>NC_028359.1:1917589-2034133 GCF_000741045.1 Vigna radiata var. radiata | reverse complement strand
GTATGATCCATTCCACTGTGATGGCATTCTCAAATATAATGAGCCAAGTGTTTGTTTTGAGTTCTGTGTTACAAATGATAAAGGGGAAGTTGATGGCTCTATGTGTATTAAAGAGTGTGGGGTTGGCCTTATAAGTGTTTCAGAACTGCCGAGTGTTTTAGAAGAGTTGGACTGGCACTCGGATAAGAAGAAGGACTTCGTGGATATAGTGGAGTTGATAACAGGACAAAGGATAACCTTAACATCAATTGAACAATCCGATGAGAGGAAAAACCATTTCTCTGCTGTGGAAGAGATTATTAATTCTACCCACAAGGAAGTCAAAACCGATTCTGACACAGATTGTGGGCAGAATACTGCAATATCTACAAATGCGGTTAGTCAAGAGTTTTTATATGTCGACAAGATTTCACAAACTTTGCCCTGCATTTACTAGAAATGTCAAAAGATACAAAATGTAAACTTACATTGTATGATTATTTTGATTTTCAATTATGTCACTAGTAAATTATTACTTTGTGCAGGTCAAATATGAAGGAAATAGAAAAACTGTTGAATCGGAGTTAGACAAAGAACATGAATCTAAAGAAAAGTCAAGTAAGTAGTTCTATGCAAGCATACCAATTGTTAAACCATACAACTAATTTATGCCATGTCCATTCACACATCTACATGACAAATATTTATATTTTGAGTTTAGTTTTTTCTGTTGAGAATTCAAGTATGAATCTAAGTTTCATTTTGAATACATGCATGAAAGAATATTTATAAATTCGAAACATTCTTTTCTGTTGAAAGTAATGTCAATCCATCTGATTTCAAAGACAATTCAAGTATGAAGTTATCTCGAACACAATCTGAAATTTAATAAAATTACATCTACTACATGTGTTTTTTAATTAATTAATAGAAATGGAATATGAAGTTATCTCGTTATCTGTTATAGGAATTTTATATATAAGTTATATCATTATCTTTTCCCTACATTTTATTCTGCATTTAATCATGCAATCTAAGCTCGTAGTGGTGGTTGAACTAGAATCAGTTGAAGACAACAGAGGGAGTAAAGAATATTTTTCTGATGTCGAAGAGAGCATTGAATATTGTGCTAGCAGTGCAACCAACGCAACTGCTAAAAGAGGTCCCAAAGAAAAATCTACAAAGTCTACGGGAACTGTAAGTATTTTCTTTATAAAGAAAAACTCAGATATATGAAATGTCCAAGTTTAACAGCAGAACATGAATCAATGTATAATGATTGTTGAGATTTGCAATATAAACAGTCTGCTTCAATCATATATGACTAAGATAATCATAAAACAACCCTGTGAGAATGATGTAAACAATTAGTGGAGAATTTGTGGCTAATTCTACCTAACTAAAATGGATCTCAATAAAATTTTCCAAAGAAAAATGGCATAACAGTGACTGATAATAGCAGCCTGTTTTGGTGCAAAGGTCCAAACGGCTTTATTTATGCAGTTTCACCGATTCCTAGTGAAACCAACGCGAAGATTTATACTTAAACTAATTTCCAGCTCCAACAATAGTCCTTGCTTTCAGCACAAAATTCAAATAAATTATTCTTTGTTAAACACTTTGAGTTCCTTCAAAGTCATCTTTAATAATGAGAGACTGATATCCCTTGTGAAACATTATCTGCATATGCCTTTTTACCAACACAACGATTTCTAATAAATTTCAGGAAATAATAAAGAGTAGGTTCAAAACAATACAATAGAGATTGTTTTCAGGTATTTCTTACGTAAGTATTTAACTTTGTTAAACTTGGACTTTCCAATTTCACAGGTAGCCAATGAACATGCACAGAGGTTGGAAGAATCGATTAAGCAAGTTGTAGAAATTCATGATACAGACAACTCTGGTATTAAATACTCATCCTTGGACCTTGAGAATTGCCTTCAACAGTTGGATGAAAATCCATTTGCAATCCTTGACTTACTTTCTTATGAATTATCCCCTTCACTGAAACAATCAAATGATGCTACAACCCTGCTCAATGAGTTCCGAACCTTAGTTTTCTCTACTTCGTTGCTAAAGAAAATTCCAGACCAATCCTATCAGCAGCAAGTTGCAGAATCACTACAGAAACTTCACACTTGTCGTGGAAAAATTACAAAAGAGCAAGAAGCTGGTTTAGACACATTTAGAGAGCTCTACAACAAAGCTGTCGACATTTCTCAAGATAAGATGTTAACCGAGGTTAACCAAGCAAAACTGGCATCTGAGAAGAGAGACTTGTACAACAAACTTGAACATTCTAAACTGAAAATTCAACAGTTTGACACCACCATCTCAACTTGTAAGTCTCAGAGGGAAAACCTCCAAAAGAGACAAAGGGAAATCCAGAAAGCTATAAAGACACTTCAACAAGAAAATGAAGCCTTGGAAAAGGATAGCTCAACACTAGAGGTTTTATACTCTGAACAACAAACCAAGAAGAAGGAAACACTTGAATCAGTGAAGTGTATTTCGATTTCTGTTGTTCAAACAACCAAACAATTAGAAGAACTTGAAAAGAAAAGATTGAGTTTGGCTTCAGCTTACGAAGACCTCAAAGAGCCATATCAAAGAATGAAGACAAAACCCCCATTTTAGTCTTCTTTCATGAGGTCTTTTCCTTTGATGCAATTTTTATTTGAATCATTCCATAGGTAAGTTCCTGGCTGTAAATAAATGTGATGCGTTGAAGATGACAACTATTTGTAGGAATGATGTATGAGGTTTCAATTAGTATTTGACTTCAAGTTTAATGTCTTTTTGTACTGATTGATTCAAAATTCTATTAACTTTCACAATGTTTAACTTTCAAAGTATATGAGTAAGCAATCCTTTTTTAATTTCTGATTAAGAATGCTAGCACCTTTCATACAATATATATATATATATATATATATATATATATATATATATATATATATATATATATATATATATNATATATATATATATATATATATATATATATATATATATATATATATATATATATATATATATATATATATATATATATATATATATATATATATAGATAGATAGATAGATAGATAGATAGATAGTTATAAACATAATATATTGACCTCTTATCCTTTCATATACCAATTATATAATTAAATATATTATTGTTTTATTCTAAAATTTTATTCATATTTATTAATATATTTGAAACATTGAAAACATAATTCCAAGAAAAAAGTAAAGAAATTTGTTTACCAAACTAAAAGTGTACTTTAAGTTTGATCGAAAGTATAATTACATATAATTTTTTATTTATAACAATAAAATACTTATTTTATTTTAATAAATTAAACTGAGTAAATAAATATTTTTTACTATTATAATTTTAATTCTATTATTATTATTATTAGAATGAAAAAAATATTAATATTATATAATTCCCAAAATATGTTATTATTTTATTTTTATCTTTTAAAAAATGCAAATATTATTATTAATTGAAATATTAGTATTATTATTATTTTTTTACTATTTTATTTTTAATTCCCAAAATTGAAATATGTCAGATCTGATTAACTCGTTTTCTACATTTAGATATTAAGATATTATTATAATTTATTTAAATTTAGTTTTAATAATAAATATGTTATTATTTTAATTATATCCTTTAAAAAATGCTTATTACAATAAGTTGTTCTAATTTTACATCTTTAAATCATATCATTAAAAAAATTATATATCTAAGTTAATTCTCTATTACAATTTTATTTTCTTAATTTTTAATAAACATGACAAGTTTTAACTAAAATTTTATATTATTATTATTATTAGGATGATAAGGGTAATTCTACTAATATCTTCTTTAATAATAACTGTATCTGCACAAAGTCATTGATAACATAGACGCAAGGCAAGGTTTTCAGAAAACTGGCACGTTTTTCCAAAAGCTTTGATTTTTATACTTTAGATGATAGACTTTAGATGTATTGATTTTATGGTAAGTTGCTTCAGAATAAATAATTAAAAAACTAATTCTAAGTTATAAAATTTAGTAGAGGAGAAAAGCTTCATAGTCCATTTGGTTTCTTACGATGTTGTGATATTGGGTGGTTCGTTCCTTTCCTTGAATCCGACAGTGGAGATTATGGAAAGTTTGGAGATGTCTTCCACCTTTGGAGAAAAGCACGATGTTTTTCTGAGCTTCAGAGGAGCGGACACACGAACAAACTTCACAAGCCATCTTCTGAATGCTCTGACTCAGAAATCAATCAGCGCATTCATAGATTACGAACTCATCAGAGGAGACTACACTTGGCCAGCCCTTGAAACAGCAATCGAGAAGTCCCTTCTGTCAATTGTTGTTTTATCCGAAAACTATGCTTCCTCCACCTGGTGCTTGAAAGAGCTGGCGCATATACTCGAATGCAGAAGAAAGCGAGGTATGGTTGTTATACCCGTCTTCTATGAAGTAGATCCCTCACACGTGAGGAAGCTGAGTGGGAGTTTCGAGAAGTCATTCGCAAAGCATGAGCGAGACAGCACATCATTTGACCGAATATCCCAGAGGAAGGATGTTTCTATGTGGAAAGCTGCTCTCAAAGAAGTAGCCAATATTTCTGGATGGGACTCCAGATCATACAGGTAGATACCAACTTCCTTATTAATACTGCTTTTTCATTGGAATATGACGAGAGTGTTAAATTTGGGACTTTAGTCTTTTAGAACATCTTTTATAGATGTTTTTGAGAACAATTTCATATAGGTCTTAAGTGCATGGATTCCTTTGAATTTAAAAGAATTCCTTACTTTGTGTTTGGATAAAGAGTTTCACAATTATCAAGACATTCAAATACATTGAATTTGAATTAATCTTATTTCAAATTGTTTCATTTTTTAAATGTATTGTTTAGATAAGAAAATTCAAATTTAGTGAATTTTAATTTTTCTTTTTGGGATAAAGTATTTCAATTATCATCAAATTCAAGAAAATATTTAAATATGAAATAATTATTAAAAATTAAAAAAATATCAATTATGATTTTCTTGTATAGTCGATCTTGATTGATGTTACTTTTTTGTTAAGGTTCGTCGAAAGAAATTCATTTTGTATTTGCAAAACTTTTTCTCAATTTACGTTCAATGAGATTATTTTAGGTTATGAAATGGTAGATCAGGATAAATTCAATGAGATTATTTTAAGTTATGAACTGGTAGATCAAGCCAAATCCAATTAATATAGCACTAGTCGGGTTCATCCAAGGTTAGGTTGACCATTTCTTGATCAAAGTCAACTCAAGTTAATTGAGTTCAGCATGAGCCAAGTCAGTTTAGTTCCAAGTTGAATCGAGTAAGTTCGGGCCAAGATTAACCCAAGTTGGCTTAACCTAAATCGAGTCAAGTTGACCAGACCAGATCAAGTCAAGTCAATCCAAGCCCTATCAAGTCGAGTAGGCTTGGGTCTAATTGAGTCAAGTCAACCTAAGCCCAATATAGTCATGTCAACCTAGGCTCAATCAAGTCAAGTTGGCACAATTAAGTCAAGTTGAGCTGCCTCGAGCTTGGTTGATTCGACACGATCGAGCCAAGTTTGTCAGACTAAGGTCGAGTCACATTGGCCGAACCCACGTCGAATCGAGTTAACTTGGGTCGGTCGAGTCAAGTCTTCTTGAGCCTGGTCGAGTCGAGTCGACCTGAGCGTAGTCGAGTCGAGTCATCTCAGACCTGATCGAGTGAAGTCAGCATGAGTCTAGTTCAATTGAGTCAGCCTAAGTCTGATCCGGTTAGGCAACTCGTGCCTAGTTGAGTCAAGTCAACTTATGCTCGATTGAGTTGATTCGGCTTACGTTAGTGCATTTGATGTGGCTCATGCTCGATTGAGTCAAGTTCATCCAAGCCTGACCGAGTTGAGTTTGCACGAGCTCGATCAAGTCGAGTCAGCCTAGATTAGTTGAGTCAAGTTAGCCAAAGCTAGATCGAGTTGATTCGCATGGGTTAAGTTAAGTTGAGTTGAGTTGAGCCCCATCAAGTTGTGTTTGAGTTAGTTGAGTCAAGCCAAGTTGGCTTGCGCCTTTGTCAACTTGAGTCAACCAGGGCCCAAGTCAAGCCAAGTTGGGGCATGTCAATGTTCATCGAAGTCGAGACGATCCACACTAAGTTGAGTTGGACTAGGCTTAGATGGGTCCTAGTCTGATCAAGACTAGGTTAAGCCGCTCGATCAAGACAATGTCAACCTAAGTCAAGCTCAACCCAAGTTGATTCGAGTTTGTTCCAGCTTAGGTGAAGCCGAGTTGGTCTAGGTGCATGTTGGGTCGAGTTGGCTCGAGCCGGTCAAGCGAAGTCAACCTTTGTCGATTGACCTGAGTTGTCTCAAGTTGAGGTCAAGTCAAGTTAATTCGGTCGAGGTTGAGCTGAGTTTACCTATGTCCAAGTCAACTCAAGCCATGGTAGGATCATGTTCAACAAAGTCAGACTAGGCTTATGTTAGATCAAGTTCGGTCGGTCTAGCTTGGTTTGGGTCAAGGTGGGGTTAGGCCTAGGTAGGATCGAGAGAAATCACGTCAGGTATGACTAAGTTAAGTTGGGTCAAGACATCGGGCGAGGACCATGTTAAATTGAGTTGGGTTGATCTATTCTGAATTTGAGAATAAGAAGAATTTCAAATTCTTACTTCATAATTCCTTACCCAAACAACATATTTTGTCATAAAGCAATTCAAATCCTTAAAAAAAATGAATTACCCTCTTAAAATGCTTTATCCAAATACATGGTAAAAGAAATTCCTACTAAAGATGTTCTAAAACAGAGGCTTAAAATGAAAAACATTTAATTATAATAATTAAATTATTTTTTTGTTAATGATTTAAGTACAAATAAAAAATTATAAAAACTTGAGTTTTAGAAAAACATCATATTTAGGAAAAAAGCCATGTAAGAGAGCCTTAAAGTTGATGTAGGTCAGTGAAACAAAATGAGCCCCGGATATAATCCTTGGAGATATTCTTAACTTACCAATTGATAAAGTAAGCGTGACGAAATAGCTGTGACTGAACAAAGTAGAGATTAGAGAAGGAATGAAAGTAATGAGTATTATTTCGGCTAATTCTTCTTTCTTTTATCAAGTAAATTCACAATAATATTATTTCCTTATATGTGGTTGGTTTGTTTCATTATTATGACAGAGATGAAGCTCAGGTCATCCAGAATCTTGTCAATGATGTATTGCAAAAGCTACACCTAAGATATCCTACGGAACTAAATGGCTTAGTCAGAATTAAAAATACTTGTGCAAAGGTGGATTTGTTACTGCGAAAATCTCGAGTCATTGGAATTTGGGGTATGGGGGGAATTGGCAAGTCAACCATTGCTAAAGCCTTGTTTGCCAAATACTTTCCCTATTTTGATCATGTCTGCTTCATGGCCAATGCAAATGAATTTTCGCTTGATAAGCTTTTCTCTGAGCTATTCAGAGAGGAAGTTTCCGCATCAAATGTGGTAGGATCATCATTTGATATGAGGAGACTCAAAAGGAAAAGGATTTTCATTGTACTTGATGATATGGATTGTTTAGACCTATTGGAATATTTATGTAGAGAGTATCAGAGCCTAGATCCCAATAGTAAACTCATCATAACAACACGTGATAAGCAATTGCTTGAGGGAAGAGTTGATCAGATCTATGAGGTCAAGAAATGGGAAACCAGAGCATCTTTAAAGCTTTTTTGCTTAGAAGCATTCAAGAAAAGACATCCCAAAAGGGGTTATGAGAGTCTCTCAGAAAGTGCAGTTGAATATGCTGGTGGTGTTCCATTAGCTCTTAAAGTTTTGGGTTCATATCTTCGTTCAAAAGGTATCAATTTTTGGGAAAGTACTATAAGAAAACTCAGCATGTATCCTAACGAGAGAATTCAGAAAGTGTTAGAAGTGACCTACACTGGATTACATGATCTTGAAAAGAATATATTCCTAGACATTGTATTTTTTTTCAAAGAGAAACAGAAAGATCATGTCATAACAATACTAGATGCCTGTGGTTTTGAAGCAACTAGTGGAATAGAAATTCTCGCAGACAAAGCTTTGTTAACAATTTCATATAGAAAGATAATACACATGCATGACTTGCTGCAACAAATGGGTTTGGAGATTGTTCGTCAAGAGAGTAGTGGGGATCCTGGTAGACGTAGTCGATTGAAGGATAAAGAAGCTCGGGAAGTGATTGAAGAAAACAAGGTAAAGAAAAGGAACACTGACGTTTTATAAGACATTTTTTTATAGAAACTGTTGCAAATTTGATGTTGTCTACTTGTTTTCTTTTTTGTGTGTTTTCCCAGGGAACTAGTGCTATTCAAGGCATAGCATTAGATCTGTCTCAAATTAAAGGTTTAATTTTGCATGCTGATACATTCACAAAAATGAAAACCTTGAGATTTCTAAAATTCTACAACAAATTGGGTCAGAGTGCCAGAGATACATACCTTGACCTTCCTGCAACTCTCGAGCCATTTTCTGATAAACTGAGGTACATTGAGTGGATTGGATACCCGTTTGAGTCTCTTCCATCACCTTTTTGTGCTAAGGTTCTTGTTGAGATTCACATGCCACACAGCAAAGTAAAACAACTTTGGCAGGGGATCCAGGTAACTAAAGAATATATATATATATATATATATGTTAAAACCCTCTTTTGGTCCTCATATTTGTTTGTCAATCTCAATTTGGTCATCATATTTTTTTTTGTCTCAATTAGGTCCTATAACTTGTAAAAATGAGGCAATTAAGTCCTCTCCGTTAATTAATGACTAAAGGCGTTTATTACTGATGACATGGTGGAGAGAGAATTAAGTGATTTATAATTATTTAATTACATGGATTTTAATGTTAAAAATTAAAGCTGACATGGAAAATGATTTTATGATTGGGATTTTTTTATTGAATCAGAAAACAATAAAAACAAAAACAATAAGTGAATGAATTAGGGATTTAAGTAATTGGGATTTAAGTGGTGAGTATCAGAAATTAGAAGAAACCCAGAAATTGGGAATCAAGGGAACCAGAGGAACCAGAGGAACCCAGAAGCGTTCATCTCCTCCGTTCATGCGTGTCCGCCTCAGCCTCCACCCAATCGGCCACCGCGAGTCACGGTCCAAGGCGTCGACAACACCGTTGTTCACCATCGGAAGCATCGCAGGCCATGGCGTTGGGTCCTCCCTTCTCCTTCTTCTCTTTGCGCGTGAGAGAGAAGCTCTCTCGTTCCTCCGTCAAGCGCCACTAGTGACCGCCAAGCTCGCCGTCGGTCACCGCATCAACGTCACCAACGCTGACTCCTCCGATTCACTCGCAAGCAGGAAACCCTTTCCCTCTTCTTCTCCTTTCCCTTTTGGTTGTGCATTTTCTTGAAAATAGAGGTTTTCTTATGAATTATTTCCATTTTCTTTTGTATTTAAACTTTTTCATCCAGAAGAAAGTGGAACTGAGTCTGAGGATGACAATGAGAGAAATGATGTAGCTGAGGAAGAAACAGATGATGAAGACACTGCCTTTTTTGACACTCGGGATTTTCTGTCATCTTCGAATTCTTTTAAAAGTAATGCTTTTGATATTAGGGTCTCGTCTTTCTGTTCAGACGATGAAGGACTCTATGCTGTTGAATCAGAGGAGGATGTAGATTCTTTCATTAGATCTGTTGGATTCAACTATCCTTACATTAAGCGGCGAAAGAAATTACCTGATCCTGTTGAAAAGGAGAAATTACCTGATTAATTAGATTGGGAAGGATCTAATAAAAGTTTGCCTTACTGTTTGAGCCTTTCTCCTCTTTTCAATGAAGAAATGGAATACTCATATCTTCTAGACCGAGCATATGAATCTATTACTACTAAACCCAATTCTAACACAGAGCGGAAAAGAGAATCTGAACTTCGAAAAGAAAAAGAGAGAGAGACAGAGAGAATGCCGTCGGCGAAGCTCCGGCTGTGACCGGCAGCTACCAAGGAAGCCCATGGCCTTGACGAAGAACAGTGATGGTTAATGTCCAGATCCCTAATTTCCTTTCTAATTCATTATTCTTTCTTTTCAATTCCTAATATATTATTTTAATATAAATTAATTCAATTTTGCCACGTCATACTTTTTTAATTTAAATAAAAATTTCATCTAATCAAACAATGCACGTGAGCAAATACAACTCAACTATATTTAACACCGTCTGAGACCATTAAACGGAAAGGACTTAATTGCTTCATTTTTACAAGTTATAGGACTCAATTGAGACAAAAAAAATATGATGACCAAATTGAGATTGACAGACAAATATGAGGACCAAAAGAGTGCTTTAACCTATATATATATATATATATATATATATATATATATATATATATATATATATATATATATATATATATATATATATATATATATATATGTTTGCACTTTCTTTTGAGTATTTTCCATTGTGATGCCTCCTTTTGAATTATTTACAGGAGCTTAATTATTTAGAAGGAATTAACCTAAGACAATGCAAGCAGTTTGAGGAGCTTCCGGATTTGTCTAAGGCACCGAGACTTAAATGGGTGAATCTCTCCTGCTGTGAAAGTTTGTGCTATCTTCATCCATCTGTTTTATCCTCAGGCACCCTTGTTACTTTGATACTGGATAAGTGTACAAACCTCAAGAGTGTTAAAAGTGAGAAAGATTTAAAATCTCTTGAAAAGATCAGTGTCAATGGCTGCTTAAATCTGGTGGAATTTGCAGTTTCGTCCGATTTAATTGAAAATTTGGATTTAAGCAATACAGGAATCCAAATGTTGGGCACATCAATAGGGAGTATGCATAAACTTAAGTCGCTCAATCTGGAGGGCTTAAAACTCAAGCCTGTTTTAAAAGAGCTATCTTGCTTGACATCGCTGAAGGTGCTGAAGATTTCTGATAATGGACTAGTTATTGACAAACAGCAAATACATGTCCTGTTTAGTGGATTAAGGTACTTACAAATACTATATTTGAAAGATTGTAGTAAGTTGTTTGAACTCCCCGACAATATCAATCTCTTAACACAATTACAAGAACTAAGGTTAGACAGAAGCGATTTGAAAAGGTTGCCCGAAAACATTAAGAATCTTCAAATGTTGGAAATTCTGTCCCTGGAGGATTGCAAGGAGCTTCTTTGCCTGCCAACGTTTCCATCCCTCATCAAGTACTTACGTGTCATTAACTGCACATCATTGGTGTCAGTGTCAAACTTAAAGACTTTGGCAATAGAGATGTTGGGAATGACCAAACGCATTACATTCAAGAATAGCGGGAAATTGGATGAAGATTCACTCAGAATTATTATGGAAAGCCTCCATTTAACAATGATGAGTGCTGCATATCACAATGTGTTAGTAAGAAAAACATATGGGACGTACAACAGCTGCAACTATACGAGTGTTGAGCTTTGTTTACCCGGAGGGAGTGTCCCTGAGCAGATTCATTATCGATCCACTCAGTCCTCCATTACCATTGTACTTCCTCCACATTCTGAATTACTGGGCTTCATTTACTCAGTGGTTCTTTCTCCAGCTGGTGGAAAGAAGACTTTTGGCACTAAGATATTTTGTAAATGCCACTTGCCAGAAGAAGGTATAAAAGCAACATGGCTATATGGTGATATCAGGGGATTGAAGTCGGATCATGTTTATGTATGGTATGATCCATTACACTGTGACAGCATTCTCAAATATTATAAACAGTCAAAAGTTTGTTTTGAGTTCTGTGTTGCAAATGATAAGGGGGAAGTTGACGGTTCCATCTGTATTAAAGAGTGTGGAGTAGGGCTTGTAAATGTTTTAGAAATGCATAGTGTTTTACAAGAGTTGGACTTTGATTCGGATAAGAAAAAGGAGTTGGTGGAGGGAGTGGAGTCTGAATCAAAGCATAGAAAGCTAGATTGGAGTGAATCAAGCTCTTCAGATAGTCTAACAACTCCAAGGAGCTCCTCTGGTATGCAACTCATTATTCCCTTGCACTGATATCTTATTTTTAATCTAATTTAGAGATTTTTTTCACCTTTCTTTCATTTTTTCTTTGTTTATTTCTCTATTTGAAGAAATCTACTTATTTTTAATCAGATGTGAGATGAGAGTTTGTTAGTTTATTTAATTTAGATGATATTTTTAAACACATATATGCATTGTCAGTGTAAATTTTGTGATATTGTTAAAAGTTTAGAAATCATGCTTTTATAAAGTATTTAGTATAAAAGTCGACAAAAATGACATGCATGTCAGCTTTTGTTTGATTGATAGTGTAACAAAACTTAATACACTTTAACATTATTTCTATATTATATGTTATTTACTATTTATAATAATTTACAAGTATTTTATGTTCTTTATTTATATTATTTTAACATTATATTAATATATTTTTTTTTAAGGAATTACATTACCATATTTGCACCTAAGTTTCATAGTTATAGTATTTTCTTACCCGTATTTGCATGTCTACCATACCCATAATCATATTCATATAACTTAGGTCACTGTAATTTTTTGCAATTTATCATTTTTCTTGTCTTCAAATTCAGAGTCAGACTCAGAGATTGTTAAACCAGTTTCAGCTGAAAATGGTAAATCAACTCACAAGGAAACCAAAACTGATTCTGGAACAAGTGTGGTAAGTCAAGAGTTTTATAAACAAAGTTGTCCTTCCATCTTACTAGAAGTGTAAAAAATATAAAATACAAAATTACATTTTATTATTATTTTAGTGAAAATTAGAATTAGTCAATTTTTAAAATTGATCCAATTTAGTTTTTCAATTTTAAAAATACGTGAATTATACATTTGAGACGTAAGATAAATTTAACAGAATTTTGTTAAAAAGAATAAATCCACATCATTCTAAAGAAAGGGGATTAAATTGGTCCAAAATTTTAAAGAGAAATTCATTCTAATTTTCACCGTCAAGGGACCAAAATCATATTTAACTTTTCCTATTATTATTAGTTTAATTTTTAATTTTCAAACTTTCAATACATTATATTGTGGAGGTCAAATACAAAAATAATAAAGAAGTGCCAAAATCAGATGCAACATTGCATGAGACCATGGAGTCACATTCAGACAATCAAAATCAGTTTAGAGAAAAGTCAGGTAACTCATTATAACCTTGGTTGAAGTATCACATTAGCTACTGATATGACCAAATTACGAATCTGGTGAGGAATCTTTTGTATTTATTTTCTATATGATAATTCAAAAGTTCTGAGTCACCTATGTGCATCTATCTTTTGGGTTTTGGGTTTAGGTTTCTGGTAGAATGTTATTCTAAGGGCTGTGTATACTCACAGACCATTTTAGTCCATGGTCTTACGTCCCACTTTTTTTTCAAATATTTCTGTGTAGTGTATAATATTTTTTATATAGTTTATAGCATATATGACTGCATATTTCTTATTATAATGAAAAGCTAATTATGATTAATTGTTGTTTGACGTGTAATTAAACAAATTTAATAAATATTAAATACTCTGATGGAGCATTACTAATTACTAGTTTTATGTGTATATATTTATGTTGTCTATGAAACAATTACAAATTTTGTATGCTTATGAATGCAAATTTTTCTATTAAATCATTATTTTAAATTCTTATAAGAGAAAATAAAATGAAAACTGTTAAGATAATAACATTTCAAGAACCAAAAATAGGAGGTGCTTCGATTCAATTATCAAAATATTGTGAAGATCCTAAATTAAATAAGTAAAGACATTTGTTTAACAGCCTATGAGATTGGAAATTTTGAATTTTGACTATGAATGTATTTTTGGTCTGATATTTTGTGTGTGGTTGTTGTCTTTCAATTTTTGGTTTCTCTTCACTTTAGTTTTACTCTCCTAGTCCCTCAAAAACCATTTATGTTCCAGATACCATAGTAAAGCATTAATAGTGGAGGGCATAAAGTAAGAATAAATGCGGAATAAAATATGTAATGGAATGGAACAAGGAGGAAATTGGACAAGAAGATTAAATCCATCACTAGAGGAGAATAATTAATCATAAATATTACTAAAAGGTTTTTCATGCAAAGCATGTGTATCTATCTCTTTGGGTTTACTTTCTTGTTGATTGCTTTTTTTCTCCTGCTCATAATTTTCTTCTATGTTTAGTCACACAATCAGAGATAGTAGAGATGATTGAGCTAGAGAACACTGAATCTACTTGCAAGGAAACCCTGAGCACTGCTGAAAGAGGTCCCAAAGAAAAACTTAGAGAGTCTACAAAAATTGTAAGTATCTTTTATTTTGAAATTTTTTTATCATACTTGAAATTATTAAAAAACATACAAAAACGTCACAGCAGAGTTTTCACCATAAAGAAAAAATTTAGGTGTATGAAATGTCCAAGATTAACAACCTAAAACAACACTGAGAATAATAGAACTAATTAGTGGAGAATTTGTGGCTAATCCTACCTAACTAAAGTTGATCTCAGTAAAACTTTCCAAAGGGAAAGGGCATAGCACTGATCGATAATAGAAGCATGTTCTGGTGCATAGATTCAAAGAGGGTCCATCAAGGCTTGATTTTTATGCTGTTTCACAGATTCCCTATGAAACCAATGCAAAGATTTGTATATACTTGCATCAAATAATTTCCGCCTGCAACAACCAACCTTGTTTTCTCCACAAAATTCAATTCATTTCTCCTTGTTTAGCACTTGATGAGTCCCTTCGAAGTGATCTTTAATAACTAAGAGGCTGATATCTCTTGTGAAGCATTATATGCTATTCCATTTTACCTACACATAGATCTCTAATAAATTTAAGGTAATAATAAAGAGTATGCCTAAAACAATACATTAGAGAGTGTATAACTAGTTTTTATCATTGAAGCATTTGACTTTGTGAAACTTGGACTTCCTGATTTCACAGGTGGCCGATGAACATTTACAGAGCACATCTCTTCAAGCCTCTTCCCAAGGGGGTTCTGAGCACTTGCATGATAGGTTAGAAGAATCAAAGAAGCAAGTTGTAGAAACTTATGATACAGAGAAATTTGTTACTAAATACTCGTACTTTGACCTTGAGAGTTGCCTCCAACAGTTGGATGAAAATCCATTTGCAATCCTTGACTTACTCTCTAATGAGCTATCCCCTCTGAAACAATCAGAAACTTGTGTTCAAAGGGTAGCTCAAGCAAATGATGCTACAACCGTCCTCAATGAATTCCGAACCTTAGTGTTCTCAACTTCATTGCTAGAGAAACTTCCAGACCAATCCTATCGGCAACAAATTGAAGAGTCACTACGAAAACTTCACACTTATCGTAGAGAAATTACGGAGGAGCAAGAAGGTGTAGACAAATTTATCGAGCTATACGAAAAAGCTGCCAACATTTCTCAAGAAAAGATGCTAACCGAGGATAAACAAACAAAACTGGCATCTAAGAAGAGAGACTTGTATAACAAACTTCAAGATTCTAAACTGAAAGTTCAACAGTTTGACACTGCCATCTCAACTGATAAGTCAGAGATTGAAAACCTCCAAAAGAGACAAAGGGAAATCCAGGAAGCTATAAATAAGCTTCAACAAGAAAATGAAGCCTTGGAAAAGGAGAGGTCAGCACTAGAGGTTTTATACTCAGGAAAACAAACCAAGAAGAACGAAACACTTGAACTAGTGAAGCATATATCGACTTCTGTTGTTTACACAACCAAACAATTAGAAGAACTTGAAGAGAAAAGATTGAGTTTGGCTTCAGCTTACGAAGACCTCAAAGAGCCATATGGAACAATGAAGACAAAGCCCCCATTTTAGTTTTTTTCCTGAGGTTTTTCTTTTGATGTAATTTTTATTTGAATCATTCCACTGGTAAGTTCCTGGCTGTAAATAAGTGTGTTGGGTTGAAGATGATAGATATTTGTTGAAAGTGAAATTTGTATGGATGATGTAAGAGGTTTTAATTAGTATTTAATTTCAAGTTTTACGTATTTTGTACGGATTGATTCAAAATACTATAGCTGTTGATAAGTCACAAGGTTTAACTTTCAAGTGTATATAATAATTAATCTTTTTCTTTCCCGATTAGAGGTCCTGGCACCTTTTTTACACTAGCTAATGTTGAAACTTCTTTTAAGCATTTTTTTTCAACGGTTTTTCTTTGATAATTCGTGTTCACGGTTATATGATTATACACACACGCCACAGGAGTTGTGATATAATAATGAAAAATCATTTAAAAAAACTGAAAAGTCCATTAAAAAAATTGTCAAACGAAAATAAATTCCGGAAGTTTAGCTGGTTCAGGAATATTCAATTCAACAAGTTCGTCATGTACTAAAGTAAGACTAACAACACATCCTGGTATATATGTGTGTGTGTATATTTCGAAGAAGTGTTTTTAGATTATTATCCATAAGTATTGCTTCTATTAACTTAGTTCTTTTCTCTGTGTAGAAAGTTTAGCTAAATATGCGATTGGTTAAGCTTCTTGTCTTATCAGGGGACTGACTGTTGCAGCTGAAGGAATAACATTACATGTGTCTCACAGACTAGACATGCAATTGAGTGCTCGTACATTTAATATAATGTCTAAAAGTTTCACAGATTATATTATTTCCCATTGGATTTGTAAGAGGATCCAGACACATCTAATATTGAATAATCATTCAGTTTATTTGCATTCCATTTTCATAATTGATATAGGCGATGAGTTCTTCCTGCAGCTCGACCAATATTCAGCAACCAAATTAGAGAACCAAGAGTTGGTGCCCATAAGTTTTGAAGGCTCGTCATATTCCACTAGTTTCCCTACAGTAACCAGCAAACTAAAATGAGAGAGCAGAAAGGACTGGATAAAATTATGATATATCTGAAAATTTGAAAAGGAAAAGTAATTAACTTGTATACCATAAGACAGGACCATGACCATGTCACTATCTATTACAGTTGGAACTCTGTGAGCCACAGTTATGACTGTGCATTCTGCAAATTCTTGTCTTATCACTTGTTGCAGAATGGCATCTGTTGCAGAGTCAATAGATGCAGTAGCTTCATCTAGGACAAGTATTCTGTTCCTCTTAAGTAGTACTCTACCAAGGCAAAACAGTTGGCGCTGTCCCAAGCTCCAATTTCCACCTTCGTCACTCACTGCAAAACTTGTCAAAATTAAACTTCTATGGTTTATTGGTTTGAAAATCTTAGTGTTCTAAAGCATACTGCCTAGTTTCAGTCACTTTGTACTTTACTCAATGTATGCGTAAGGCTATATCAGATTGCAGGTTTCAAGTCTGTTAACTCACCAGAAGAGTCCAAGAGACCTGGTAGCTTTCCGACTGTGTCCTTTAGCTGACATTTCTCTAAAGCCTAAATAATAATATACAAATCAAATCTTATCAAACCTGCTCTAATGAAATTGCTCATGAAAGAGGTCGCAGATTTATTAGTTACAGAAGTTTCAGCTGTGAAGCTAGTCCATTCACCTTCCATATTTCATCATCTTCGTAGAAGCCTAGTGGGTCCAAGTTGGTCCTAATGCTGCCCTTGAAAAGAGTTGGTTCTTGAGGGATGATGCTTAGTTTTGTTCTCAAATCCTTTAACCCCATCAAGCATATGTTGATCCCATCTATTAGAATATCACCTCTTGAAGGTTCAACTAAGCGAAACAAAGCACTGATAAGTGTAGTTTTGCCACTTCCAGTCCTTCCAACAACTCCCACTCTACTCCCTTCTAGAAACGTACAATTTATACCCTTGAGAACTAATTGAGCATTTGGACGATATCTAATCTGAAATCAATGTAGGAAAAACAACAATAAGATTTGAAGTTATCTGTTCAAATGTCACAAATGAAAGGAAGAAAAAACTGCAAGCATAGGTTCAAAAGAAAAAGGACAACACAACAATACAACTTTATCGAAAAAATCCATTAAAATGTATTGATTTCTAGATTCCATTTCAGTACCAATTGATATTAAGTGAACCAATAAATATATAAGTAACACTGCAAAAATTGAGGCAGGTGATGTCAAGTTTCCCAACTTCCCCCTCCACATATGTCTGTGAGAACATGCAAGCCTACCACAACACATAATTTACCAAGATGTGCTATTAGTTATGATTCCTTGTCAGAACTTATGGCTGCTATCCTTCTTTCGTTGTATTGTCTGAAAAAAATAATACATCCTCAATTACAGCCCTAAGTGACAATTTAACATCGATTACTACACTTACCTCTAGGGCTCGAAGATCGATCCTACCCTTGGAAGGCCATGAAGATGAAGGTCTGTTATCCTCCACAATGGCAGGAGGCTCTGATGGAATGTGAATGAATTGCTTGATTCTTTCTGCAGAGATGATATGGTCTGACAACATGCTATACATCCTACTCCAAAATACTTGGGATTCTTTCAATGTCAATGCATAAGAAAGAGACAATCCCACAAGACCTGACACAACAGGAGAGTTTTCATGAATCAATGATTTGTTAACGACCTGAAGAAACCTTATCATGGTAAATGATATTAGTACTATGTATCATTACCCGATGATACAGATCCCCTGGGAAGTAGAATAAGTAATGCAGCTGCTGTGAATACTGTCAAGTTTTGAAGTATTTCAATCCTTAAAATTGACCATTCCGTGGCCACATTGGCGTGAAAGAACACTGCTGCATCCATGTCCACAAGCTTTAGGTAGTTGTTGAAAAATCTGTTCACCATGTTAAATGCTCTTATAGTAACCACCCCAAGTGATGTCTCGGCAGCAAAATTCATGACAGGAGCTTTTGTGGTTCCATTGATCCTCATCAATTCCCTTGAAGAGGCTTGATAATATCCCTTTCAAAGTTAAATAAAACAAATACATACATAAGGGCAAGGAAGTTGCTAGATCCATGACCTAATTAGGAATCGAGAATGGGAAGTTAATAATGTTAGTACATTTCTTACACCTATTGTGAGGATCATATTTAATAAATCGACTATTAATTCAAGATTGATAAGGGTTTCAATAGGGGATTATGAGAACCCTAATAGATTAATATATAAAGAGTTCATTGAGTCCAATGATTATTGTCTCCAATATATAAAGTTCTACACAGTTTTCCTTCTCCCTGTGAAGAAGTGAAACGAAAATCCAACTGAGAAAGACCATAAAACGATAGGTCAAGATATTTTTAAATCCTTGATAATCTAGGATGATCTAGATCCTTTTCTTGTGCGTTGTTCTAGGTTGTATTTATCTAGAACTATGGTTTTCTATATAAAGATTTTAATAAGGCAATAAAATTCTACCAAATAAAAATTAGGAAGTGAAGAAACCTGAATGTATATTGATGCCACTGTAGCCGGAACAGCAACGATAAGAACTTGCCATGTGATTGATACTATTACACATATTGTTACTAGAATTTCAGCTGCTATAAATGATACCATAGTGAGAGAATAAGGAATATCAATGTCCAAAATACTTAAATCAGATGAAGCCTGATAGAGAAAAGATGACAGGGAGTTACTTATACTTGTAATAAACAGATTGAAATATATATGTTAATACAATTTAGAAGGAAGAAGCCTTACTCGGGTTAAAATCCTTCCTACAGGCGTTGAGTCAAAGAACAACATTGGAGCATTGAAGATAGCTGATGTGAAACTTGAGAAGAAGACTTCAGAAGCTTTTAATCCAAGATGAGCAGCTAGGAAAGACCGTATATATATAAATATAGCACTGAGAAATGAAAATGATGCATAAACTCCTATCAAAATGCCACTGGTTACTTTTGGAATTTCGAAAGCTAGAGCAAGCCAATAGGATGAGGCAGTCTGCAAAGCCATAAAAGCAAATTCTGCTAACATGGTTAAGCAAAACAAAAATGAGCTCCTTGAAAATGAAATATATTCCCAGAATTGTTTCCACCCAACATCACCAGTCACTTTTTCTTCTTCTTGTGTAAGTTGTGCCCCAAGTTGTCCCTTGGTAGAAATCACTTGCTCACTTTGACTTTTAGTGAGATTAAAACTTTGAGATTCTTCTGGATGTACCAGAAATTCAATACCAGAATCACTACTATTTTCATATTTTTTATCCAATCCTGTTAATGCAGCTTTATGCGCACTCACAAGCTGTTCAAAGGCAGTGCCAGCTGACTGGAGATCTTCATAACTACCTGATTGAGTAACTTTTCCATCCTCCATTACCTGGAATTTTCATTATAATATTGTTATTTACTAATGTAATATAAGGATAAAAAAAAGTAGGAACCCAAATGAGATGCTTTACCAGGATCGTATCAACTTCTGTTAGAAACTCCACTTGATGAGTAACTAGAATAACAGTTTTCTCTCTTAAAGCAGTCATGACACAGTCCTGTAATTTTGTAGATGCAGCAGTTAGTTTGATTCACCAAAATCACGAGTAAGACAATAGTTTTACTATAATTAACAATATATAAGTGTTATTTTCATACATGGAACAAAATTGCGGCTGTTTGTGCATCAACTGCACTGAATGGGTCATCAAGGAGATAGATGTCAGCATCATTATAAACTGCTCGAGCTAGTTGAATCCTTTGCCTTTGTCCTCCACTCATGTTAATGCCTCGCTGGCCTATTTCGGTAAGATCACCATGGCTAAAATCATTGATATCCATTTCTAAGGCGCAAACTTTAATGGCATTCTCATATCTGGTTTTGTTCATTGGCTTTCCGAAGAGTATGTTATCTCGAACGGTCCCACTTTGTATCCAAGAAGTTTGAGAAACATAGGCTATGGTTCCACCAACATGGACCTGTTTGCCATTATTGTGAAATTTTAGAGAGAGAAAAGTGTTGTATACAAAGGTTATTAATGAATTTGGCTTGACAAAAAACCGTAGTTGTTTGATTAATAACTCACAGTTCCTGAGATCTTGGGAATCTCTCCAAGTACTGCATACAAAAGAGATGACTTTCCAGCACCAACTGGTCCACAAACTGCAATTTTCTGTCCCCATTTGATTTCTAGCTTCACCTCTCTTAAAGTTGGAGACACTGATTCATGATCCCAAATGAAGTTGCCTTCCTGGATTTCCACTGCGTTAACTGAACTTTGCTTTATATTTCTTCCATAACCGTTAACAGTAGTTAGCTCTTCATCAAGCAAAAAGGTGTTGAGACGATCAAAGGAGACCTTAACTTGGATCATAATAGATAGAGCCTCTGGGATCATTCGAACAGGTTCTGCCATCATCCTCAATGTCGCAATTACTGTGAAAATGGTCTCAGCATTCAGTGGGACACTTTTGAAAAGAGCACACCCGAGGAAAACAACAGTAGAAACAACGACGGGATTAATCCAATATAGAAATGACCCACTAGCTTTGATGATCTGTATCTTAGTCAACCATTTGAATTCTTTAGCACGTAGGGACAAAACTAAGTTCTTGAATTTATCTTCCCAGGATTGTAACTTGATGATTTTCATACTATTTAGAATTTCTGAAGTTGATCTGAGACGCTCATCTTGTGCCATCATGAATTGTGACTGACAACTGTGTATGATCTTTGCAAATGGTACGTTGAGAAGTCCACAGATGAGAAGAGGGACTAAACCTGGAAGAGCACCAGCACCCACAATACTAAAAAGGACAATGATGGACAAAACAAGTTGAACTGCAGATGTCCATGCTATATGAAACCACCATGGAAATTCTCCCAATCGATATGCGTCAACTGCAATGTAATTCACAACTTCTCCAGTTGAGTGCCTTGTCCTTGCTGAGCTCGAAAGCTTTAGCAGTTTCTGGTACACTGCCACCATCAGAGCTGATCTAATTTTCATTCCTGATCTCCTTGAGCCAAAACCGCAATGTCTTTGACACAGAGACTCAACCACTTTGCTGAGAACCATAACACCCAGTATGGAAAAACCTTGTTTGAGATCTCCCTCAGTGGTATTTGTGTAGTTTACAAAAGCATATAGTATTAGAGGAGAAATTATCAAGCAAATACTTCTGAGTAATGCATATAATGCTATTAATATGTTCTCCTTGTAGAAGGTTCTAGCTACAGACCAGAGAACCAAGTTTTTGCTGTTGTTATTGCTGGTCTCCCTTACAAGGGACTCCCATGCATGCATAAAAGCTTGATAGGCCAAGTTCGCTTCATCTTCAGGAAGAAGAAATGGGATATCTACAAGACCTAGTGGCTTTGAGTAACCCAGTCTGAGTAAAGAATTAACCCAAGAGAAAGTTAACTTACTGAGAAGGGTAGCACGCCCTAGTTGTGTTTGTGTAGTTTCAACTTTCTGAGCAATCAGAGGCTCAGATAAACTTGCAGTATCTTCTGGCTTAGTTTGGGATGTGACAAAGTAACCGAGGTTTTGGAAGGAGCAAAAGAGAAGTAAGAAATGTACAAGCCATTGTAGTATTTCAAACAGTTCAATTGTGTACTCTTTGAACATGATTTCAATGTTGAGAGCTGAAGCAAGTACACAGGAAGATGTCCACCAGATAGTGTTTAGAATTTTGATCCATTTGTTTCTCTGAACATGCAATGAAACTGTAAAAGAAAGCCACACAAATGCTCTGAAAATACAACCCAACCAGCTCTGCTGATTCCGCAACCTCAAGCCTTTGCTAAAATGTGCAACGCTAATGAGAGCACAACAGATGGAGACAACAAGGAAAACCCAGTTTTTTCTGTTGCTACCACATGCAGAACTTCCTTTGATTAATGAAATAAGCAAAGACGTGTAGAAGACACCCATGAAAAGTAATTTTAAAATATCTATTATGCTGGTTTGGGAGCACAAAGAAGTGAAATCAAAATCTCTCAGACAAGTCCATGAGAAATCCGCTGCATATCCATTAACAAAGAAATACTCATAAGTTCATCACTTCTACACGTAACATTTCAAATCATTTCTGGGGTAATGAGAAAGTACATCATACTCAAAATCAAAAGCCAACTGCGTTGGACAAGGTGTGTTGGAGATCTCTTTATTGCAATGAAATTGAGAATACATGACTCCAAATAAATTAAAGATCTTCAACTCAATACAAAGATTTATGTCGGGTACAAATAAAGTTCCACGTCAGAAACAATAAGAGATGGACATGTATTTATATACACATAAGTTACCTTCATTGATAAGAGATTTTTATGAGTGGTACTAAAAGTAAATCTATGAGGGCTTGACCTAAAGTGGTCAATATCTCACCAAATCTGGATTGTAACATTAGTATATTATTTTAAAATATTAACAAGTCATTTTATTTTATTATTAACTAAAATTTTATCTTCACAAGTCTTAACATTGTGCTGCGCTTGACTAGAACGAGATGCAATTAATTTTAACAATATAGAGTGCAAAAGATGAATACACGGTTTGTTGAAGTCCTCCATTTGATCTTTTAGACTCACCTAATTATATATATATATAACAATGTGTTATCTCTAGTTTCCAGTAAAATCTTTTAGGAAAACATAGTTAAATGAATGTTTATCATTTGATGACTAGCAAGACTACAATGCAAGAACCTATAATGTAATATGATATAACTCACAACAGAAAAAAGAACTATAGTGTAGTATATACCTATGTCGATACCAAAGTAAGTCATCTTTTGAGCTTGAATGGCTTGCTCCTTTTGCAGCAGTGCAGTCTCTCTGTATGTGTAGGGAGGCTAAGTTTATAAAGAAAAACTCACTGCAAAGTTTACTCCTTGCAGAGCAGCCTCGTGTTTTCAAATAGGAAAATGTTTTTTAATGGGTCCCAGACGGGTTTAAACATTTCAAAAAGGAAGAAAAAAAAGTCTTTGTATGTGTAAGGTTTTTCCACAGGCACCAGCTTTTTGCTTCCCCCAAAAACGTCAATTGCCAAATGTGGTGGCCCATGTAGTGGCTTTTGTGTTATGATGTTTGGTTGGTTTTTGTTATAAAAAGGATGAAGGTGAACGAGAGATAAACACCACCACCGAGAAGAAAAAGAGCAAAGTGCAGCAGCAGCACAGAAAGAAAGCTGTGTGAGTGAGTGGAAAAGAGAGGGAGAGAGCCACGGGAAAAATTGGTGTAGTGTGCACCACCGTGAAGAGAGAAAAATTAAGGAGGGCTTTATAAGGTGCTTTATTTTCTCACTACATAAGAGATTAACTTCATAAGAGATTAACTTCATTCTTTATCCAAAATCTTAAAGACAATACGTTAATGGATCTTTTATCTTTATAAGGTGCTTTATTTTCTCATTTTTATCTAATATAAGACTTTTACTCACTTGAATTCCCAATAGTTATAGTAAAAGTTATACCTATAATCTATAGCACTGTAAAGAAAACCTTTGTATGAAACTGTCATAATGTGTTCGCATCATATATGAAAGAATCCAAGAAAAATATTCGCCAGTGAAAAGCACTTTTAAGGCCATCAAGCTGGCTCAGATAAATATTAGCAATCAGACAAATAATCTGACGAGGCCAATACTAGGACAGACAGAATAGTTGGTTGCTGTTGTTGGCTGTGAACAAATTCCTAAATATCTTTATAAAGTTTCTACTGCAACTGGAGCAGTATTCAGCTACAAACTTAGAAAACGTATAGATTTTGTCCCCCCATAAGTTTTGAAGGTTCATCAATCATCATACTCCACAAGTTTATCTGCAAATTACAATCACAATATAAAACACAATCTCTATGGTATGAATCATACAATTTTTACTGTCATCAAATTCAAGAATAAAAAGAATGATTTTGAATTTTCCATAAATTTTGTTACAACATTACCATAACTATTATAGGGGTAGAAGAGTTTGATGTGATTGTGTTTACGTTGCATGTGAAATTCTCAATCGTTAAAATGATTCTATCCACAGGACAAAATCAAAGTCACATTCCTACTATATATGTATATAAGAAAAATAAGTTTAGCATAAGAGAAAACCAGAACCATGTCACTGTTTATTATTACAGTGGGAACTCTTGGGAACAACATTGATAACAGTTTATTCAGGGAATTTCTGCCTCATGACTCTTTGAAAAGCCAACGGATAGGAATGTTGTGGTGAATTTCTGACGTTTACACGTGACTTTAAGGTTATATTCCAGTGAAATAGTTGAGTGCTAGCTTTTGCATGTAAACCCAATGGATTGAAGTTTTTATATCACTAATATTTTAAGCCTTGGTTATATAATTGAAATTTATAATAAATAAATCTTTCTAAAGGTATCAGTTACATTTTGAATGTATAATTTATAGTTTAAAATTTTAGTATAATGTTATACTAAATTGAAATTGATACACTACAAAAAATAGAATGTAAAAAATATCAAGATAGCTGTTTTCAAAATCGAAATGGTAGTGAGGAATTTTTTTTGGCTACTTGACACAAAAAGTTGTGAAATACTAGAGAAAAAGTAAAGAATATCTAAAAGGATAAAAAAAACTTGATATTTTCACTTTCGATATTGTAGATTCTTAGTATAGGAATTAGATTAACCGACAAAAAGGAGAGTAAAAATTGGCATATATAAATACTTGAATTAATTGGATACAAAACATAAATCTCCAAAATAAACTATCTTGATGTGGGAACTTTACAGAGTTTACCAAAAAGACAAATAACATCAATATAGTTAAAGTGTAATTTATATAAAAAAACTAATCTTGATATTCAAAGATAATAAATTTATAAATCTTGATCTTATATGATATTTAACTTTTTTATTTTTATCTAATATAAAATTTAAACTCAATTTAAATTTCCAACTTTCAATCTTGATAAAGTATTTAGGTTTTGATCTTTCAGTAGTTTTGGGCTTACAAGGATGTTGCTGTGTTTCTTACACAAAAATGAATTACAGTTCCTCCTTTGTTAATTTATATTAGAAAAATCTATAATTGGGATATTGCTTATCCAAAGATTTTTTTTTTTTTTTTAAAGTCGCGTAATCGTGAAACATATTGCAGTAATTTAGACAGAGGAAATCAAAGACAGACAGTTTTCAAGTGATTAAACAGAAATGAGAATATAATTAACATAAATTCACCTTTTAATAGTTTTAACCAACGAAATGTTAAAAAAACGTCATCAGATTATTCCAGAGTGTTGATGTGACTACTGTACGTGGGATTGTGGACAGGTGATAGAACAGGTATATCATGTCTGATTAATGAATGAGCATGGAATAGGTTTTATAGGATTGAAGTTCATTTAACCTTGGCACTATATATAACCGCTGAAAACTAAGCGGATGAATTGTAGTCTTGAATTTGGCAAATAATGACTAAAATGCAGGAGGTACACACTTGTCAGAACAATGGTATGGTGCTCGGAACAATAATCCACAAAATTAGGGGATGGAACAACTCTCATTAACAGACAAAAAATTGGCCATTCAACAATAAGCAATTTTGGTGTATGCAAGCATCATTTTAAAAGGGTTCTTGTCAAATGTTCTCTGGCTGTAGCCCAAGCTTGAGTCAGTGTCTGCAATATTCAGAAAATTACTGTTAGATTGATGATCAACTACATGCCATTCTTATTCTAAAAGTTGGCTTGCAAAAATGTTACTGAAAAATTGCTATCAAAGGTAATATTACTTCGTGGAATAACCTAACCATCTTCGATCTATATGGCAGATTTTGTGCAATTGTGTTGTACAGCACAACAGAACGCACGTTAATAACAGAAACCAAGCCAAAACAGTGTTGCCTTACCTGCTCTGACAAGGGGGCATCAGCATCCAAGCTATGAGAGGTCACTTTTTCAGCAATAAGAGTTCCATTTGTTTCAAGTATCATCCTTCAAGGAAAAACAATACTATTAAAAAATTAAACTACGTTTTGAGGAAATAAAAGCTGTGTAAGAAATATATACCCTCCATCAACAATCTCATCAAGACACAACAGAATGAGATCCAAGTTCTCAAGTGCCTCTCTTTTGTCAACATTGCTCCTGTATAAAGGCACACACGGCATGATCAGTAAAGGTGCATCAAATTTTAGATCCAGATAATAAAATACAACCAAAAATACCTCAATAGAAGGGTGACTGCATCAAAGAAACCTTGAAGTACCGATGCTAAAATGAGCTCATTTTCATCATCACCACCAGTAACAAAGAAATGCAAGTCTTGTACAAATTTGTAAATAATGATATTGTTCTCAAGTAGTGTTACCTCAGCTGCAGATAATTGTAAACGACAAATCAGTTTCAATAGAAACACGAATAATACATGCGGAAGTGTGTCCCTTTCTTGAACAATAACATATAAATATCATTAGTATGTTATGCTGATAGCTGCTTTCATTGAACTATTGATTTCATGTTGATTCCTAGGAAGGGAAATAAAGGAAAGATTAATCATGCCTAGGGTTGCTAGGGATGTTCCCATCATATGTTTGAGATCAATACAGTAAACTACCTCTGTATATCACTTATCCCCACTAATGGCAAGCTAATAAACTTTCAATCTTATTGCTCATCAATTAACATGAATCATAAGGACAAACCAAAATACTACATATAATAGCAGTACGGTTGACCATGGCAGAACTTTTAATACATATAAAGCACAAAAAAAATTCTTAAAAGAAAAATGATAAACACCAAGGCACTTTGAGATCCCTCCCTTAAAAGTTAGTCATTAAGAGGGGAAAACCAAAACATTAAGTACACCACTAAGCTAACCAAAACATTAAGTACTCTGCTAAGCATCTCGTACCACTCAATGTGATACTTAAACATCCCTTAATACCCCATGTCTGTACCATAGCACTGCTATTGAGAGCCAATGTCGAGGGAGCTGACATTCCACAATGCTTAACTTGGCCTTTCTGGTAAGTCGTTCCATATCCTTTTGGAGACCCCAGCAACTAACTCTAATACAAATTGATATAAGGACACAAATGCTTGGGGAACCCTCCCTTAATTACGAGGGGAGAACCAAGTCACTTAAGTATTCCACTGAACATTCTACACTTAGGCATTATCAAAGAGGAACGCACAGTTGAAGCCCAATCAATTTCTGAACTTGGTGTGCAGCAGACAGGAATGCACAGCATAATCGTAAGAATGTTCCAAAGGAATTCAGAGAATTTTTGTATACTAATGTGAAAACACCAACTGATATGACCAGGTGAGACAGTATACAATTTAATCTGATATAAATACGTCATGAAAATACTTCACTTTATTATTTAGTCCAAGATTTAACATTGTGACTCATATTTTAATGATGTCAAGATATAAGCTATGTACGGAAGTTAATAGAATTCTTGAAAGAAATGCTCAGAAAGAAGTATATAAAGATCAAACCAAAGTGAAAAATAGATTAATCAATAACCAAAATTTTATAACACAAAAACATAACCAGATTGATATGGCCACCTCTAGAACCAAATAGAAAACAAAATGACTTCATAAACTGTAATGCTTACCTTCGGTACGAGCATTTGTCTTAACAGTCTTACTAAATACAAACTTCTCAAAAGCTAACTTTGAATTGTTTGTCGGCCAGTCATCTGAGTAATACTTGACTGCCACACGCTTCCCTTCAGAGTCCAAAAGAAGAATATTCTTTATCAAAGGACACAAACCCTACAAATGTAACAATACAGCAGCCAGTCATTAAAAGAGCACTTTGCTCATCACAAATACCAGAAGCTTCTCCCCAATGAAAGCAAATGCAAGCAGAGTGAGTGCAACAGCTTCCTTTTGACATCATCATTTATGGGAAAATAAAAATCGGTAATCAATAATTTTTTTTCACTAGCTGGCATTACCTACTAATTCTCTATTCACACTAACTTCTCAACATGTACTAATATGAGGAGAAAATAAGAAGGTGAAATGAATTAAGTTTTTCAGTTAGTTAAAATTAGCTTATGTATATATAAAAATCAGCTTCTAATGACTTTAACGAGAACATCTATAAATTAATTTATGCATAAACTAATTTTAACTTCTAGAAGAAACGAAAATTGTCTTACTATTTTCTTCTCATGTACTTATTGAGAAGTTTATCCAAAAAGTGCATAAATTGCAATGTTAGCAAAACTGCTGCTTACCACATTTAACATTGGAAAATATATAAAAAATCTCCTAAGTTGAATAACAGAGTATCATTTACAGTGTTCACTTCATACAGTAATGTACAAATATGCTTTCCAGCACATTCACTAATCATCAGACGTTAGAGTACATGAAAAGATTAATGAATCGTTGAATTCCTTTCTCTCAATTATCATCAATTCTACCAGGAGCAAGAACCATGTTTTCAAAAGCTGATGCAAACCCAGAAACAAATCAGCACATTTATGCCAGAAAGTTCAAAAATTAAACACTCAGAAGGAAAATCTTACAAACAGATCTGAAACGAGAGTGAACCTACATCTCAAATTGAAACACCCACTCACACGTATATCATTATTCATACTCCACATCACTTGACAATCCAACAAACAGTAGCTAAATAAGAACCTTTAGGAAACCCAATCCCTAGATCTACGGGAATAAGTTCGTGCTCCAACGGATCCATTACGAGGGAAAGAAAATCAAAATTCAACCCATTTCATAGTTTTTCGCGAACCTATCACAATCAGCTAAATATGCATACAAAAGTGTGATTTGTGTGCACAAGATATGAGATTTCAGAGATGAAGATTTTGCAGAGAGAAAAAGAGGCTTACTTGAGATGCCATGTCAGAGAGAAGACAATTTCACACTGCGCTACAACGATTGGAATGGAAGATCTGTGAGCAGAGAGGGAGCAAATAAGAAATTGAAATTAATCTTATTAAGAGAGAAGGGCAATATGGTAAATAAGAATACGCCTGTTTGTTTTTGTTGAAAATATTTCTGTTTAGTAATATATTAATACTCCAATTTCTGCTAAAGACAGAAGCAATTGTCTCAAAATTTACACTAAGGTTCACAAACCCCAAACAAAACCTGAAATATGAATTCTTCAATATTCAACACTATCTCTGTCACTGCTTGTAAGAAATTACACAGAAAAAAAATATCTATTTTAAAATTATTTAATCTTATTATTATACAATTCTCATCCACTTATGTGTCCAAAATTTTCAATTTCCTATTTTTCTGAAAAAAAAGTTGATAAATATGGTCATAAAATTTAGAGTATTGAACTGTGATTAAAACTGTAGCCATAGAATCTTAAAGTTAATTATATTTAACTACATGAAAATCAAAACAGTTTAGAGAAAGAAAAAAAAATCAGCTGTGACAGCAATAAATTATTAGAAAATGAAATGAAATTCATCTAAAGTAGAACCAATCATTTATTTAGGCTTTAATCAATCTATCTTATCCTCTGTTAAGGTGGATTTTCAAAGTTAAGATATGTTGATACTGGAACTGCATATGGAACATGGTTTACTGATTCTTAATTTATAACATAAATGAAGGAATGAACAACAAATACAGTATAATGATGCCCTTATGAGACCGGATTTTGAAGTGTGTTTCACGCGAATCGTGGCAGCAGATGAATCGTAAAAAGTGCAGCTTTTAGTTATGTATTGCACTGGAACTGTAAGGCTCTTTACATTTTGCCTTTGATTGTTTGGATATGGAACATGTTTAAGGAACTACCTCAGACAGTTAACCATATATAGATGTAACATTTAGCATCACTCTCCGCAGGTATCACAATTTATTACTCTCTTAATAATTCATGTGCAGCTTTTGGTTATCACGCCTTCTGGTGCATATGTTTAGGTGGCAATGTCATTGGATTCTTGGCTATATAATATTGGAGACTGTTGCATTCTAATATTTTTATTCAGAGCAGAATGGAATCAAAGTGCTACTAAGCTTCCATGAGTTCGTCTGATATACAACGATAGTGTGTGTTATGGAACAAACCAGAATGATTCTTATCAAATGGTAGAATGTATTAGAAGTCTCACGTCAACATTAACTAGATATGAGACCAATTTATAATATATGAGTGTGTATTAGAAGTCTCACGTCAACGTTAACTAGATATGAGACCAATTTATAATATATGAGTGTGTGTAAATCTCATCATACAAGCCAGTTATGTCAGTTTGAATTAAGTTTAAAGTCCACTTCTTTCCTTCCGGTCGAATTGTTTTATCAAATTCTGAATGTTTCAAAATAATTTGAGAGGTTAGACTAATTCAAGACAAAAAGAATGGAAAATAATCATTGTATTTGTGAAACATAGCAAACTGGACTATAAATATATCTAAGTGTTTGCATTTACAAAATTGATTTCGAATGATATGAAGGAGCACAACCAAATCATTCCTCATTTTCATCTATAATTAATTTTCATTGTGTTGCAGAACTCGTTAGATCTGTAAGTATCACAAGAAGAAATCATCATTAACCAAGTAGACTTGAAAAAACCCTGACAAAAAATTCAAAAATCAAATTTAAGTTCATTAATACATGTGATCAAATATGTGAATATTTATCTAAAATATATTAACTAAAATTTCAATGTGATTATGTACAACATAAATTCCAGTGCAGTCAAAAAATGTGAAATGGGTGCTCAGAAAAACGGAGCATGAATATGTGACAGCAAGGCTAATCTGAATCACATATCTCTTTCAACCTCCATTTATGTTTGGTCCACTTATTTTGTTTAAGCTTGCACCTACGCTGGTAAGTCAGTGATATGAGATAGCTGATTGACAGGGAGAGGACTGAAGAGTGCAAAGATTGGAACTGCAAACCTATAACCCCTATAAACTTTTCCTAAAATGAAGATAAATCGGTTGAGGCCATGAAAATGTATGGGTCAGACCTTGCAACCATGATTTTGGATGGAATCTGTTTGCTTCTTTTTCTTTTTGTTTCTGTTTTTGTCTTGTTGAGTTTTCAAAAGGTTCTGATGTCAAAATCCAGCTAACCTTATCAAATGCATCTATTCATATAGAGCGTTTGCATGTTTATATTTCAAGATTAACCTGAGATTTATCTGCTTGACAGTGGTTGTAAAGATAGTGTTGATTTGCCAAACTCTGTTAATAAGAGGGCACGTTTCCACAAACTACAATATTATGTATGAACTTGAGAGGTGATATCATGTCATTACATTATATCAACAATATTTAGCAGATATGAACAGTGTTCACGGGCTATAGAAGGAGGGACCACACTTGCACTTCCAGCTCTCAGGCTCATAATTTGCATACTGGATGCCCAAATGGCTGCGCCTGGTGCTGGTGCTGGGAACTTGAATGGCTTCACATGGAACACAACCATAGCACTTGTGCTCACAACTAGGTGGACTTGACCCTATTTTGCTCACTCCTCTATCATATGCTTCCTGCATTGTCTCTGAGGTGTCTATGTCCATGAAACCCTTTAACATAGACAGAAAACACAATGCAACAATGCATTGGTCATCAGTACCCAAGTATACCACCCAGTTCCAAACAAAAGAGAGATAAACGCACCTTTTTTGATTCTGTAGTATATGGTGGTGGAGATTGTAGAACCTCTTCTTGGGCTGAAAAGGAAGGGACAACAGTTAACAAAGGAGAGAAAGAGAGAAGCATACGAACTACAGTTTAATGAGATGATCAAGAGTCTAAAAATGTACACTGAGCTGAAAGTTCTGAGGGCAAGCCACTTAAATGCCATTTTCTTACTACAGGTATGTTTGAAAAGTTTTGGAGAAATATCACAGCTGATTTATAAGTTACAGTTGAGGTATGATAAACCTACAATTGCAGCTAATAGAAGGAAGTCAATCTTCAGAACGGTGTGATGTAAGTGTAACTAACCTGGAAGAAATGGCTTCCTAATTGCAGAAACCAAACTCACTGTTTGCAGTGCTAGCAGAAAACAGAATAATCTTCCTATCATTTTTCTTTCTTCAAAAGTGCAAATGATGGATGTAATCAGATGATGTTTGTTGTTGATGGTAATGTTTGGAGTGATGTTTGTGTTGATGATAATGTTGTGAGAGACGTGCAGGGTTTAAATCATTCATAACAAGTGGCTAGCTAGGGATGATTGCTGGAATATATGAAGGATACCAAAGGAGCTTGCAAGCTTCAAATCCCAAAAAGCAGGCCGGGACCCCCAAACATTCTAAGGCTACACTTTAAAACCTACGCATTGGCCAAGAGATTTTGCTTCACAAGCAAGAGATTCAGTTTTCTTGTCACATAGTTAAAATGCACAGCAATTTTCACCTTCATTTGACAACTCACAAGGAAGTCCAAAGACTAGTCTTTTTTCCACTGTCTTTCTGCATCCAACCTTGGATAACTTACCTTTCAAAACAAGCCAACAAACCTTTCTCTCTCAAATCAATCTAAATTAGTAGTGCTATATATGGTGGTCCACTAATTCAGAATAACAGCACCCTTTTAGGGCCTGATTGTCTGAAACACCTGCAAGACCCCTATAAAGTTTTTATAATTGAGATTAAAAATAAAAAAATAAAAACTTTGACGTGTAGACCACACACTACTTACAAAGCCTTTCCCATTTTCTGATGCTTTCATTGCCATATTGGGAAGAAAGAAATCAACACCAGAAACCCAGTCATTTAAAGTGGTAAAAAGCACCAGTCTCTAAGCATTCAGTTCTGCGGGAAAAGAAATTTAATGAGTTAGTTAACGAATTAAATACGGTAACATTCTCAACTTTCCAAGGGTTGGTTGTTGGAGAACCTACACAAGTCTCCTTATTAACATCCAATCTGGGCTATTCCTTTACTACTTGGCATTGAATTTGGGTGTCCCACTCACCTGCTGGATATTTTCCAGCATTAAATGAAGAGCATATTCCAGTTATATCATTTATTATGGTACAAAAAGCAACATGGAAGAAAGAGAACAAACAAGGCATGCACAAGTAAACAGAGAGGGTTCAGTGTGTTATAGGTGAAGTAGCCATTAAGTTTTACTGTTATATTATGTCATTTTTTCTGTTAAGCTTATTAGGCACTGTAAAGTAGACATTATTGTGTTGTAATTGACTGCAGCCAGTTGCATGATTTATTATGGTACAAAAAGCACCATGGAAGAAAGAGAACAAACAAGGCATGCATAATTAAGCAAAGAGAGTTCGGTGAGTTATAGATTAAGTTGCCATTAAGTATTAGTGTTATATTATGTCATTTATTTTTCTGTTAAGCTTATTAGGCAATGTAAAGTCGACATTATTGTGTTGTAATTGACTGCAGCCAGTGCAGTTTGTGTGATAACAAGTGTTCCAGATATATGCAATAAATAAGCTCGGTGATGCTATAAAAAAGGTTAGTAAAAATGACCTGAATAGTTCATCCATCAATCATGTTAAAGGACAATCAAAGGAAGACATGACTCAATAACAAATGCAACTATATATTCATTTTTTGTGCAATGTGGGTGAACCCTATTGTCTGGGAATTATTACTTATAGTTATGGGGCAGGTGAGTGATTTGAGTAAAAGGATATTTCAATGTTGATGTGCTATATAGACAAGGAAGCTGATGCTATCTACCTACATACCTGCAGACAGTTGCTAAGAAAGTGACAGAAAAGACCCCTAGTAAAAATAATATAGAGTTTAGGGCTGCTGAAGAGGAGTTAAGGAAAAACATGAGGGAGATAAAATATAGCTTTACGAGTTAGATAGTTTGCATGAATGTTTGGCTGTTATAAAGTAACGTTAATTGGGAAATGAAAGAGTAACGGTATATTCTTCTGTTGTAACTTTTCTATTAATCTTCTTAGTACTTTAAAATAAGTTTCAAATATAAAATAAAAATAAAAATGAATGCATTTAGTTCTTTTACTAATTAGAATAAGATTTGAAAGAAACTATTATAAGAAATTTTAAATCACCCCAAGTGAAATTGACTCCACAGCATTCTAAATAAACAGGTTTTCAAATGTTTTAAGACAAATTCTGCTTAGAACTCTACTTTCCTAAAATATAAAGTACAGTGCTTTTATTATATAACGTGGAATCTAGTTCATGCAAGGATTGCTTTGATTTTTCATGATATAAATCAGTATTACTTACATACTTTGTGTTGCTTATAGGATGTGCAAAATTTTGTCAGATAATGGAGGATTTACATTTTCTGCTAAGTGTCTGAATTCGCATCTGATGCCATTTTCTGCGTTCCTCATATACTACTAATAGAAGCTTCTACTTTATTGCTTAACATGAATATATGCGTTGGAGTCATGGTTCCAAACACTCTAACAGCTCGGAGGTGGAGAGGCTATCATCATATATATTCTTAAATGCATACATCTCAAACCAAATCAAACTTCCCTGCACCAACCAATAACTTATCCCTAACTCAGAATTATATGCTATTGCTCCATTATTGATACTCTAATGGAATTCAATGCCATATCTGTAATGTTAGTTAACTTACCAGTAAGACCAGTTTTATCATTTTTTGTAAGATTTAAATCTGTATCGGCAAATATATAGATTGGCAAGAGGAAAAGACAACACGAGATAGAATTGCTAAAGCGGATTAAAATATAATTAGACACCAATATTAGTGTAATTGAATCCCAAATTTTATTCTATTCAGATGATATCTGCAACTAAATGCCTAATGAAAGAGTGGAATACTTTGTGAATCATATATCATTCCGCTGTACTAGATGATGTTACAGATCAGAGTTTACAATTAAACTTTCACATCGATAATCTACCACCAAACCAGGGACAATTTCTTTCCTTTTTTTCTGAAAAGAAGAGAAGAGGACTATGCGTTCATATAATCAATTGGAAACACAAATCATTTACTATTTATACATCATAATTGAGACAACAAGAAAAGAAAGATAAATGGACAAGCCAAACATGGTAGTTTAGATGGTTAACAACGCCAAGACAAGTCTTCAAACTCCTTGGTTATATAAAATAAGGGCACACCCTAGCCATCCCTTTTTGGTGTGCTAGATTCAGATTCTTTCTTGGGGTGAATGGCCTCAACAACAGCTTCAAACTCCTCCTTCACCCGTTCAAACACATTTGGCCCTTTGACTTCATCAGATGGAGTTTTCTCATCAATGTCGTCACTTCTCCCATGAGTTTCTCTGTGATGGTGAGGCGATTTGTCATGATGAAATACTGCCTCAAACTCCTCCTTAGCTCTCTCAAAAATGTTTGGAGATTTTACGTCTTTTTCTTCCGAGAAACAAATACAAACAATTTAAATCTTTAATGTTTTTTGAAAGAAAAAAAAAAAGTTTCATCATGAATTAGTCCATGCATACACCAAAAACATTTAACCAACAATTCCAACCTAAGAAGTCAAATAACCTCCCAATCTTCCCCACAAGTCCACAACCAGAAAGAAAGGAAATTTCAGCAATGGGCAAGCAGCAGAAACCATATTATGAATTAGGGCTGAGAAAATTTCTCTTTCGTCAATTTTCTAATTTCACTTCTCGTTAAACAAATCCTTAAAAAGGAGAAAAAGAATGTGAATGTTTGTAATTATAGGTAAAAACAAAAATGAAAATTGAAACCATTTTCTGACATTCTCCTCTTACCTTCTAGATTTAATACAGACCACAACAGATAGTAACTTGAGAATTGAAAGGGTAATACCATATCGTAACCAATTTCAACAAGATCAAGTAAAGGGCAATATCTTGAAAATAAGGTTACAAGATCAGAAACTGCAATAGGTGAAAGATGAAAGCCCACGATACCCAGGGTGAATCCTAAGATTTTTCAAACCAAAATTAAGAAAAGATAAAAACTTTGAACCAAAATTAAGAAAAGATGAAAACTTTGAATGATGATAACCTGAAATCGAGTCATTGGGCTTGCGATCCCTTTCCGCCATTGAAGTTTACGCTTGAGTTGAGTTGAGTTGAGGGTGTTTCTTTCTTCTTCTCTTCAACTTCTTTCTTTCTTTCTTTCTTTCTTTCTTTCTTCTTTTTACAGCATGAAATTATAAAAAAACTAGTTAAACGTGAAACCGTGGAATTTATAATATTATTGTAATTCACTAAGTTATTATATTTCAATTTTAAAATAATATAAATTTTAATGTATTTAGTAATTAAAATTTTAGATGTACGAAATATGTTTTAATATATATATAAGAACAACTTAATATAAATTCTTTATAATTCTTAAAAAAAAAATAGCCAACAAAATACTGTTATTTTTTTTAATATGATAAAGTTTGATCTTTAATATAATCTTAAATACATCTAAATTTCAAAATCTAATGAGTTTAGATCATTTACAATTCAATAAAGAAAAACAAAATTTTAGTTGCATTTTATCCACGACACAAATGAATGAAATACGGAATACAAAAAGAAATCTAAATATAAAATGTATGGTGAAAATAAAAAAATTAAAATAATATATCTGTGATGTAATGAAAAGAAAATACATACTTTTACACGTATTTGTCTTCAGTTTTCCTATGATAAAAAAAAATTTAAACATTACTTTTTATCAAAATTATTAAAATAAAAAAAATGTTGATAGTGTATATTATTCACGTATTGATATTTTGATGTGTATATTAAGCTTAATTTAGCAATTGTTTTGTTTTTTCATGCGCCTTTATTCGCATTTTTTTTTTTTTTTTTGGTTTTGTGTTATAATTTCATTACATGTTTAGTGAATAAATTTGATTAGCTTTTAATCAGCAACAAAGTTATCAAACAATATACATATATACTTTTAAAATGTTTTCCAGATAAATTTAAGTGAGAAAACTAATAACACTTAGGGAGGTGTCAATAGCAATTTGATAGGTAAAAGCCAATAAGCCCAAAAAACGCCCATGCCCAGGTTTTGCTTCCAGCAGTCCCATGATTAGCAGTTGCATCTTCAAAGACCAAAAAGACTAAAATATTCTTTCTCCCTGCACCACGCTTTGGTTGCCGTTACAATCATTGTCGTTGTGGTGTCTTTTTCAAATCCTTGTCGTTGAATCTCGTAATGACAACATTGTTTCGGTTGTTACTGGTACTCAAAAATATATTTATATTATTTTTATCATTAAAGACAATTTAACAATCTTTATTCTTCATCTATTAAAACATTTTTTAATCTATTATATTAATCAAATTTCTCACAAATTTTAAAAATTTTATTTTTAAATTTACTTTCCATTACTTCCAAATTTTTTCCAAAAGAACAACATACACTTTACATTTAAATCTATTCATTTTCTCTTCTTCAAATCATCTCTTTCAAATCCTTGTCGTTGAGTCTCGTGATGACAACATTGTTTCGGTTGTCATTGGTACTCAAAAATATATTTTATATTATTTTTATCATTAAAGGCAATTTAACAATCTTTATTCTTCATCTATTAAAACATTTTTTAATCTATTATATTAATCAAATTTCTCACAAATTTTTAAAAATTTTATTTTTAAATTTACTTTCAATCACTTTCAAATTTTTTCCAAAAAAACAACATAATATTGATTCATTTTCTCTTCTTCAAATCATCTATTTCAAGTAAACAAACCTTGAATTATATGATAATTTCTCTTTCTACATCTCCCTCTATCTCTTTATCCATATCTTCGATATTGATTAAGTTTATATATTCTAACACTACATTCTCTTGTGTCAATGACAACTATAACATAATATTCAATGAAATGGTGATGATAGCGTTGCTCCCAACTTCTTTAATACAAATAGAAAACTTGTTTTGAAACTTTTGTTTTCAAAAAATATTTCATAAGTTTTATTGTTTTGAAAATTTTGTTTCAAGACTCTCCTGAATATTAAAATAGTTTAAATATAATTTTTGATTTATTTAAGTAATTTTTAAAGATCACAATGGTAATTCGAGTTTTAAACTCAAAAGAAAACAAATACCTCAAATATAATAATTAATCATTACAATCTTGTCTCAATTCTAAATTAGATGACAATCTTATCTCGGTCATTTGAATCATAACATATATTTTTTAAAAGGTTTATTTTAAAAAGTTTATTTCAAATATTTTTTAGAAATTTTCAAAATAGATAATTCATCATAATGAAATACAGGATAAAGGGTATCATCATCATTTTAAAGACAGTGAATGCAGGTAATAATTATGGAGATGCAAGAAAACAACATTAAAGCAAGTAAATGCCCCCGAATATTGCATTACAGAGTCAGTTATGAACACATATTTTCATTACCAAATCAGAATAAGACCTACGTATTGGAGTGAAATTTGTTTGAAGTGGATTTTAGATCTAACTTAACCCTCAAAATAAATATTATTAAGATCGGTTCTAATCATAGTTTTGATACCATGTTAGAAGTGAGTTTTAGGTTTAACTCAACCCCCACAAAACTGGTTTGTAAGGTGAGTTCTGCACCTCACTTATATATTATAAATTGATCTTATCTTTAGTAACTTTCAACAAAATTGATTTTTTTTAAAACAAAATCTTATATCGATAAAATAAGAAATGAACATGTGTTTATATAAACATAAAATATCTTTATTTATAATATTGTTGAAAATTCAAGTGTTAATTTAAATTTCACATTAAATATAAATGAGAAAATAAAACACTGTATAAAGATGAAAAATCAAAAAACATTTAGATGGCAAACCTTCCAAATTAACGAAGATTTTTTTGGTATTCCGTTTTGGACATATGGTGCACATGGGAGGCGGTGTGGAGAACATGGCTAACACAAACTGTAGATGAAAAACAGAAAAACTGATGATTCACGACAGAACATAACTGAGTCAAGGTCGGAGTCACGCATGTAGTTGAACCGTCTTGCGCAAGCTATTCACAACTAATATAAACATATTTATGACCAACGCTTCCTCATGACCATGAATCAGAAGTGAAACGCGTTGAAAACAAAGACATTCTACATTAAATAATAATCAAAACAAACCCTAAATTCGACCTTTGAATATGAATTGAACGTGAGATATTATGTGCCGTACTTTCCGTCGGTCCGAGGAAATACTATGTTTTATGTGCTGCATTTTTTTTTTTGTCTCCCATTCATATTACTATATTTTGTTTTCTTATTCTTCCTTCACATATAATCCACTTTACTTTCACATATAATCTGCTTTGACTCGTATAGTTTTTTAAGTATGAGAGATAAGACTAATTAAATGTATATAAATAAATATAAACCTATTTTACAATTAATTTTATAGACTTAAAATTCATTTTTACTACGATAAAATTAGATTTAAAGTGCACTTCTAAATTTTTTTTAAGAATTATTCCTTGAGATAAGTAAAAGTTCAAACTTGCATGAAAAACTGACTTAAATCAGGTTTTATTTTTCAACATAAAAGATGGACCAGTCGTGCAGTTAATGCTTGAGAGTCAAAAGATCAAAATCAATCTTTTCTTTGTCTACAAACAAACAGTTGTATGATTCTTTTTAATATCACTTTCTGTTTTTCATGAATGGTTGAAAGTACTATCTCATGTCTATTTTTTTTAATGTAAATTAAGATAAAATGTGCAATTAAAAATATTAATCAATTTTTTAAAAAAATAATTAATTTGTTTAATTTATATTATTCATTGATTTCATATTATTAAATATATTATCTTTATTTTTTATTATTATTTAGTTTACTTTTATTTTTTAATTATATTTTAGACTTAATTTATATTAATTCTTTCTATTATATATACAGTACAGTATATTATTTGTATATTCAAACAATATCCTTTCTTATTTCTACCTACTTCGAAATCTAATCATAATCATCACGTAATTTTATATTAATTTTTGAATTCTAATCATAATCGTTACTTAATTTTACATTAATTATAGTCATACTCATATATTGTATTATTGCCCTAATCATAAAATTAGTAATACTTGTAGTGATAATGATTTTCCACATACTATGTGATCAAAATTTTTATACAATAAAATATATAGAATATAAAGTTTGTGATCATATCACACTTTTTTTTCGAGTAACATAACTCTTAAATATCAAAGTTTTGCATATATTCCTCTAATTGTGTTCAAGTTTAAAAAGTTTTAGTGAAAAAATCCTAATTATGCGATGACATGTTAGGAAGTAAAATTTAAAATAATAATTTTGGAAAAATTTTGTTTTATTTTATTTTAATGATAATACATGTTAATGGTTATGTTGGCACAAATTGTGCTTTGGGTTAAATTAAAAAAAAATTGCAATAAAAAAAATATGCATTCAACATTAAAGATATGAGGAATTTTTATTTTGTATTTTTTATGCTAACATTTAATTAACAACTATCAAGGCAAAGATAAAGGAAGATAAAGGAAGGAAGTTGGAACTTTTAACCCTAAATCTTTATCTTAGGTGCAATTTATATTAAGAAATTTGGAAGAAAAATCCATTGAAAATGGGAAAAAAATTTGGAGGTGCGTGCTTCACAACATAAGAAGAAGAAACATGAATATAACATAAAATAGTACATTGGGTAACATAACATGTTTATTTTTATAAATTTCATCACGTTTATAATACCTTAATTGACTTAATAAACATGACATTTCTCAGATTAGTTGATTTTGTTTCTTAGATTGTTATTCATAAAACCATTTTTTTTATAGGTTTAAACCATTTAGTTGTCCCTATTTTTGGAAGGTTTTCCCATTTTGATCCCCGTCTTATTAGAATCCTCAATTGAGTTCCTATAAATTTCAATCAATTAAGCTTCTGCCGTTAAATTTAGTTACGGAGTTAACTTTTTTGTACAGCTGGAAAGATAACCTGTTAATTTCTGTAAACATGGCCTATTTAGAGTTGAAATGTGGCATGAATTAGAGTTGAAATTGATTGAAATTAACACTTATGAGACTCAATTCATGTCACGTTTAAACTCTAAATAGGCCACGATTATAGAAATTAACAGGTCATCCTCCCAGTTGTGCAAAAAAAGTTAATCTCGTTAACTAAATTTAACGGCAGAGGCGAGGATCAAAATAGGAAAACCTCACGAAAATAAGAACAACTAAATGGTTTAAACTTTTTTATATTCATCTGATTGTGTGGTTGTGTACATCAATATATGCTTTTGGCAAAAACAACATACATGACCCATAACTCAAATTATATATAGAAAAGCTATATATGTTGTGAAAAAAACTATAAACCATGTTAATATTTGTTATACTATATATTATATGCTAAAAAATTGTATATAATAATAATAATAATAACAATAATAAATCTATAATATAAGACCATCAAATCAATCAAAATTTGATATGCTTTTTTCATATTAAGCTAGATGTGCATTTGTTACTGTAGAGAATAATTTGCATGGATAGATTTGTGATTTATTTTATGATTGTTTCCATGAATTTGCGTAGATGGATTTGGGGATATAAAATATTTTCATTCCTCACTCATAGAGGATATTTGAAGATGATTATAATGAAAAATCATTCTTACCCCCTTATATGGAATAGCTTCTACACGGTGGGTGCATGCACTATTGTAACAAGAGAATCCATTCTAATTATGAAATTTAGGTAATTTTAATAATAATAATAATAAATATTGATAATAAATATAATAATAATATTATTATTTCAATTTACTAAATTACAATTTTTTACATTTTAAAAATTAATTTTTATTTTTTTCATCTTATAAATTTTTTTACAATTATATATAACATCGACAATTATCATTTTATATTATTTTTACTACTAAGAGTATTTTGGCAATCTTCAATTTCTACCAATTAAAGAAATTTTTGTTATCTGTCACATCAATCAAGTCCTACACTAATTCTGGCAAACTTTACTTCTAAATCCACTCCCACTCACCTCCAAATCTATTTAAATAAACAACAAAAAATTTACCTCTAAATTCCCTCAAATCCATCCACTCACTTTCCTCCACCTCTCCTTCAAATGAACAAAGTATTAGTATTTTTATCACCTGAAATCATATTTACATGATTAACCATAAAGCCAAAATACCTTTATTAACATAAATTTTTGTGTTTATATTATCACTTAAAACCTAATATCCTCCTCAATATCCCTGAATCACCTATCAAAAGTCATCTAATCATTGATAGTCCGTCTTCGTATATTTATATATATATATATATATATATATATATATATATATATATATATCCTAACATATATAATTATTTACTTTAATTAATATTTTTTAATTTCAAAAGAAAAATAAATTGATAAAATAAAAATAGCAAGTGTCAATATCGTTTTTTGTCCAAGTAAGTCAATAAAAATAAATAAAATAAAATAATTAGAAAATAATAATTAATAGTAGGTAAAAAATTGAAAAAAAATAAAATAAATTTTCTTTATATATATATATATATATATATATATATAATTTTCAAATTTTAATTTAGTGCAAGAACAAGAATTTTATGCATATTTTTACCTTCTTTAATTTTCATGCCCACAAGACACATTAGAAAATATTTTTTAAATATTAATTTTTAGATAAAGGTATGTTTTTAACATAGTAATAATTTGAATCAATATTATGTCAATAATTATAAAAAGATGTTGATTATAATTAGAAATAATATCTTTATATTATATTACAATTTGTTGTATTGGTTTCTTTTTAAAAGAGAAATATATAATCCTAAAAATTGACAAAGTTTCTATAAATAATTATAGTCAATGTCTTAGAAATATATTGTAATCAAGACCATTTCTTTCTCCATTTTGTTCATTATCAATTAATTCACAATTTAAGCAAGATTATCATAATATTACAATATGTGTATATAAATATGCACATGCCATAGAAAAAAAAAGAGAACATAAAAAAATACAAAGAGACATACATAAAAATATAGAAAGAGTGGAGAAAAGTACAGAAGAGAATAAGTTCTCACATTACAGGACTCTGTCAACAATTACTAAAAAAGAAATAGTTGGAGTACGGAAAGATGGAAAGGTATATCACCTCCATTTCTTTTTCTTTTGATTTGGGTGTTATATTATATGCACTTTTATTTTTAACTTTAACATTTTCTTCTAAGGACATTATTTTGGTGGGATTAAGTTAGACTTAAAAGTCTATTTCTTAGCATGGTATTGGAGGTAGGTTAAAGTCTATTTGCGATATTTATTATTTGTTGGCTATATTCTTCCACCCACTATCAATTAGATCACTATCGGACCACCCATTAAATTTTAGTAAAATAAAATTAGGTAGGTGGGTTGGTAGGCCAATCCGGCCCACCACGGGTTCAATCCGCATGAGCTGGGTTTAAATCTGACCCACATAAAAAAAATACAAAATTTTCAAACCCAACTTGGTCCAAACTCGTGGTGGGCCGGGTTGGCCTGCGGGTTGCGACCCATTTTGACAGCTGTAACCAATTTATAGTTATAAGTAAGTGTAAACCTCATCTTACAAGTTAGTTTTGAGGGGTTGAATTAGGCTTAAAGTCCACTTCTTAAAAACTAAAATTCAAAAATTAAATAATATTATTTCTCATTCTAAACGAGAATAAGGAGTGAGATCCATGCTTGTCGGACCCATAAAACAAAAAATATTTTTGTTTTTTTATAATATTATTTTTGGGGAAAATTAAATATTTAGAAAAACTATACCAACTTTGTACAGTGAATTAAAGGTATTGCCTGTGGTAGAGTACTAACACCTTCATTACGCGTAATTGAAAATTCAGTTTTCATAGATCATATTTTATTTTATAATTTTCCATAATTTTTCAAAATAAACTTTTTTTTAAAATTCGTTTATTTTTTTTTTGTCGTCTTATTACGATTTCAATTGTGACAAGAAGGATAAAGTTTTTTTTTTTATATAAAATACAAATGGATGAAAAATATTTGTATTTGAAAAATTACATAGTTTAAGTTAAAGAAAAGAAATAGAAATATAAATAAAAATGAATGAAAAATACTGTAAAGAGACTTGGTCTACTTGGATTTTCCTTTCTTATGAAACACATTAAACTAATTCTCTCACTTCTCAGTTCTTCCCCCTCCACTCAACAAAAAAAAGTGTTATCAAAAGTATTTCGGTTTTTAATTTAAAAACTAAAAAATGGCAATATTTAAAATGGTATTATTTCGGACTGCCGCTTTAAAATATAGTTTTTCTTTTCCTATCTCTAAAGACAAATTAAAATGTCCGATTAGATTTTGCATTGATATAGGACCCATAAAAAAAATAGCATGCTTTGAGTTTTGACTAATTCTGTTTCTTTCACATCACCGCGTGTAAACTTTTCACATACTCATGTAACACTTTCTGCAAGTCACACAGTATCATTTTCCAATTCCTGAATTCAAAATAACCCATTTATGGGGCTCTTTGGCCAAGTAAATTTCCCACTTTCCTATTCAAACTAAATTCAGTCATGGTAATAAAAATTCCAAAAGGGTCACAATTTTCTGCAATCTCTGTCCTTTACGTATTTGAAAGTGCCTTCTATGACAATTTTCCACCCTTTTCCTGTCTTCAACACTCCTGCCTTATATAAGAGAGAACAGAAGTGCGCATTTCTATCACTAAACCCAAGAAAACTCAACTCCTATCCATATATCTATCCTTGCAAAAAGGATCCTCACTTCGTGTACTTTAAGGTGATTGATTGTTCAGTTTTCAGTTGGAAATATGCCTTTTGCATGTCTCATTGGAAACTGTCATATGTTTTTAAGGTTCTGTTATACCATAATGTAGTTTATTTATCGATGATTCAGAGTTAGGAATTGGGTTGAATTTTGTTAAAGCATTTTGAATCAAGGATTGACTTGGTCTACTTGGATTTTCCTTTCTTTGGGTAGTGGTAGCGTTGCTCTTGGGGTAGGGAGAGTTAAAGATTATGACTTTATGAAAATGGCATGTTCATGAATTTGATGCATTAAATGGGTCACTACTGATAAGGAAAGGTCTTCTTCTCCTTAAATATTCAGCAGTGTTTGTGAAACTCTAACCAACCCAGTGCTTGTTAAATATTCAGCACTACTTATTTGCCAGCTTCAAGGTTGTGCAAATGGTGACAACTGTAAGGCCTCTGGACTATGAGTCAAAGGAGGCCGAGACCACCTTCAGAACAATGAGCTTCAACAAGTGCAGAAACCTTGATGACTTTTATAAGCCTGATGAGTTGGATGAGGTTATTACTGAGAATACAAGCTCAAAGAGAAAGAAGGCCGGGAATCTGAAGCTGCAAACCACATTCTCCTTCAAATATCTACTTTCTGGTAATTCTGATTCAAATGAGGAAGTTGATGGCTTGTTCAATGAACAAGGCCCCCCATTTGTTTTTCCAGAATCAGAAATTTTGTTTTCATCAAAGCCCGTTGGGGAGCTTGATGTTGCTGCAATCAAGCTGCAGAAGGTTTACAAGGGCTACAGAACCAGAAGAAATCTTGCAGATTGTGCAGTTGTCTGTGAGGAGCTATGGTTTGTTCAATAGGCATCTTTATGAGATATCTTTTGTGCTTAAGGGAATTTACGTTGATTTTAATTTCTATGCTATTCCTAATAACTATTTTTTTATCAGATGACAGTAGAAAAATTATGTTTTTCAGTGTATATATATACTGTTTTTTTTTTTCAATTAGAATTCAATGATTAGGGTTGGTTTAGTGCTTAATCAATTTGAAATCTTAATTTCAGGTGGAGAGCCTTAGATTTTGCTGCTCTTAGCAGGTGTTCCCCATCAAATTTTGACTCTGGTAAATCAGAATCAGCTAGTTCAAAATGGGCAAGAGCTAGGACCATGGCTGCTAAGGTACCCCTTTTGTGTGGGAAGCAAGAATCTCTGAATAAATATTGTTTGCTTTAATAATTTAGCCATTGGTTTCCAATAAAATACATTGGTTGCTTGAAATATAATTGACTTGACACAACTTGTCTTTTCTAATTATATGTTTGACTGGGACCACAGAGACAAATTCAAATTTCTCATTCTCTTTCCGACCATTTTCCTTTTAATATTTTCTCATCTAAATATTTTTTCTTTTTTTCTTTTGTGCTATTGGTAGGTGGGAAAAGGTTTGTGCAAAGATGATAAGGCGCAGAAATTAGCTCTAAGACACTGGCTTGAAGCTGTAAGCTCGTGTTCACATCTTGATTAACTTCACAGTTTTAAATTCACATATATCAAGCTAAGATTCCCTTGTGTTTTTTCAGATTGATCCACGTCACCGTTATGGACACAATCTGCACTTATACTATGATGTTTGGTTTCATAGCCAGAGTACACAACCTTTTTTCTACTGGTAAAATTGATTAACAGAATAAGACACTTTCTGCAGAAAAGTTTGAGCACACTGCTGATTTTAATTTTCTGATTTCGTAATTACCTGTTATGTGACATGAAGGTTGGACGTTGGAGATGGGAAAGAAGTAAACCATAAGGAGTGCCTAAGAAGTGAATTGAATAAGCAATGCATAAAGTATCTTGGACCCGTAAGTTTGTTTCACCTCATCTATTTGACAATGCCACATATAAACAACATATTGTGAGACTTTTATGCATTCTTATTTGAAGGTGTTATGGACTTTTAATGCATAATCTTTGGTCAATTTTAGAGTGGCAGTGGTGTAGGAATATTGCCTAGCTAGCTATGTTGACTACAAAATCAAATTTAGGCACAAAATTCATTGATTAGCAAACATCCAACGAGGCATTTTTGCATGTGCATTCAATATACAAAAAATACTTAATTTATAGTTACAACTTTTTGAAATCATCTTTTATACTATTCAATTGCTTTGACTCTAGACTATTTTAGCAGCCACCAGAATTCACTTTGTTGCTTGAAAATGCAGAAAGAGAGGGAAGCCTATGAAGTGGTTATTGAGAAAGGAAGGCTAGTTTATAAAAGGAGTCAGAACCTTGTTCACACTGAGGAGGGATCTAAGTGGATTTTTGTTCTCAGCTCTTCAAGAATTTTGTATGTTGGTGAGAAAAAGAAAGGCCAATTTCAGCACTCAAGTTTTTTGGCTGGAGGTGCTACTATTGCTTCTGGAAGATTGGTTGCCCAACATGGAGTTATTGATGTATGACACGTGTTTTATTCATCATTATTCAACATAAAAGTAAATTATTTTGTCATTATCCCAGTTTATTTTTGTAATCCTGTGAAAATGGGAAGCATTCACAGCACAGAAAGAGAATTTAAGGAAAAGTTAAAAGTCCTTTTAGTTTCTTTATATGTACATAAATTGATGCCATTTATTCCTATTCAGGCTATATGGCCCTACAGCGGTCATTACTGTCCTACAATGAAGAACTTTAGGGAATTCATTGCGTTCTTGATTGAACATGATGTAGACTTGACCAATGTAAAGGTGAGTGAACCACTTCAAGCCATTTTTCTCTGTAGATTGGTTACTTATCCTTTAAGCGAATAACTAGATAAACTTGAAAGCAAGTGCATAATGTGTAACATTCTGTAATATGATGGTTTCCTTATGCAGAAGTATGCAATTGATGATGACATTCCACCTTCAAAACCTGCTGATGAGGAGCTACAGTTTGGATCAAAAGTGGCTAGTTCAAGTGGCTTTACCATTGCCAAAAGTGGCAGTGAAGAGAATATAGGTGAATCTGGCAGCACCAATATGCAAACTTCAACAGTTAAAGAGAGGAAACCATTGTCAAGAAAATGGACAACTGGAGCTGGTCCTAGAATTGGATGTGTGAGAGAGTACCCTGCAAAACTCCAAGTTAAGGCACTTGAACAGCTGAATATATCACCTAGAGTCAACCATGGAAAAGTAGCAGCCAAAGCACCTATTCCCTCACCAAGGCCTAGTCCAGAAATCCACCTATCTCCAAGACTTGTGCACATGGGAATTCCTAGTCCATGAATAGTTTGCACAAATCACATACCTCTTTTGGATTCAATGTTTAGAATCTAAGATATAGATCACACACACCAGACAGCAGCATCTAACCCATGATTTATTTTTTCATTTAGTTTTTTTCTGTTTTGGCCATATCTTTTGGTCATTCAGCTTAAGGAGAATCAATTTTTTACACCTCATTTCTTTTACCCAATTGTATTTTATGAGTTGGGTCAATCTTGCCTGGTTGTAAGTCAAATACCATTTTTCAAAAAGAATTTCTTTACACTTTTTGGCACTGTGTTCTATCTTCCTCACTAAGCTTTCTCCACCACTCACCAGCAGTCACAATCATGGTTTGGAGAGGAGGCATTGCGTCAGTGATGTGAAAATGTGAAAAATTGGTATAATATTCCACATACAGATAACATGGACACACTGAAAGCAAGTCATGCATTGTTAGCCCATTGATAGAGTGACATGTAATGCCAATGCCATGATTGGTGATGTTGTTGTACTCTGCATTTTCATTGGCTGAAGCATTTCAAAGTCAAAACTTTGCTTTGTGTTGCCAAAAACAAAAACAGAGACAAAAAGGGGTCAAGATTTGGTTTGGTTCAAAGACATGAGTGTCTCCTAGTCACCAGCCAAATTGACCACATTCCACAAATTAGGCCTTAGATGATATTATAGAATATTTTCTACCATAAAGATTGAAACTTTCTTCCTTATTCTTCTTAATTCATGTGAATTTTATTCCTTTAACCCAATTCCATGTTCTGGGAAATTAAGCTGATGAATCAAAGGAAATTCTCAACCTTCGATAAACGAACTAAAAATTCATCACCAATTTCATTGGTTGGTTTTGTAATAACATGTAAAAAGGTGTGATTTTTTTTCTTCCACTTATCAAAATGGAATGAAGTTTTGGAAAGTTGAATTTTTCTTCTTCTCTAGATTGAAAATTATGCATGTATTGGTGCGATTTATAACCAAACAATCCTTTAATAAAGCAAATAAAGCAATTCCAATTTTGAGTTTCTTTTCTAGAAAAAGGAGGAACTTTCTTTCAAGTACACTTCTTTCTTTTTTTGGCAAATTCATAAGGATGTGAATACAATCATAAAGGAGGCCATTTCAATTAGATTGAATTAAAATAAAATAGGATAAGACATGTTTTTCACATGTTTTTTTAATACGATGAAAAGTTAATCATTTTTATATAGTAATTATAACTTGGTTTTAATTTTAATCAAGTTTATATAGTAATGCAAACATTGCCACATTAAAAATATAATTACAACATTAATTTATCATATATATATTTTTAATAAAAATGTATTGTATATGTATGAAAATAAAATCTACAATACCTGTAATATAAAATATATAATAACTTAACATGTCATTAATATTTTGTATATGTCATATTGTGATATAAAATATATAATCGCATTAGGTAATCAATACATAAAAAACTCATCCACACTATCTTACAATACTTGAAAAGTGAACTATAATAACTTTGAAGAAGATTAGACGTTAAAACTATGTTTAATTTACAACTATTATTTTAACACCAAAATTATTGATTGATGTTGACCTTTTACATGTCTTTCACAAAGTCAAATTTAAATGTTATTATAAATAAATTTCAAAATTTTTTAACTATTAAAAATGTAGGAGATAAAAGAAAATTTAAAATTCTCAATGTTAAAATAATTCGCATTGATGGATAATATCGTTAAAGTTGATTAAAAGAGACAAATGTGAGATTAAATTAGTGTTCGTTTTAATGAATTTGAACCGATGGATGAGGAACAATTTACAGAATGAAACGATATTCTTCATCTGCGACGATAACACGAGATTTGGGATGATTACAAGTGAAATGTCAGCTTTACTCTCAAAAGAAAGAACAAAGAATATGGAGTTGAAGATGAAAATGATGAAAGTATATCTGATTCCAGAGAGAGGTAGAATATAGATTTTTTTTTTCTCTTTATAATAACTTTTACAATTAAATATATTATTAATAAATATTATTTTATATTACTTTTATTACTAAAATTATTTTAATATTTTATTTTCGAAATAAACCTGATTAGTTTCATAACAGATTAAATTAGTTATAACTTATTGGAATTGTATAGAAATTTCAAGATACAATTTCTGAATTAAATTATTGGAATTCAACACAAATTTTAAAGTCAAAATATATACAATTTGTGACAAATTAAAAATGAAGTAGAATAGAATTAGAAAGTTATGTTGAGTTATTTCAGTATTGTTAATATTTTTTTTGTTACGCTCTGAATTTAGATTTCTTGTACAAAAGAGGATTAAATAGGAGTTGAAAAAAGATAATGATACTTAGATAACATTTTTTTGTCAACATTTTAACGTTATCTACGTGTCATTCTGTTATTGGTCTATAATAGTGTTTATGATTATTATTATTATTATTGATTCTGAAGTAATTTTTGACCAATCACAGAATAACACGTTGATGATGTTCAAATGTCGGTAAAAAAATGTTGTCTAAGTATCATTATCATTGAAAAAGAAGTATGAAAGAATCATTAAATATATAGTCAAACTCCCTATTAGAGTATGACAGAAATTATGAACTAGACATATGTTGTCATGTCAAAAACAAAATTCCAAAAGAGAATTCTATGTATTTTGAAGCATCATTGAAAATGCGATTTAAATGATAAAATAGCGGTATACCATCAACTTTAATAATGTAATATATATAATACAATTATCTTTCAGTGAACAATATTAAGAATTGTAAAAGGGATAGATCAATAGTATTTTATTTCACATAATTACCATATTAAAAAGATAGATCAATAGTATTTTATTTTTAATTTTCTTAATATTCACTTTTTTTTTTCTTCTTAAATCAATATATTCTTATTTAAATAAAGAGTTATAGTATTCTTCAAAATTCTAATGTCTGTGTAACTCAAAGAAATTACCTTAATAGTAATAAAGCTACTATTTTATAATTAGCACCTAACATTGAGTATTGAACGGTTCATATTAACAAATAAATATTTCAAGTTCCAATCATAATTGGTGTAAAATAGTTTATGCAAATCAAGAATACAAAAATATTAGTAAATAGTTATAGAAAACAGAGCAATATGTTTGAAGAATTTTGGCAGCAAAATTCTACGTTTCAAGGTTGGGCTGGGCTTTGTTTGAACCCAATGGGCTTGGAGAGTCCACAAAAAACGACAGCGTTTCGATGCAGTGAGTGTCGCCATTGATGAGAGGTCAACTGTGAGTGGGACATGAGAACAGCAGAAAAGCAAAAAGTCTTCGTATCCGTTTGTGTACTTTCTCTGTTCATTCACCTTTTTCTTTTCGCAAACATTTCAAATTTCAAAACACTTCTTCTACTTTTTCTTCTGCTTCTCGTTATATCTTAATTAAGGCAAGCAACAACAACAGCTTCAAACTCAAACTCACTTCAAAGTCCACTTGGCGTTACCACCTTGTCCTTTGCAAAAAACGGTTTTTTTCTCAAATGGGTGGTTCTGGGAGATGGCTTAAGTCGCTCATTTCTCTCAGGAAGCCCTCCGCAACTGATCAAGTTTGTAAATTTTTTGTTGGGATTTTTTTGGTCTTGCTATGTTTGGCTGTGGTGATGCTTACTTGGTGTATTTCTGTATTTATCAGGAGAAGGGTGGTGACAAGAGTAAGAGAAAGTGGAAGTTATGGAGGGGCACTTCAGAAGGGTTTGGGATTGGATCATCCATGCAGAAGGGGCAGAGTGGTGGTGGGTCCTTTGTGGTGGATGATGGGGCATTTGCTGCTGCTTTGGCTGCTGTGGTGAGAACTCCACTCAAAGACTTCATGGTCATCAAGCAGGAATGGGCTGCCATTCGAATACAGGCAGTGTTTCGTGGTTTCTTGGTAAGTAGGACTCTTTTCTAGTTAGCCAATTTAGTTCAATCTTTTATGTTATCATGATGCAGCTTGTTCTATCTTCAATGATTTATTTAACTTTTTGGTTTTTTTTAGTTGTTATGAGTTTCTGGTTTTAACTGTTTAAGAAGCAGAAGCAGATATTCCATTGGTTTATCCCATGCTTGAACTATTTAAGACATGGAATTCTGGACAGAAGAATTAGTACTAGGCAAGATTCGAAGTTAAATTTAGTTTCCTGACATCTTAATTATACTATCATGATGTGAGCTTCTGTAGAAAATTACAAATAGGTTGCATGGTATTTTTGTTCTTGTTTTGTTAATTTCACAATTTTGAAATGTATCATAGTAAAGATAGATGGAAAAGTATTACTATAGATCTATCCATGAAGAAGAGTACAAGAGCCAAGGTGAAATTGACTTCTAATTAATTATTGGCGAGGAACTAATTAACATAACATGTTGTATTAAAACAAGCAAAATGGTTGTGACAGTTCTAGCTGTGATGTGAGTATTACTAAAGATAAGATGTTGCTGAGTTTTGAGGTTCACTGTTTTACTTTGATTTGCTGCTATTGGCATGGTTGGGTATGGACTTGTGGGGCTGCAGTACTATGGGAACAGAATTTAGTGTTTTATCCACAATAAGAGTGTAGCACAATGACCTGGAATTTCTTTAGTTTTCTGAAATTCTCTTGCATTTTGTTGATGGGGGGTTAATTAATGAAAGATCTGGTACTCTATTGGTCATTCATTCACTCTTTTTGGGGTTTCATTAATAGTATACTGAAAGTATATTCCATGTGTTAATGCATTTATGTTGAAGGCAAGACGAGCTTTGAGGGCCCTGAGAGCAGTGGTGAGGTTGCAAGCTATATTTCGTGGTTGGCAAGTGAGGAAGCAAGCAGCTGTTACTCTAAGATGCATGCAGGCTCTTGTGCGAGTTCAAGCACGTGTCAAGGCAAGGAATGTGGGGAAAGCTGTCAGTGAGCCCTGCAATGAAGCTGACCCTGTTCAGCAAGCTGAGGTATCATAAGTTTTTCAGAATTTCCCTCAAGATTGTGTTACATTCTGTAATGTTAATGCCATGTTATACTGGTAAACAGATGTTAACTTTTAGCAAAATTTGCCATGTTATTGCAGCAAGGATGGTGTAACATTCCAGGAACTGCGGAAGAAGTTAAGGCAAAATTACAGATGAGGCTGGAAGGAGCAATTAAGAGGGATAGGACAAAGGCATACTCTCAGTCTAAGCAGGTAATGGAGTAGAAAAGATATGCTTTATTTGTAGTAACCAAAATAAGGTCATCTTAGATATCAGTGTGAATTTTGACATCTCAGCTATGCTGACACGCCAAAAGCCATCAATCATTTGTCATATTTGTAGTATCAACAGTGAGACAATTGCTAATATATATCTGCTTCAATGAAATCTACTTGCTTTCAGAAATCAACAGTGAGTGCTAGTCCAAACACAAAAGGTGCTAGGGCAGTGATTCCTCCTCTCAAGCACCGCAGTCTAGATAGTAAGAGCTCAGGATGGGGCATGTTAGATCGCTGGATGGCTGCAAAACCATGGGAGAGCAGGTCGATGGTAGACATGTATTTGGACTCATCTGACATGACTCCAGCAGTTACTAGTAAAAGTGATCATTTTGTTCTTCCCTTGAATTCTGATCAACAAATTGGCTCAGTCAAAGCAAGAAGGAACGGTGTGACAACCAGGATTTCATCTAAGTCACTTACGACTAGTCAATCAACTCCATCATCTTCATCCATAAGCTCTGAATGCATGTATGATGATAGCCCTCTGTCAACTTCATGCACATCTGAATCACCACCTGTGCCATCTACCAACAATGTTATAGTGGACACATCAGAGGAAGGAAATGTTTGTAAACCAAGCTACATGAATCTGACAGCATCAACCAAAGCTAAACTGAAACCCTATAGGTGTTTTTCTCAGAATTCTAAGAGAATTTTTATGGATGATTGCGTGTCACTTAGCGGAGTTACTAGAAGCAGTTCTGGTTCCTATCCTTCTGCTAATACGTGGAAGAATATCTATGCTACACCTTTAAGGACACGCTATCAAAAGCAATACACAATGGAAGATAAGTAGTTGCTTTGCCATGAGCCCATCAATGAGCCCAACAGCTTGTTGTTCATTTTAATGTCATCAGATGAATGTGTGTCCGAGTTCACAGATAATTACTAATTGATAGTGTAGATAACACAACTAGTGTTTTGGTGTGAAGATGCAAAACACCCTGTTTCAATTTGTAAGGTCGTTTTACGGCAATTTAAGAACAGTATCTCTTTGTTTTGGAATATATTCATGTTAGTTTTGAAGGAACATTTATAATTATTTCACTCTAAGTTGTACTGTCAGAAAGACTGTAGTACAAAATATGAGCTTTAAGAATAGACACTGTTCTGGCTTTAAGATTTTGTGAAAAATATGCACGGGTGCATGTTTGTATGTTAAATTCATAAGCAAGTGGATTTTGAGGGATGAAATAGCACATTAGTTTCATTTATACAGTATTTATGTAAAATATCTGGCATAGCATGCTAATTTTAAGAATGGATTTTCATGTTATATTAAAGGTATATAATTGCACTGTGATATTAATGGTATGTATAAACCAAACACCAATCTTAAAGGCAGAAATAGTTTTGGAATGTAGTTGCTTGTGTGTGATTGTGTTAAACATAACCTAGAACTGTTCAGTATAATTTTCTTAGAGAATATGAACTACCACACGTTTTTGGAACTGTTCAATATCGGAAAAAAAAGCCAGTAGATGTCTTCTGGTTGACTCATTTTGTCCAAGTAATAAATATTTGAATATCAATTCGTGATAATGATTTTAAGAATCACCAAGTCGCATTCAAGGAAAATTAAGACATGCAGTAGCTTTCTGCCATGCTTTTGCAGTTAACCTTTATTTGTCATATAAGCAATATTAAGTCTACTGTCAAATTGGTTCTGTTTGCTAAGCATAAATACTAAACAATTATGAGCTACAACAAAAGAAGTGTTAAACATAATATGTAAATATAAAGTTCTCAAATTAATCTTTACGGTTAAAAATACTTTTATCTAAATTTTAGATATAAAATGTCTTTAAATATAAAAAATAATGAATATAATCCTTTTAACTCAAGGAAATCAGCTGTTTTTAACGTGTTAAACAATGTTTTAAGATTATATTTGGATTGGAATGTGTCAAATAACATATAAAGACTAAAGCCATATCTAACTTAATTTTTATATAAATCTCATGTTGTCTTGTTAATCTTTATATGACAGATCTTAAGATTATTTGGGATGGGATCATGATGGTTTCAAAGTATATAATAATTTCTTCCATTAATATTTACATAAGGATAATTTGAATTCCTCTCAAACCTTTTTAAATTTCTTGTTTGTTTTACTCTTTCAACCCTTCTACTTTTTGCAGTGCATTGTCAAATTTGGAGAAAGAAAAGCAGGTGTTGTAGTAGCAGTAATATAAAGAGAAGATGAAGAAAGCATGAATTCAAGATTAGAATGATTTAGCTGTATAAAAGATTCTTATTTCCTCTTAAGCAACAGAGAGTAATGAATTGGAAAAATGTTGTGGTCCAGGATGAAATGATAAGATGCAATGATGCAACAGCTAGCATGGTCCATTTGGTCCAGTCTCTCATGCTCTAGAAGGACCACAGCTGAACTTCACCAACACTTAAAAAGCTTGTGTGCGTCACTGAACAGTTTGAGCATCAAAGAAAGAAAGTTGATGGACACAAAAAATATACTGATAAAATATTTTCGGTTCCAAATAACAGTTCATAGGTCAATTTCAGAGGCATGGACAAAAACTGGTAAGTGAGACTTTAAGGCAGTATCTCCAAGGCGTTAAAGTTTGACTTGTGCCTAGTGCATGGCCTACGTGAGGTTGCTATTATATTCACAGGATTCCCACGTGAGAGTATGCGCTAACAGTGGCAAAAAATCAGGATGCCACCAAAAGTTGTAAATTTTTTTTTTAATGGATTCTCAAGTGTGGTAACCTTTCTTCAATTTGGAGTAAGTATGCAAACTTCCTTTTTCGATGGTTGCCATGAATACAAGAAATACAAAGTGGGGTCTTGTATTAGCAGCTCTACTTTCATGGATATCCCTTTTTCTGTGGGGCAATTGTAGCTTTTGTTTCATTGCCATACCAAGAATATTTTATCTTTTTTCATTTTGATTTACATTCCTATTATTGCTTCAGCAATACTGATAAGATCAATATGCCCACTATGTTACATGTATCATAATAGCTAACAAATTCACTCAAAATCTATCTTTTCGTATATAAGTCTAACTCGACTTCACAAAACTATTCTAAATTGGTCTTATCTTTAGTCGTTAACTTTTAATACATTCTTTTATGCTGAGTACATATATATATCTTGTGTGAGACTGGACATTAATAAGTAACATGTGAAATGACAGTAAGATTGAAGTATTAAGGAACACCAATCTATATTTACAGAAGAATTCATTTATCGAAGGTTACAACATAAGAGATTCTAAATCTCACTCAGTAATGCAACTCAAACATTAGCGGGACCTATTTATACAAGATATAACAGACATGCATGAGACATGTCTATACTCATTTAGAAGTCACATGAACAGTCCATTTTATAATATAACTGAGTAAACATTAGACGAACTCATAAGACGATTCTAACCATTTGCACAAGCCTGAGTAGACGCTATAAGACTAGTTGTCTACTCACATGTTCTACTGCATATAAACACATAATTGTCTAAGGCATGTCAAACTATCTAGGATTCTTCTGTACAAGGTTTTACTGAGCCAGTTCTTCACTATAAGTTTGTTCAGTTTCTCCTTTTATGTTCATGGAATGACAATGTCAAAGCTTGTTTACAATTTTAGTTGAAACACCATTATAATTATCCAACGAAAACAATCATATGTGCAGTGATTTGTGAGTTCAACATTGTTTAGTTTCGTTATTGTCTAGCTATTAAAGCATTGTAATGAAGAAAAGGTATAAGAGGAATAAGAGGAAATAAGTTTTAGGGTGAAAATGACACATACCAAAACCAGTCTGGACTAAGGAAAGGACAAAGAAGAGCATAGCATTCTTGCATGTACTTGTTATGATTTCTCCATAAGCTGGGAAAAAACAAAACTCTGACATCTACAGTGTCCACTGATGGCTCAACAAATAAAGAAAAAGAGTCTGGTTGTATTAAATAGGCATGTGAAACAATTAATTACGAATCTTGTTTTTGGACTAACCCTTTCTTCCAACACAAGCATTCTAAGCCTCCACTTTTTCTCTCCAAAGCAACACATACGAACTCCTACATCCTTTTTTGCTGTTGTATAGAACATAGGTCTGAATTTATAGTGTAATAATGTGTTCAAATTGCTAGAACCAAACACAATATCACTTTACAACAAAGAATGAGATAGAAACAAGCATAGAAGCACCCGACATGGAGATGAAGCAAGTCTCATTTATACAAAATAAGATAAAATGAGTTTTGGTGATACAACCAATATGAATTATTATGCCATCATCATCCTACTAGTGTATACAACCAACAAGAGTGCATTGTGAATCACTCTTGAATATGAGATCAATGTACTCCATTCTTCTAAAATATCAATAGATATGTTTCTCTCAGATACAAGCAAAGTTCTACATTAGATAAAATAAGAGATGGACATGGATTTATACACACATAAAATTTTTCTATTGATAAGAGGTTTCTTGAAATGATACCTAAAACAAATTCGTAAGAACTTGACTCAAAACAGACAATATCTTACGCAATGCGAAACAAACTAGGAATAGTCCTCTCGCTTATAGAACAACCTGATTAATCCACTTTTACCATAAGAAGACTTCTAGAGTTTCACCTACTTATCTTAATGTTGTTACTATATTAAAATGGTGTTTTAATTAGTTGAAAATGATTAAAATGACAAGGGAATAAATTGAATCTTTCTGGTACTGAACAATAACGAATTTGATTAAATTTAGCATTACTTGTCTAAAGTGTGCACTGAAGATAATGAAAAATAACAAAGGAGCATGACACTAAATGATGAAAGAAGCAAATAGTTAACAATAGGATCCAAACAAACAAACATACACAAAAAGATAAGTTGATGAATAGAATATACACTGCACTCAACAAAGGCAACAGGCATAGAATGTAGTAACTTAATTTTTTCAATGCTCTTGAAATTATACAATCATGGAAAAAAGTGTTAATAAAATTTCTTGACACAGAAAATCCATAAATAATAATCAATTTTAATAATAAAAATAATAATTAGTGATTATAGTGTTACTTTAGTGTGCTGTATGTATATAATAAGAATAAAACTCATTTGTTTTATGAATCATTGTTGTGTATAGTTAATAATATATTTTATAATTTTAAATTATATGATAAATTTTATAATGATCACAATTTTGTATAAACTAAATCCATAAAATTATATACAAAACTATAGTTTTAAGTTTTATTAAGTATAAAAGTAGGCCAATCATTTTATCAGTTCATTTGAGTAAAACTAAAAATGCATACATTTTAAATATACGATGTTTGAGTTCATAAATAAAAACTTATTATTAAAGTTAATGATTTTATAATGATTTTATAATAATTTGATAATTTAAAACTATTTTATTTTAAAAAATAAATTTTAAATCTAATTTAATTTTACAAAATCAATTTATAAAATAATAAAATTTGTAGTTATTTATATATTGTAAAGTATGCTCATTCTAATTGATGTGAATTTCCAATCTATTAACTTATTAAATGTTCTTATATATTTGTTATTCAAAGTGACCAACTAGATTCATAAAAGAATAAAATAAAAAAGAAGAGATATCAAGTTGAAATTGAACTGCATTGAATCAATTGATTTTTGAAAGATTAATAATACCATGATACACTTTTACATTCATGTGACACAGAATGTAAGGATAAAATAGTCCAAAAAATATAAAATTTTATAGTTTTTTAAAAAAAAAGATAATAAAAAATAAATAAAAATAGTTTCAAATAAATGTAAAAAATTTAGGTGTATCAAATAATCATTTCTTTTTTTTAAAAAGAAAAACTGTGGAAATATATTAAAATATGATACATAAATTCAGAAATCAAATTATTGAAGCACAACCAATGATTAAGATGACAGAAGGAAAAAGCATATTTTCTTCCTTTGCTTTCCGTTCTATCATAATGAGATGCTCAACAATTTAGATTTACTTAGTCGATTTCTTGTATTATTCAATCTTACATTTCAATTTTCGTAATTATGTTAAGCAACAATGAAATACTAAAACATTGTTAGCTAATTAAATTATTAAATTAAGTGGAAATTTTGAGAGCTAAATTAAAAGAAGAAAAGGAAGAGGAAGTCCTTGATTTTTTTTTTTTAAATAAGAAAATCTCGAAGGCAATGACCATTTTAGGAAAATATTATCGACATAATAAATACAATAAACAACATTTTTTTTTTCTAAAAAATCATGTTTATTAAATATAAATATGAATAATTTTAATAGTTTAAACAATTCTAGTTATTTAATAAGATAAAATAAATAACTTTTTTTATATAAAAAATCGTGTTTATTAAATATAAATATTAATAATTTTAATAGTTTACACAATTGTAGTTATTTAATAAGATATGTTTGATGCCTTTAAAGTTAAGTGTGATGTCACTATAAAATTAAACTAAAAGCTAAGGACGTGATGAACACAAGAAACATATTTTCACTCACTACAAAGGTTCAATGTTTTTGTTTTTATTGTTCAAGAAGCTAATGAGAAACACTAAAATATTCAATTATTTTCTAGGGGATATGATTATTATATGTCTTATTGCTTATTTATAAAGTTAACACATGGCATAATATTTAATTATTTTTATTTATTTCTTATTATATATATACACACACCAAAGTCATTTTATTATAAGACTTATTGCTTGAAGTTGTACACCAAGCCATCATGTTGGGAAAGAAAAATACTTGAAGAGTATTTCTCCAAAGCTCTCAAATGTTAATATTGACCTAATCACAAGGCCAAAATAATTATTTTTTATTTTTTTAACCATAGTGTCACCATTAACTTTTATTTTATAGCTAGATAAATTTATATTCATAAATTAACAATTTCACATGAGACTAGTGTACATATACATTTTACATCAATTAGGATATTTGATTTTATTATATCAGTTATATTATGCTTAATTAAGTATGAGTTAAAAATTTCACACTAAATAAAATTGTGTTATAAAAATAATATATAAAAATTCTCAAATTTATTGTGCGTATGCATAAATAAGATTTACTTTATGTTATTTAAGAATAAGTAACTTTAACTGAATATTTATTGTTGATATTTAGATTATATAAATAACGTTATTTATCTGTATTAACTAACTATTGTATTAAACGCCATTGATTTAAATTAAAAAAAAATACTAACAAAAACTATAATTAAGTAAAAGTTAAGGGTGTTAAATGAACCACACGTGTATAATTTCGTGATACACAATGAATTGCATTTTAAGCATAGAAACAGTTCTTTTAACATTTTTTTAATAACTCTTTAAGTGGCAGTTTATGATTGGTTTGTTTTAAATACTTTTTTAAACGTAAACTTAAATAGATCAATAAAATGATGATACATGTCCCGTTGTAAAAAAAAGTTATCAGTTGTCAAAATATCATTATCCTTTAAGCATATACCATCGCATTCATTTATTACTACCTCCATCTCATTTTATTTACGGTTAAAATTTTCTCATGCATATTATAATAAATCAATCAATAAATTAAAAATTGATTAACATTGGCATAATATTGTGATCCAATTACTATGTATAATGTTACTTTACTTTTTTAAGTTAATTAACGTTAAAGTTAATGTATTCGAGATAACATACTAGTTTATCTAGTCTGATATCCGATCGAGTTTGTTGGAACTTATTAGAGAATTTGAGTTATACTTGAATCAATCAGTTAATTTTATAATTAAAGTTAATTTATAGTTGATTGATGGTATACAAAATATATGGTGGACCTAGTTAACTTTACAATGTGATATGTATTCATAATAATTTAAGAGCACTCTCTCACAATAAGAAACAATTTATAAAATTATAAAAAATAAATAAATAAGCATACAAGAAATAATAGTTAAAATTAATTAGATTACAATAACATGGTGGTTAGTAATATTAAAACACTATTCATCACTACTAAAACAACCTTATGATGATCTTAATCACATATTATTATTGTAGACAAACATATTTTTGAGACAAAGTTAATTATATTTACTCATGTAGTTAATTAATCCCTCATAATTTCCAAAATATTACCTATAAATCATATAGTTATAAACTCTCAACATAATCAATTTTCTATTTCAAACATAACCAGTTTTTCTTCACAATTTGTTGGAAATTCTACACCAATTAGATATAAGATGAATTTATAGTATATAAAATAGAAGTAAACTTCACTTAAAGTTTGTTTTGTAAGATTGAGTTAAGTTTAAAGTTCATTTCTTAAGATGTTATTGAAGGCAACCAAAGTCTATCCGAGAGAAATTTCTTATTTATTGGGCTTATCGTACCACTGTTGTCTAATTATCAAGTTATTCATTAATGTTTAATCCCATGCTTGATATGTATATGACTCGATATGAGAGTGTATTGGAGATCTCATATATTAACTAAAGATAAAATCAATTTATAATATATAAATGAGTATAAACCTCACCTTAAAATACTACAAGAACATATGTAATTATTGACAGTCTGTTGAATTCACTGACAAATTTTAGAATTTAAATTAACAAAAAATATTTCTATTAGTAAGACCTGTTAGTAAATTAGAATTTGTGTTATGATGAATATTTTCGTCTGTAATATATAAGACGACCAATTCTGCTAGTAATTTGTATATTTATTCGTAAAATGAGTAACAAATTTTTCATCATATTTGATGAGATTTCTTATATTTTAAGGTGAGATGAGTGAGAAGAAGAAAAGAATGAGGAGGAAGAAGAAAAGGAAGGAAATAAGGAGAAAGAGGGAGAGGAAGAGTGAATAAGAAGAAAGAGGGAGAGGAAGAGGGACAAGAGAAAGAGGGAGAGGAAGAGGGACAAAAGAAAGAGATAGAGAGGAAGAGGAGGAGGCATGACGACTCCTCAACCACAGAGGTGACCGGAGTTGGAGAAGGAGGGATAGGAAGAGGAAGACAAAGAAGAAGAAGAAGAAAAGGAAAAGAAATAGGAGAAAGAGAGTCGAAGACAACCACAACGAATATGGTAGTAGTATAAACGTGACAAAGAGAAGAGGAAGAAAAATAAGAAGAAAAAAATAAAAAAAAGAAGTCATGACATTTATTGATAGTCAAAATTTATCATTAATTATCAATATATATTTATAAAAAAAATTTATGATTATCAATAATTATCAACAAAATTTCGTGATTTACTGGTAAAATTAATTTTTAATATTTTACCAATGTATTTTTATTATTAATAAACTTGAATTATTATGAATTTTTTTTGTCAGTAATATATATATATATTTATTGACACTATTAACAACTATAAATCATAAACATTGTTATGTTTTTTAGGATTCATTTCCTTCTTTTTTCCATTGTATTATTGCATTTATGCTTATGTTGTTATATATAAATCGTTGTGTTTATTTATTCTCTACAACTAAACAGATTTACCTAGATGAAGAAGTTATAGAAACATATATAACTAAATAAAGTATTAGAATTTTCTTAAATTGAATTCCTAATTCAAAGTGGTTACTCTTTTTTACAAAGTAAAAGAGACTTTATACATTAAGTTATCCTGTGGAAAAAAGGTACCAAAAAAAGTACACTTTTGCAGTAATAAAGATAAAATAATTAGGAAATTTGTGTTAGGCCTTGACCACTCTATATGCTTCCACTTAACTCTACCTTTAATCACCAATGATTTTCACGTGATTTTTTTTTATTTATTTATGTTTTCAACCAAAAGAGACATATTATTCCTTTCTTGTAGTCAGCAAATCTATCATACATCTATATAAATATTTCTCCCTTAAAGCTATTTCTCTTTATCATACCATCAATTCAAAGAGAGCAATTTCAACAAACACATCCATATCTAATCATTTCCTTCTAAATCTCAAAACATTTTCTCTTTTCCTTTCCAGCCAAAATTTATTCATATTTCCAATCTAATAATTGGAGACAAAGAATAAACAATGTGTGGTGTTTAAGTTTATGATGAAGTTTTTTAATTTCTTGAATTTGTGTTTTAAATTATATTTTTTTGAGTTAAATATGTTTTTGTTTTTTAATTTTTAATTAAAATTGGAATTAATCTTTTTTTAAAAATTTAATCTGATTTAATTTGCTAACTTTAGAAATATATAGATATATTCCTTTTAACTAAATTTTATTAAGTTTATTTGATGTTTTAAATATGTTTTATGATACATTTGAGTTGTTTACATCATTTGATACATTTTTATATTAATGTTAATTGAGAAATACATTTGAATTGTTGATAAAATTTTACAAAAAAAAATTAAATGCATTTTAAATTGAGAAACTAAATTGGATTAAAATTTTAAAAAGTGACTAATTCTAATTTTTATTGAAAATTGAAGGATTAAAATATATTTTATCCTTTTTTTTACTTAATCCTAATTAATAATAATAATTATTTTGATTATGGAAAGAAAAAGTTAACAATCTTTAATTTGATAGAAAGTATACAGTTGTCGGAGATGTTCATGACCCCTTCCAATAATACAATCTCGTTCTTTATCAACTTTTGTCTAGCTAGCTATTTCGAAATTAATTTCTTCACAACCCATTAATGCACAACTATGTGATAATTAATTAATTTTTTCTTAATTTTTGATTTAAAATGTTAATATGTATTATTATATCATTAAAAAGAAATTGTTAAGATGTTTTCTTCGTAAAGGTATCATATTACTAATTTTCTATATATTAAAAGCAAAAATAAAATAAAAATTGACCGGGTATGTAATCAATAAAATACATCAAGTTTTACCATATATCCACAATGTTAAGTAATATAATTAATAGTTAAAAAAACCATAAAAGGTGAAGTTAAGTAGAAGCATAGAAATTCTTATAAAATTTTGATGGGATGATTTTCTTGAAAGATTTAATAAAAATGTCAAATTTGTATAAAAAATTATAGATATCATTCGTAATTCAAAATCATTTTTTTATAACTATTTTATTTTTGTATTATATATAAAATGAATATAAAAATATCTTATCTATCATCATTCCTCTAAAAAGGTTTCTCACATTTATCACATAAATTATCAAAAAAAAAAAAACAATATATATTAAAGAGATTTGAAAGCTTTCAATACGATGTTATATTATTTTTGAACTATGATATTTTGACAACACTTTTTAACAATTTTTTTTACAACGGAACACGTGTCATCATTTTATTGGTCTATTTGAATTTATGTTTAAAAAATATTTAAAACGGACCAATCACAAGCTTACATATACGTTATCAAAAAGTTATTAAAAAAGTATTGTTAAAATAAGTTTTTTCATTATTTTTCTCTACATCTTTTCTGTTGGTGGCAAGTATTTATCAGAAGTATATTAATGAATAATTTTGACGATAAAAGAAAGTAAGAGTTGCTTTGTTAAGAAAACATGGTGAGTATATATGTTTATGTATTATGTATCGATGTGGGACCCGGAACTACATAGGGTCCTACCACCTGCATGTGTTACACGTGTACACCCCATTAACACTATTAACACAGTGAGCAATGAAGCATCCTTTATAAGAGCTACAACTTGTGCAGGGTGACATAGCAGCTTTTAGCTATTCTGCAACCATCTTACACCTTCTTCACTAAAATCACCATCTCAGAATACAGCCACTTCTGCTTCTGCTTCTGCTTCTTCTGTGCTTCTGCATCATATTGTTATTTTTCTCTGCTAAATATGCTCACATGCACACCATAATTAACTGATCAGTGCAATCACTTTGTAAGTTTTGCCTAAAAGCTAGCTAGACTCTAGAGAGCTTCCTTTCTCCTCAATCTCATCATCCTTTCTTTTCAAACACAACACAAAAATCTGCTACTGTATTAGATAGGGAGACAAAAATGGGACACCACTCTTGCTGCAACAAGCAGAAGGTCAAAAGAGGGCTTTGGTCACCTGAAGAGGATGAGAAACTCATCAACTACATCACAGCTTACGGACATGGCTGCTGGAGTTCTGTCCCAAAACTTGCAGGTCTCTCTCTCTCTCTCTATATATATATGTATATGATATAATTAACAAGTCTACCACTTTTGTTATGTCTTGAAATTTTGAGTTTGTTTGATGATGTGTTAGGCCTGCAAAGATGTGGAAAGAGTTGCAGATTAAGATGGATAAATTATCTGAGACCTGATTTGAAACGTGGAAGCTTCTCTCCTCAAGAAGCAGCTCTCATTATTGAACTCCACANCATTTTAGGGAACAGGTATATAACCATTGCTAATCACATGGTCCTTTTTTCTTTCTTTTTACTTTTCTTTTTTGTTCTATTCATGTGCTTATCATCAACATTATTGTCAAAAGGGTGCTTTATTTATCTACTTTTTTCGGGTACAGGTGGGCTCAGATAGCCAAACACCTACCTGGAAGAACAGATAATGAGGTGAAAAACTTTTGGAATTCAAGCATAAAGAAGAAACTCCTTTCTCACGATGCTATTCCTCCTTTAGCCACATTTTCTGATTTTCATCACAGCCCCATCACCATGGAAACTTTCTTCCCTTTTACTNCAAACCCTAATCTCATCTTAAACTTCCACCATTTCTCAGACACACCATCCCCATTCCTACAAGCTTTTGATCATAACAATGATGTCAAGTTAGGTTTCAACACTTATTACAATGCCAATTTCCTTCATATTCAGAATCCACCATTACCAGAAACAACACCACTACCATCTTCCAATCCAAATGAACAAAATCAAATCACCAAAAGTTACACCACCTCAGACTATCTTCTTGACAAATTCATCAACCCAATAGCATTGCAGCAACATGAATATCACTTGGTAGAAGAACCCCTTGTGCCAATACTCAGTGAGAACATTGAGGATAATTATGTTTGCAGCAGCATACCATTCTCATCCACTCCCCAAGAACAACACGAGACTACAGCAAAATTTCAGTGTTATCCACAAGATCTAGCTGTGGCAGTGAACCAATTAGAGTACATCGATGCCTTCATGTCATTGTTGCCATCTTCAACAACTTCATTATCAGTTTCAAGCACCCAAAAGCTCCCAAACCCTATTATTCCCTCAGGATGGGAGCCTTGAACGTTGGTACTATTTATAGATATAAATTTAATTTTATCTATATATAGTACATTTAATTAAATAATTAGGGAATCTCTTTGATGATCAATGAACTGATGCATTAATTATTTGTTGAAGTTTTTCTCTTATTGGTAAACCTGAACCTTGCTAGTTCAAGGGCACTTCCATTGATGAATGCTTGCAGAAGTTCCATAAATGTGTGTAGGTTCTTTCACATATTTGTCACAATACTTCCATATATGAAGTGTTGAAGGCAGCTAGAGCTACATATAATGCTTTATTAAAAAATGAAAATGAAGAGCTAGTTCTGTACTTTTTAACTCATTAATTCTTCCATTGCTTCTTCTCACTCTATCTCTTTCTCTGTGTAACAACATAACATTAATTAATGGATGCCGTTGTAGAACAATGACAAAACACGTACACATCATGGTCAACTCCATCTAGGACAAAGTGTCCTATGTAGGATTCCAGCATATACTGTCACTCCTATACTACATTTTACTTTATGGGACTCATCATAACTTAACGTTTAAAATTTCTTAATGCACCAAAAACAAGCTTTTTCTCAAGAAAAATATGGAAAATAATATTTTAACACCAATTTTTTTATGTCATTTTGACACTGTACACGTGTCAAAATGTAGTTTGACGATTTCAAATTAAAAAAAAAACTTTTTTTTTTAAATATGTTCTTGCTTCAGTTTTTTTTAATTTGAAATCGTCTAACCACATTTTGACACGTGCGCAGTGTCAAAATGATGTCAAAAAATAGTGTTAAAATATCATTTTCCAAAAAAAACACAAAAATATACTTGGACATGCTAATTTATTTTTGACATAGAAATGACACGGTAGCTCTCATCTTTTTAAATGTTTTTTAAAAGAAAAAGGATAATTTTGGATGGGAAAATTAAAAAAATAGTGTTATTTGAATGTGATTGACAAGTTGTATCATTATACCAGCACTAAAAAAATAATATCATACCGGAGACATGTAATTTTTTTATATTTATTTGATACTACTATTTTTTTTTTCTTTTTCAAAAAACTATAAAAATTCACTTTTTTTTAAGACCATTTGATTCTTATTAGACGTGTCAAATAAGTGTTATGATATACTTGTTCTTTTGTTCTTTTGTTGCATATGTTTATAGTTCTTGTATTTCGAGGTCAAATTAAAGTTTTTTTTTTTAAGTTTTGATATTTTTTACTATTAAATTTTAAAAATAAATAAATATAACTATTTTAATCAAACTGTGTTATATTTTTTACATGTCAATCAATGTTTCGGATTGTTAAATGATATAAATAACTTAGAAATTAACTTAAAACGTTGCTTGACATTTAATGTAATTAAATTACGAAAATTATATATAATTTTTATTATTTTTTTAAAGTTTACATACTACATTATATCAAAGTTTTAGAAATAAAGATGAATTTCGATTTTACGTTTTAATTTTAGTGACTATAAACATAGTTTACTTTTTTTTTGTTAATTAATTAAGATTCTTCAACGTTGATTGGTAATATCTTGAATACCAAGAAACTTTATTTTGGCATTTTCATGGGTATATATATTTTCATATTTAACATATTAGGGAATGCTATGGTATGGTCCATTTTGTTGTATGTTTGGGGAAAAAGGATTTGTTCTATAGTGAATTTTCTGATCATAAATGGATTCAATGGATAAAGTAAGTTCGTGTTTGTTTGACTTTATATCTAAATTAAAACAATTTTTGAGTAATTTATTTATTTTTAATTATATCCGAAAAATGGATGTGACTCGAAGCCAAATCAAATACGTATTATGTAACAAAACTCCAAGTGCAAGAATCCAAATCCTAAACTATAAAAATGGTGACGTAAACTTGCTTTTTCCGCTGGAAAACGTACAAGTTCCTTCCAACAAGGTTCAACTTTAACTTTGACAAATATTGAATAACGCGAAAAGCTCCTTCAGCTCATGGTAGACAAATTCAATAATACAATGGGAAAATATGACATTTTAACACTAATTTTTTGAAACCATTTTTATACTGTATACATGTTAAAATATGGTTGGATGATTTCAAATTAAAAAAAAAATTGTGATTTTTCTCTTTCAAATATGCCCTTGTCTCAACTTTTGTTAATTTGAAATCGTCCAACCACATTTTGACATGTGTGTAGTGTTAGAATGGTGTCAAAAATTGGTGTTAAAATATCATTTTCGTGACCCAAATGACATTGGAAGTTGATATCATTTAGAAATAAGAATAATTTAAAATATAAACATAATCTTATTTTATAAGTTGATTTTATAAAGTTAAATTAAACTTAACGTATATTCATTAATGCAAAATTTGGTTTTAAATTCGCATAATAAATCTCAGTTTAGACAAAACTGATATCTAAATCTATTACATCGGTTCACTTTGAAGCGAGGCAAAATCTTACACCTTTTTGTCTCGGTTCACAACCGAAACATAAAAATATTTAGATTTTTTGTCTTATCTTTATATGTCTCGATTCAAAAATTGTTGTCTATAAATAAAAATAATCGTTGTCGTTTCTCCTGATTACATTAGTGACTTTTTAACATGGGAAGATAAGAGTGTTTTATTCGATGAGAGATAGTGATATTTGCAACTAAAGTCGATAGATATAAATTATTAAAGTTAAATTATATATATATATATATATATATATATATATTTAATTTGCATGTGATTTGTTTGTTATGTAGTATTTCGTTAGCTAGTTATGAGAATGTGATGATTAGTTATTAAAAATGTATGGAAAATTAAAGAGCAATTTAAGGCATTAGAGTTGGTTGGGTTAAAGATGGTTATGATAATATATAGTGTTTTGTCTGCTTGCGGGATTACATTTATATACTTTAACAAAGTTCTGTTAAAATTACAGCAATCTATATATACAGTTCTTATGCTACTTTTCTTTTTCTTACTTTCTAAAAGAGACTATTCTATTCACTTAGTTAGTTCATCATTCAACTCTTTAATTTTAGGTGAGAACTATTATATACCAATGTAATCTTACAATAAATAGAAAGGCTAAATTTTAAATATTTGGCTCGATTGTGGAATAGAATTGTAATAAAATAATTTAATACAAAAATAAATAATATTTTAAATGTGACCATTCGAATATTATATATAAATTTGAAGGCAAAGTATAAAACAAAATAAATATTTTAATAAAAAAGAAAACCACACCTTCAATTCAAGAACTTAAAAACAATTACTTGATATCATTTATAGTTTTTCTTTATAATGAAGCCAATAACTTAAGTATATTCACTTATTAAGTTTCTTTTAGCAAAGATGATAAAATGGATTCTAATCCATAAGCTAACATATTCATCATAGACTCCAATTAAATTGGATTAATATAGATTAAATTGAACTCCATTCATTTAACTCAAATTAAAGTAGTTCGAATCATTAATATTTTTATCATTTTTTATAAGTTTTCTGCTATAATTATCTAATAATTTTAAGTATTTATGTTCATAATTTGAGTTTTTTAAATACTAAATATATTTTTATAATGTTTGAATACTTCTAATGTTTAATTTATTGGTTTTTCAAATTATATACATTAATATTTTAATTCTCAACTATTATTTTTCTAATAATATTTCTATAATTAAATAAATATTTTATTCTACTATTATAAAAAGAATAGATCGAGTTAATTCACCTTCATTATATTGTAATATATATATATATATATATATATATATATATATATATATATATATATATATATAAAATAAATTATAAAATAAATTATAAAAACAAAACATTTATAAATGACTCAATCCATCAATCAAACTCAATCCATCGTATATTAGCAGATCGAGTTGAATTACAAAATTTGTAACTTATTAAAAAGTGAATCATGTTAAATTGACTATTTTAACTAAACTAATGATAACTCTATAAATTAGATTAATTTACTTTGATATTTTTTTTAGGAATGATTGGTTCAAAAGTAATTATTCTCTTTTATATATTATTGATCTTGTACGAATTTGAAGTAACACATACTCCAATAAAATGAGCTTATGGAAAGAAAATGATCTGAGAAGGGAAAAGCATCGGCCCTTCCAATAATTAGCAATTTGTGTGAGTTGATAATTAGCTTTCAATCATTCATTCATGTATGCAATGAAAACAAAGTCCTCTTACTCACACACCCAATGCACAAACTTAACCTTTCATTTCACCAACTTTTCTTCACATTCACGTCAATTCAAACACTACACACCACACATTTCTAACATTTTCAGTATATCAATTTCCTAATTCACCTTTCATATATTATTTCATTTCTCCATAAAACCCAAACGTACTTTTCATACAGATCAAACTTACTCTCATGCAAACGTTTACGTAAGTTTTTCATAAAACAAAGTGCACACTATGACTGATCAGTTTCTCTTTGATCAGATGATCAACACTTCTATTAGAAGATATTATATATTAGATGAGATGATATTTTTAATCTCTAAATTTTTGTAATTATTATAAATTTAAGATTTTACTATAATAATTAATCGGACGTATAATTAATTTAAATATTAAAGTGTCTTTAATAAATACTCACCATTCGATTTGGAGTTTAAAGACAAAAAATTAAGAAAAAAAATGTAAAAAAGTGTTTTTATTTTAATTTTGAACCTCACACCTGAAATAAATAAAAAAATTGAATTAAAATTTTCATAAACAAAATAAGATTATACACTAGACCATTTAATTTATAAAAAAATTATTTCATTTTTTGCTACCTTTTATTCCTAAAATTATTAAAAAAAGTTATCAAACCAGGTAAAGAAATATATTTTACTCAAACCAAATTAAACTAAAATAAGTGCTGCATTCTCAGAAACGCTTTACATAAATGAGGACTAAACCATATTGATTAGAGAGATATTTACGTCATTATATACACATTCTTCTTTTCTTTAACTATGTATACAATAAATCAAGACAGAAATAGTTACACTTTTTTTTCATTCACTTATTCAAAAGTCAACTCTTACTATTACTTTTCTTCCCTTTTTCTTTTTCTTTACTTTTTTTCTTTAAAATTTTACTTGATCCAAACTCACCCTTGAAATAAAACAAAAACCATTACTTCCTTTAATCTTCTTTAATGGCCATTTGAACAAAAAAAAAAAAAATCCTTCTACAAACAGTCTTCAAATTTGTGCAAAATGGAATTTGGAAGCAGAAAACAAACACATGAGACAGTCATGGTTGTCAAACTCACTCAAACTCGAACGAGTTTATGTTTGTCAAACTCAAACTAGTAAACTTAAAAACACTCGTTTTCTTTGCACCAAATAAAGCTAGATTATTCTGCAGTGCTCAACACATAAAACTAATACTAGAGTTACAAATTATTGCAACTACTGACCAGAATTTCAAATAGAAATAAACAGAATGTTAACACAAAAGTTGCCTGAAAAGTTGTTCATAGCATACTATACTTAATAAAACTCCAACCCCACACCCAACCAAAAAGAGGAGCTCTTTTAGGTAGCAATGTCAGGTTCATCCTCTATCACTGGGCCTTACCATGAAGTGCACTGAGTTTCTAAATTCAAACTTTAACTCCAATGTCAATGCAATGATACTAAGCTGTAATCCTAAACCGGCCCTTGGCTATTCTTCGAGCAATTACTTTTCTGCCACCCTTGGTCGCTTTCCTGCTCATGTAATACAAAAAATATGTCATCTACACGGCATACCTCTGTTTCAGAGATTACAGACGCAAATTTGCATATAAGCCAGGCATATATTTCCTCAGTTCTATCCATTTAGCCAGACAACTTCATACTGGATGTGAAACAGGCTCGTGACAAATTTACTCCGTAATTAAGGACCAGTTATGGATAGAGATAAAACTATATGAGCTATATCTTAAACAAACTATATACTTTAGTAACTTCATATAAACTGATCTTATCAATCCTATGGCTGAATTATAATCATATATTCCTTTTGATTATTTCTGTCGAATTTTGTGAAAAATGGACCAAAATAAGAAAACTAACAAATTATTCCATTTTTGTACATTCAGAAAGTAGACATTACATCAATTTTAATGTATGTAAATAAGGTATCAAATGAATTTAGAATAATATAACCAGTACCGTAGATATGATCAATGTGAAAGAAACTCTAATTTGACGGTGAGTTTTTATATCAAATTATTCAATTAGAGGTTAATGGATGGTGAGACAGTTGACGACAGTTGCAACAATTTGACATCTCTTCTAATTGAATCATGTTACTCCAAAAGTAACTTTAGGTAAAGTTACTCTTTCCATTCAATGAAATTTTCTATATACTAAATATTAAAATTCAATATTCAACTTATTAAATATTGCCTTTAACATATACTAATGTCATCATGGGATTCATATATCACTCCTCACCTAAAGGTAGTATAAGGCCTTGTTATTGCGTTCTAACTGTTGAATACTTTGATATCATTTCAACGATTATAGACACTAAATTTTAGATAAACCAAACATTTGTTGCTAAGTAATCAAAATGTCAACATTTATTTATATTTTTAAAAAGTATACTAATATCTGTTAAATTGAATTTATTCAAAAGTATTAATAATTTTAAACTTTTATAAAAATCAACAGACTTAATCTACTTAAACATTCTGAATTAGTGAAATTTAATATATAGAAAGAATTAATGAATGGAATAGCACTAAGTTATTCCTTCAGTAACCCAATTCTCTCATATATACAAGAAAAAGGAAGCAATGGTCTTTGGGCCAACAAGGAAGCATTTCACATGCCACTTTGCCTGGCCATAGTCTAAAATGTGATACCCCCATTTGTCTACCAAAAACAAAACAACCACAATCTAGAGAGATAGGAAATCTGTTCATTGAATGCTTCATCACTCAATTGCATATTGCCACATTCAACAAAACAATCTGTTCAAAATTCAGGCAGAGTCACGGTTTATGAATCTTTTTTGTCATGTCCATGTTATCTATTACCCCAATAAGCCAACAAACCAAGTGAAAGTGGTAGAAAGTATAATGCGTAAGAACAATCGATCACCTCATTCCTTCAAATCCTCTACACAAATTATGCCTTTGCACAGTTATTATCTAGTTGAGTAAGCTGAAGAACAGAAACACCACAAGAGTTCTAAAATTGACCAAGTTTGACATCGTGTAGAAGAAAAGGAAGGGTTAACCACTAACAAGAACATTTTCTACTTTCTATTCTCATTACGAAGGAACATATAACCAAAAAGATGAGTGATTTACCGAGCAAAGAATCCATGGTTCCTCTTTCGTTTAATGAGACTAGGTTGAAACGTCCTTTTGGGGAACAAAAGCATGGGGTCATCTGATGAAGGAGCATCCCCTGCAGAATAATCATAAATTCAGAATAAAAAGTACCTGGGTGGAGTTCAAATGCTTAAAATTTCATAAAACACCATCTTCTCATGCAATAGCTGGTACATGATGATATTTTGTGATGAAAAATCGTAACATATATCACAAAGCAGTGCAGAATTAAAAATTAATTTTCGCCTTCCAGGGGCATTATCTTTTCTTGAATGTCACATCTCACTTTAGTGTAATTAATCACATTAACATTCGAGACACACACAGAGAGATAGAGAGCGAGAGAGCGATCAATTACAAGAAAATAGGTGGAAAGTAACAAAATTCCATTGAAAATGAAATGCAATGAAGAGTGTAGTGAGAGTAAGTGTACCGTGAGGTAAGAAGAAGCGGAGAGAGGGGAGACCACAGGGGTAGAGATAGCCTTGTTTGTGGGGAAATTCGACGTCGTTTTGGGGAGAAATGGCAGAGGGGAGCCTGGAGAGAGAAGGGAAGAGGAAATGAGATTGATGTTGAGGGGTATTGGAATGAAGAGGAAGCGATTTGGAAAGGCGATTCAACAAGGAAGCCCCACTTCTGAGAACGCTATTCGACGCCATTGTTGGTTTCACTCAAAGCTTTGCTTCATAAACCCTAACCTAACCCAACCTAAGCAATGCGCCAACACCAAACAACCAGCCTCCATCTCCATGGATCGGAGTTTTGCCTCTTTTCAATTTGGGTTTTTTTACCCGACCCGGAACGTCTTTTTACACCTTTTCTTTTTTAATTTTATCTTTATTTATTATTTTTTATTTTTGTGACTGCATTTTTAATGTGTAAAAATAAATCATTAAAATAGAAACTCGAATTAGTTACTAGGGTGTTTATTATTTGTTTAACATTTAACCAGAATTTTTTAAATCGATAAAATATTGCAAAAACAAATTACCAACTGATAATGAAAATAATGTATTTTTTTACCAAATAGTTCAATTTCTTTTTATGTTTTTATTAAAACTCAGCTTAACCAAACCATAGTCCATAATATATTTATAATAATTTTTTTACATATGATTTAACATTTATATATAATATACAGTTTTATTCCTCAAAATAGATTATTTTAGGTCTTTAAATTTTTTCACTTTGATTCCTGTAAAAGAGAATTGATTTTGTTCCTACTATTTTATTTTAACTCTCCTAAAATGTCAATTTTGTTTCCTTACAATACTAAATAATTTATTTTTAGTTCCTGACAAATATTTTTAATAGGATTAATTTAACGTAAAAAACATTATAGAATCTATAAAATAAATATTTTTAGGAGTTAAAATAATTTAACAAGGATCAAAATAAAAATAAACCAAAAAATCTAATAAAACTAACCTTTAAACACCAAAAGAAAATACACGAATATACTAGATCATGTACGTTACACAGTTTAGTCATACTGAATTATGAATTATGACATTAGTATTATATGGCTAAATAACTATAAATATTTTCATCAGAAGTTTGTAACAATTATCATTAACAGCGAACTTTTATTCTGCTACCTCGATTTGTGGGTAACTTTTTCAAGGATATATTTTAACTAAATTAATTATTAAATTCTTTCTTATCTTATTAGTTGTCAAATTATAAATAGTTTTGAAAGTGATGCAATAACCAATCTAGTACACAGGAATACTTCAACCAATTTCTTTTAACAAAATATTGAGAGGTTGAAATGCAATCCATACAGGCTGCTTAATATCCGACCATAGTCTAAAATACCATCAAACCAAGCTTAAAACTATCTTTCAAACAATGAGAAGTGCACCAGCGTTTTGCTAATAGTTTTGAAGTTACAAACAGAGGAAATGGCATTTTCAAAATATGCCTAGTGGATTACAGGAAGCAAATAATGGATTTGCTTCACATCAGAAATGGCTAGAGACAAGAAGAAATGAAACAATGAAGAGGGAATACAGAATATCTTACACAAACGAACAGATTGATATCAATTATAGAATACAATACGTGTGACTGCCGCTTCTGCTCCACCTTTACAACAGGAAGAACCATCATAAATCTCAAATGTACATAATCACGCTGAAGCTGAACTCTGTTTGAGGCTATTGTACACCAGGAAGTACAGATGAAAGCCAATCAGAAGCTGCCATTTGAACATCCGTCTCAGTATGAGGAGACAGAGAGAGAGGAGTAACTGCAACCTGTCCATTAAAATCAGATCCAAGGTCCATTCAGAGGAGAAAAATGAACTTGATCGCATTTATAGTAACAGATTAACCCCCAGATGAAGATGTTTATTGTATGCGTTCGGTGCTTAAGAACATAAAATATTATTGGGTCAAAAAGTTAATGATACAGTTCACATTAGAAAATATGCCAAAAGGTAATTTAGTTAGCCAACTTACATATCCAGTTTCAAGTGCTCTGTAATCCAGATCATCATCTATATCTTCCTGCTGTTTATCCGAAAACTGCAGATAGAAGAAGTATAGTACAACTAAGTTCACATCCAGGAACAATTCAAATCATTAATCTTCATTCAAATGTAACATAGAAAGCACTGAATATGTATAATAAATAATTTCAGTCATTTTTGAAAAATGTAAAATCTTCGCACCAATGGAAAAATTGATCAACTTAAGGTATTAGAAGTATGGTTTAAAAAATTATCATAAAATGAGACAAATATTGACTCGTTATTCATGGAGAGGATTGCCATTATTATGGATTCAAAATCAAGATACAACAAAATAAAGTTGTATACTTCTCAAGCAGTACAGAAGTCCAGCTTCCATTCAAATGAACAGTTTTAAGAAATTATACTACTCATACTTTTGAAGATCATCAAGCTAACACTATGCGTAAAGTGGAAAGTTCAACCACAAGGAGTCAAATAATTTTTTAGAAAATATTTGTATGCTGAGGACTCATTTGTCACTGATTCAGTGACATGATGAAATTGAGTTTGATCACTACTTAAAAAACCAAGTCTTGCCTAGGAGCTCTACCTTAATATACTAGGACGGAAGAAAACAAAATAACTCAAGTACCCAATAATGCAAATAATTTTCAAGGATATTTTGGTCATTCCAATTTGACTGTTGCTTCAGAATTTGCTATTGGTAAAGGAGGCTGGTTTAGTCCCCGTCACTCTAGCTTTTTGAAAGAATACTTTGGAGGTACTTTGGTATGCACAAAGCTGGTTAAAACATGCATAAGTATGAATTATTCGCCACTCTACTCATTAAATTAATTACATCTGTAGTCATTATTTTATTTTAATTAAATAGTCTCACTTAGTTTCCTTTTATTTTCAAATTCTAATCACTGTTATTTCAATTTAACAACTTATAACTACTGGTGTAAATAATACTTTTTGGCATATCTTGAAGAATACTAATACAAGCTTTACAAGTTTAAGAATTGGTTGTTCTAGAAATTTATCCATTAATGGCACGCTATTGAAACCCTACATTGCATATTGTATGTATTGCAAGACGTGTGGAAAGCATTGGGGTAAATCTAGAGGATGCATTGCAATATCAGGAAAGAGGGAGGAAATGGATAAGTAATCAATTGGATAGTTTTTGGGTGATTGTGCCATATGGGAGAGAAATATAACTATATAACACTGTTATTTACTTTTCTTTTCCAACATTTCCTGCATTTTTCCTACTGTAATCAGAACTCTTTGTATGAATTTTCAACATAATTCCTAATTTCCTTTGGTGAGTTTCAGTTAAAACCACATGATTCACATTCTGATTTTACTAGACTGTCAAAAAGAAACCACAAAAATGCCATAGAATTTCCCATTTAACTAAAATGCAATAATAGATTTAGGTATTATATGGGCACACATAGGGTATGGATATGTGCATGAATATTAAGAGTTGAGGGATGTAATTTATAAATAATCCGGTACCCTCCCACTACATTCCCATCCTTGTACCAACCCACCACTTTTATTTTCATTTCTAGGAAAGTTGGAAATGAGGTGGTTGTCGACCTTCCCATTTCCAAATCTACTTTCAAAAAGCAGTCAACCTTCCCTAAACTTGGTATGGGACGGTTGACCCGTACTGCCATCTCCCTCTCATTTACCTCTAGTCTGAAGTACTTCTTCACCCTGTTAGAATCAGGTTTTCCTGCAGCTCCAATTGATTCAACAATCTCCAAATTCTTTTTCTGAGTAGTTAATCTCCGAGCTGCACCCTGAAGTATACCAAGATGTGAAAGATTCTACTGTCAGCATCAATAACAGCACAATAATTACCAGATTAAACAGAAACTGAATGTGCACAAGGGGGCAATTATTAGGTCACTCACAGCAGCAGAGGCATCACGGCCAATCTGTGCAAACTGAAGACCAAAGCCTTGTTTACTGGCCAAGAAATGACCAGGAGGATAGCGGCTACTTGAAACTGCCTGCCAGTTTGGAGTGGATCTCCACATACTTTGCTTGGTCAACTTGTAGCCCTGTCGGTAAAACAATACCACAGCAGCCATATTACGGACCAAGAACAGTTCACTAAACAGTAAACACAGTGAAACAAAAAATAAGAATGGTGAAATTAAAACATATTGCCTAATTAAGAAAGGAGACAGGGAAAGAAATACATGTTATCACAATGTTAAACAGTCACGTTTCAAATCCTCTTTAAGAGGAAATTTCCCAGGAAAAGGGTTCACAATATATATACAATTACTGCCTCTGTATGCAATACAATTTTTAAAATGTGAGAATAAGCATTTCCATCCCACGTCATTTTTTTTTCTACTCAAGATTTCCAGAGAAGAAATATATACCAAGAATCACACATAATCATGTAATTGAAAGCTGCAAACAATTCAGCCCCAGCTGAGAAGCCAAAAAGTTACATGACATCAAGTCTTCAGGTTCCTCTCTATGAGACTTTCTCATTACTCTGTGAGTACATGCAACTCCCAATAAATGTATGTCATCTTTCATTATTAGAAAAGACACATCCCAATAAAAGAAAGGCAACTAATCGTAAAGCTTTGAAAGCAGAACCTACAAAACACTTATACCTAAAGATCTGAATGCAACATCATAATTTAGAAGAAAAAAAAATGATCATAAGCCAAGAATCTCATCCATACTATATTTTCCACAGTATATAACCCAAAACATAGAACATTCTTACATTGCAGTGAAGGGCTAGATAGTATTATCCAAACTATAATAAAATTTTATACCTTGCTGCTTAAAGGTGATGTCGGAATTTCTATACCCAGAAAACAGCTTTTGGGGAAAGTTCCCTGTAAAACATCCCTGATAGCTGCCTTTATTAAAGGTAAACAGAGCTCTACTGCACCCTTGAAATCAGTCTCTTGACTTTCATCCTTCTTCCTGCAGCACGGTGGCAGGATATGGTACTGGTTCATAATCTCCAGCAGGAAAATACAGTTAAGCTGGAAATCATAAATAGCAATCAACCTACCAATTTAATGATATTGACAAAGAAGGTACACCACATAATAACGCCTCTCTTGCACCAGCAACACCACCTGAGTAGAACCTGGCGAATTTTAAAGCATGAAATCAACTTCTTTTCATACTCAGGGCGCATGGAGGTTTTAATACAAAACCACAACAGACTATTATAGGGGGAAGCGGGGACTGTGTACTAGTATAGGTTTATAATTTTAACTCTATGCACAAGAGATGGGAAAAACTTACTTGAGATGACCACAGCTTGATCCCTGGTTAATTCCGCTAACAACCTAAAATTTATATCATTTTCATCCATAAACCCTTAGTACTTTATTAGTGAGAAAAGCGCACAAATAGTTATTAGTTATATGACAACTGCTAACCAGCATTGGCTTTGACCATGAAAACAAGGCCCCAGATAACGCTAGTGAAATACAATCGACAGGAGTTCCTGAATTATAAATTAGGAAACAGTAAGGAATTTATGCAAGTATCATTGTCACAACTACGACAACAAAACCCAAAAGCTAAGCATTTCCCAACTCTTGATGCATTATATCAGTAATGTGACAGGCAAGACAGTATGAAATTCCTTGATTACAAAAAATAAAAATAAAAACTTTATACTAAGAAGTGAAATCTGGAACATAAATCAGACAAGGTCATTCACTTCAGTTAAAGATCAAAACATAAATGTCAGTAGCTACTATGCCATGATTCCAGGCAAGATGGTGATGAAGAGACTTCCGTTGACTAGAAAATAACAAGCAAACCCACATCAACTATGAACGAAGTTAACATGAACTCACTGAAGAACACCATTATTCGTATACACAACTAAAACCAAACTACGCCTACAAGAACTTCACACACATCGGATCTAGCATTATAAAGACAAACAATGGCAAAGCCTAAACAGTAAGCAAACCACAAAGCTAAACTCCCTAAAAAAAAGATTCCAAACAATTAAGAATCTCATCATCCAAATGAGTAAAAACAGCAAAGAGGTCCAAACCTGAAACTTCAAAGGCGGTGGCACCGTCAATCAGAGCAGAAGAGGCTTCCACGGTTTCTCCGATAGTGAGAGAGTGGCCCGAAACAGATTTGTCCCTGAAGCAACCATTTTCACGAACTAACAAATTACAAAGAGCGAGAAATCAAACGAAGCCAAAGCAAGCAAGGAAGGAAGCATGCGACGAAACAATTAGATAGAACGCAAAGTGGGACCCACGATTGGGGAACGCAGACATAGACATCATAGAGGCCGAGGCGCACGAGAGCTTGGACGAGGAATGTTAAACCCGGGGACTCGATGCCGTCGCTGTTGGTTACCAACACGACGGGTTTGGAGATTGAGCTGTCACCTTCGCCGGCGACGGCATCACCGGCAGGTGAAGAAGGTTGCGAGGTTTGGGCATTGTTGTTGGGTTCTTCTTCTTCTTGTTCGGTGCGCTTTCGGTTAAGAAGCACTTCTTGGAGGCCTGAGGGCATGGCGTTGTTCACCGAACCAGACGACGTCGTCATGGCAGAGCGCAGAGAGAGAGAGAGAGGAATCAGTACAGTGTTTAGTTTCGGTAGGATTGTGAAGTATGGAGTTGCTGATGTTAATTTCTTTTTCGTTAATTTAATATTGAAAAATCTCACCCATTATTTTTCAGTTGTTGAGAGTAATGAATTAATTAAAAATAATTATATTGCATTTATTTTAAATTTTCATATAACCAATAAAAAAATAAAACAAGAATGATAGAATGACCATAAAATCCTTAGTTGGAGAACAGCGTGTTCAGTTTTGTGGGTGGTAATGGTAACACTGAACAAAGTCAATCTCCAAAACAAACCCAAATCTTTCTTGTTCTCGTACTAGATTAGATTATATACTACACATGTTGCAGTGTTTCACTCTGTTTCCTCGTCCTCTTTGAAAGTCGGCGGTGAGTCTCTCTCACTAATTTCATGGACCAGAGTTCCACCTTCTTTCAGGTTCTCTCTCATTCTTCCTTTTCTGTATCAGTAATGTGTTCATCAAATTAAAGGTCTTTCTTGGTGGGGTTTTGAGTCTGCTATGATTCTTTTATTGCTTGATGTGAATCCACTTTAGGGTCAACAGAAAACTGTCTTGTGTTGGTGGGTGTTTGTCATTGAAAGATGAGACATGTGTTGGAGCTTGAAATTTATGAGACTCTAATGAGCAATTGACACTTTGTACTGAGAAACTTGCACCAATTTTCATCCTTTTGTGAGAGTATGGAATGGGGAGGGTAGGCTGATTGTGTGAGAGCATTCAGCACTTTCTGGAATCAGTGGCTTGCCAAGGAGCAGGATTCTATAAAATTCTGCTTTGTGTAACCCTTCCTCTCACTATTGTCTCAATGAAAAAGACTGTGTGCGAAAAAGTTGTGGTCTCTATTTAATGTTGGTACTGTTTCTTGTTACAACCAAGGTAGAAACTACCTTACCAAGACAGTATAAAATGCAGGTTTGTGGAACAGAAGTTAGTAATTTTTAGTTGATATGAAGATTGGGGATCAAATCATACTACAAGTTGTACTATTTGGGTTATCTTGCTTGGTCTATGTTGCAAATGATTGGAATGTGAGACTTAAGATTTAGGCTGTGTGGATGAAGTGGAGATTGGAGAAATGCTTTGAGCGTAAATTATGATTTTAAAGTGCTTAACAAACTCAATGGAAAATGCTATTATACAACTACAAGACTAGAATGCTATATGGTGGCGAATTTTGCAATGACCATGGAAAAATGTATCATTCATGGGGCTGTATGGTTCATAATGCCAAAGGATTTTGAGTTCACTTTCGTTCCTTTGTTTTGTTAGACCTCAAAGATTGAAAAGAAAGAGCAATATGAATAAGTAAAGTAAAATAAACTGTTGGATGACTTCTTTCATTTAAATGCTATTGGTTCTTATTTCTATTAGACCTGTAACTATCTGTCTGCAAGTAGAATTTTGTTTTGTTTAAAATTTTAGTGATAGTAGTCAAGCTGGTGCTAAATAGTGGGATAAATTGAAGTCTACATTTTCTGCAGGGTTTTTGGTGTTGTCTTCCTGCTGAACCTTCAAAATACACTTATGTTTGTATATTAAAAAAATGTAATATATTTCAAAACATAAAAATCAGTATCCATCAATGTATTTTAAAGACACGGTAGGAGAACAGTACTAAAAACTCAGCAGAGAATCCAAATTCGATAAATTGGGCCTTTAGTCTGGCTGAAGGAAGCCAAGCAGATTTAACCATGTTTTGACCGTCACTTAAACATGAATCAATAGTATATGCAAGTTAAGGTGATAAAATTTCCTATTGGCAAAACAGATATCGAATTTACACATAATCTGAAGGTTGGCTCCAAAATATATAGCTGCAAATTTTATATGTTCTTGTCCTGTGTTAGTGTTATTTTATCTTTTCTTAGTGAAGAATATCAATGGTTTTAATATAGGTATTGCTTCAGAAATTGAGCTGATTCATAGTTTTTTATTTCTTTGTGATTCTTGTATTTTGGGCAGTTATCATTTCCTTCCTAAATGGAACTCAAAGAAGATCCTGGACCAATTGATAATTATGTACTTTATGATCAAGATAATCATGTTTCTTCAGCAGTTTGGGATGGACACGTGAGTGGACATTCTTTTATTGATAATTTCTGTTTAATCATATGAAAATTTATCAATATTCATATTATTGGATATGATCATGCTATTGAAATCTACAGGAACGTGGTGTACTTAGGTGCCATGAACACACTTCAATGCTTGATCAGTGGAAGCTGACACCTAAACAGATTAAGTTGGTTGAGAAGGCTGGTTTTGGTTACCTACGATTACTTCCTGCTATGAGTCTTGACAATGCACTGATAGCAGCTTTGGTTGAACGGTGGAGGAGAGAAACAAATACATTTCACTTAACTGTTGGAGAATTGACAATAACCCTAGAAGATGTATCACTATTACTTGGATTGGCTATTGATGGAGAACCTGTGATAGGTCCAATAAGTGCACCAAGTTCAGTTTGTGAAAAATTACTAGGGAGAGTGCCAGAGGACCTGAATGGTGGAATGGTGAAGCTGACTTGGCTGAAGGAGTTCTTTAGTGAGTGTGCTGAAGATGCACCACTGGAGGAAACTGAGCGTTGTACACGTGCTTACCTTCTATATCTCGTCGGCAGCACAATATTCTCTACTACAACAGGGAACAAAGTCCCTGTTATGTATCTTTCTTTGTTTGAAGACTTTGATAAGGCTGGGAAATTTGCTTGGGGGGCAGGAGCATTGGCATTTTTATATAGAGCACTTGGCAATGCTTCCCTTAAATCTCAGAGCACCATTAGTGGCTGTCTAACTCTAGTACAGGTTATAATTACTTCCCTTTTCTCTCTTCTTTTGCTGATACTTTCAGATTGAACACTGACTGAGTAATAAACTATTGTTATTGTTTTTAGTGCTGGAGTTATTCTCGCCTCAATGTTGGACTGCCAAAATTTAATCAAGAACCTGATACTCATTGTTTTCCCTTTGTGCTTAAATGGAGAGGGAAAAGTGGTTGTAGGACTAAATGTAATGTAGTGTCCTACAGAAAGGCTTTGGACTCTCTTAATCCATGTGATGTAAGTGTTAATATGGTGGTTTATTTGATGAAATGGGTAGATGAAAATGGTAAATCTGTGTTTATTATTGTATATACACACAGGTCCAGTGGCTACCTTACAAGGATTTGGATTCAACAGCCATACCAGAAGATACAAAAGCAAGTCTGATTTTACGGGCATCTAGGACTATGCTGTTGTGTTTTGACAAGGCAGAAAGACACCTTCCTGATCGATGCTTAAGGCAATTTGGCTTGCATCAAACTATTCCAAAACATGTGGAACGATGGGAGAGGAAGAGTCGGATTGTGGATCATGGGGTAGACCTGATGGGAAAAATGGACTTGGCTCTCAAAGAGTGGTCAGAACGTTGGGTTCATATTGTTGATGGTGGTGACATTACAGATGAGGGTGAGTACATGCAATGGTATCACAAGATTACTCGAAAATATATTGGGAGAGTCACATCATCCCTGGAGTCAGAGTATCAAAGAACAGTATGTTTTGCTCATTAGTTGTTTATCTTTACTTTCTTTAACTTGAGTGTATGTTTTATGAATACTTGACTGCTACATGCTTTTGCAGGTTACTGCTATGAGGGAAATTGCCAGCATTGCTGATATAGTCTCAGCAGAAGGGTTGGATTCTTATAATAGAGAGTTACTCGATGAAGTGAAAAATATTGTGCACAAATGTTTAACAGAGCAGTTTGAAGAAATACCAAATGATAAAGTGAAAAAGAAGGGCAATCGGAAACGTAGGCAAAAGGACCACCTAAGTATGGAATATGAATAGCACCAGTTCATAGTGGTGCAAGCTTGTTCTGACCTTAGCCTACTGATATTTAGAACTTCAGGTTATTAAAAAGGACGAAGGTGTATAATCAAATGATCAACAGCACTACATTAAGAGGATGACATATTTATTAACATTAAAAAAAATATATTGAGACATTTGAATGCAGATAGTTTGTAAGTATACACTGTAAATTTCCATTTGTATTTTTGAAATTCCTCTGTGTCAATTTATTTGTGCTTTCTTCATGCTCCAAACATTCAGTCTTGTAATATTAACATCAGCAGTACCATTATTGAAAGCATATAGTTGTGCTTTATCATTGATCGCCAATGTGGGGTAAACTCTGGCTGTGATACAAGCTCTTCCCTCTCCTCCAAAACTCTCTAGGACAGAATGATCAGTCTGTGGAATTGAAAAACTCATGCCTTAGAAAAAATTATAGATCATTTGAACAAAAGAGAAGATGACACCAACTAAGAAAAATGACTTTTCACACCTCTTCTTATTATCATTATCCCTATCATTACTATTAAATGTATTACAAATCATATTTTTTTGTAGATGAATGTTTGTGTTCAAGTGTATAAAATTATGTGTATATGGACTTGCTAAAACTTGAGTCCAAATTTTCTGTTTTATTTTTTTGTAATATCTCGTTGTGTGTTATATCTTTGCTGAATCTTTAAAATACACTAATATTTGTATGTTGAAAAGGTTTTTAATATATTTTAAAACATCAAAATTTGTGTTTATCAGTATATTTTGAAAGCTCATCAGGATATTATTAAAAACTCAGCAGAGAAAACCAAATTCTTAAAACTTAAGAGTTCCATTTGAATGCAACTTCGATGAGTATCAGTGGCTTCATCGGCTGAAACATACCAGTGTTCTCAGTGAAAGCTGTTCATGAAGAGGTTCCACGTCAACAAAAGCTCCATAAGTGGTCAAACCATTGTCTTTATTTAAGGAAGACCTGTTTGCATACATGCATTTGTATGAGTTTGGAGAGAAGTTGAGTCGATAGAAATAAAATAGAGGACACAAACAAATTAACCTGCTTTGATCACTGCATAAGAGCACCAAATTTTTATTTTGGTATTTGAATATTCTGAAGAAAACTGATGTGAACTCTTCCAATCCCTCAGAAGCAAAAACTAGCAGACCAAACGGCCCCAATTCACTTTTAATGGATGAACCCTTTTGACTACACAGAATTTGGGGGTCTGTCCAATTTTCCAATACTTCAGCTTCTATCAATTTACTCACTTCAAATGAAATTTCAACATCAGCCTGCAGAGGACAAATTAATAATTTTAAAATTATCACTCTAATTTTGAAACAAGCCTTAACTGCTAACTTGATTCCCAAGCATTTTAATGGTGGGAATTTAGTCTTTTCATTTCAACTGTGACAATTGATTTTTGTAGGTATGTTTTTCTTATTACAGTGTAAATTAGATTTTTTAAGATTTCACTATGATTTTAGTCTCTGTCATTTAGAATCTATGGATGTGACACTGATTTATTACGTCTGAGAGACTAAAGTTACTTAATCTGATTAGTACAATTAGACAATGAAATATTTGAATCGCAGAATTATGAGACTTAATCATTACAGTTGAAACTTGAAAAAACTACACCATTTGATACAAAAGAATATAATTAAGTCTTAAAACAAATATATACGTGAATTTTATCACTTTTCTGTTATGATAGATTTTAAGTAACTAAAAATTACAATTTTTTTAGAAAGAAATGTTTATTACATTAAAAAGATAAAGCATAATACTATGTTTTCTAGAGTTTCCTGTAGATATTCATTTTCATTCCAAGAGTTGGTAAAGCTAACAGTTTTTCAATATAATATTTAGTGTTAGTTGCTAAAATAACGTTAACAAGACCACATTAGCATAGTGAACAATTTCTCTAATTTTTATCTAAAACTTCACTTCTAATATCAAGATGGTTGAATGAACTTAATTTAAAATATAGTATTCCTATATTTAACATTTAAAGAGTATATAAACATCTTTTTGATGACTAAAATTTATGCAAGTTTCACTACTTTGAAAGAGACCTAGTAATAAAATTATACTGCTATGAAACCACATTTGGAACACTTATTATGTTTATATGGTAGTAGGTGAAATCTACCTGTGTTGCTGTAACACCATTAATTTGAAGCAATTGTCCTCCTTTTAGCACTTGTGGGGGCAAGCTCACTGGGTTTGCACGCAGTTTTTCAATTTCCATCACAGGCCATTGTACCAGCTGTTTACCAGACCTGTGCAACCAAATGGCTCTTGGAATTGCCTATAAATATATATGTACATCTTGGTCATGTTATTTATAATCACACTCTATCCATCACAAAATCATGGCTAAAAATCAAATCTAATTATTTGAGCCAAGACTCAAAATGTTTTGATTTGGTCAGAAGTCTTGTATTGAGTTTAGAATGCAATGAACAAACCAATAATGACAATATTGAAATGAACTTACAATGATTCCAGACCATCCTTTCTTGATATCATCTGCCTCACTTGATGATTCGTCCACCCACCCAAGCAAAACCCTTCTCTTCTTTCCATCATCAAAGAAAGATTTTGAGGCATAGTATTTTCCATAATCAAATCTTAAAACAAATTCATCAAACCCTTTATCAGGGACAAACACATCCTTGGCAGTATTATAATTCCCTATAATATAATCATCATGTCCTTTCAAGCTAGCCTTGAGTACATGCCTAACATCATCACCATTCACAGATGTCTCAACACCCAATTGACCATTCTTCAAAACTGGAAAAAAATCTGGGCACTCCCACATTCCACTGTCTTTGGTTGAATAAAAAGGGTGCTTGGCTTGAACCCAATTAACAAAGTCTTTGCTCCTATACAACAGTGCCATTCCCCTAGTTCTTCTTCTGCTTCCAACAAGTACTCTCCAGTGTCCATCTTGTCCTAGCCAAGCAGTGGTGGGATCCCTAAATGAGTCTGGAACTATTTTGTTATCACTAGTTGGTTGCATTACAGGGTTTTGGGGGAACTTATCCCATTCCCTAAGAAAAGGGTCAGACAAATTTTTGGGCTTGGCCAAGTTTTGGACTTCGTTTTTCATGGAGTCAATTCCTGTATACAAAATGGCTGGTTTGTTCCCAGGAAGCAGTGTGGTTGATCCTGACCAACAACCATTTATATCAGACGGCTGAGATGGGAAGATGGCAGGATCTAGTGTGGTCCAGTTCACAAGATCCTTTGACACTGAATGTCCCCACACAATATTTCCCCAAACTGCACCTTTTGGATTGTATTGATAGAACAGATGATAAAGTCCTCCATATCTCATTGGTCCTGCCAAAAATCCCAAGACAATTTTTTATTTCCCAAACAGTTTAATATAAAAATAAGAAACAGAAACAAGTAAAAACAGTTTAATGTTTTTTTTTTCTGCTTTGACTTTTCTTACAATATTATTTTAAAACAGAAACAAACAAATCCCATATTACAGAAGAGGTGCACTGAAGAGAGAAATTCATAATAAGAGAACTGAACTAACCATTGGGATCTGCAAGTCCAAATATACCAAAGTGTTCATTTGATGATAACACGTCAAGTGGCAAAACCAAGCAAAAATGGAAACTGTATATTAGAGACATAAAATACTTCTGCACAATAAAGAAAATGAAAAGAATAGAAAGAGAGGAACCAAGGGTAGAAGAGAAAGTTTGAGATGAGTTGAAGGAAAGATGTTGTATATACCATTTATCCAATTCTTGGGAGGTTGGAAGTGATAAGCTGTTCTGTAAGGTTGATCATTGGAATCAGAAGACAGAGTCTGAAGATTTCTGCTAAAATGATGAGTGGCTACACTGCCATAAATGACAGAAAAGAGAATTAACAAACACATAGTAGGCATTATCATGGTTGCTATATGTGGTAATGTTGTGTTGTGGAGGAAAACAAATGTGCTCTGCTATCTATTTATACAGACAATACTGATGTGTTGTGGAAATTTGTGAATGGTTCAAACTAAGGAAAATGGTAATCTTTCACTCCAAATTCTGGGATGAGAAGAGTAGGAAAAAGAGAGAAAGAAATATGAAATCACTTTGGACCATTTTGTTAGAATTTTCAAGTCAACAACCTTATGCTTGCACATTTCTTCATAGTACAGCATTAGGACTAATGAAACCTAAGTATAAATGAAAGCTAATAAGAAAAACAACTCACTTTTAATTGTAGTTTTCTTTTTTTGATGTCTCATGATTTAATTAAGCTGTTGTTTAAAACTGGTGATTAATAATAAGGATGGATCTTACCAAGAATTTTTTTTTTCTTTTAGGTTAAAAGAGCTTTTTGGTCTCAGTTTTGGTTCGGAAAATTCAAAATGATCCCCATGTTTTTTTTTTTTTTCAATTTGGTCCTAAAGAACTTAATTAGTGTTCAATTAAGTCCTTTTCACTAACTCCGTTAAAATTGTTAACGGCAAGCTGTCTAACTGGCAATCAGAGAATGAAATGTCATTTATTTACTTACTTACTTACGTGGATCTAATGAGGTGGATTTATTATTTTTGAAATTTTTTTTCTGATATTAGGCTTATTATTTTCAAAATTAAATTAAGAGTATTAATGTCTAAAGGGTTGATCGTGGTTTGGAAGGGAGATCTGCAAGATTGGGAAGAACATCAGTGAATGGCCCTAACACCACCCTATAGTCCAAAGTTGTCGAAGATATCGCTACTGGCCGTACCCATCAACTCCTCCATTATTGCAAACTTGTGCCACCACCATCAATTAAAATCCAAAAACGCAAGAACTAGGACACCTAACTCCAAATTTCAAAAAGAAAAAAAAAATAACTTAAGTATAGGAAATCCCCAAAATCCAATTTGAAAACAAAGATTCTAACTCCTCTAATCGCAACATCAGAAAAACCAAGAACAGAAACCCCAAAAAATTCCCAAATTCAGAAACCCTAAAACCAAACCCCAAATTAGAAGATCAAAACCCTCAACCTATAATTGTCAACCTGCAGAAAAGAAATAGAAACACAAGAACAACCTTAAATCACAAGCCAAGAAACTGGAAGCCTTCACTCCTTGTGACGTTTCATTTTGAGAAATTGTGAGAAATGAAGCCTCAAAAATAATAAATCCACCTCATTAGATCCACGTAAGTAAATAAATGACATTTCATTATCTGATTGCCCAGTTAGACAGCTTGCCGTTAACAATTTTAACAGATTTAGTGAAAAGGACTTAATTGAACACTAATTACGTTCTTTAGGACCAAATTGAACACACAAAAAAACATAGAGACCATTTCGAATTTTCCGAACCAAAACTGGAATAAAAAAGAGCTTTTTAACCTTTCTTTTATGGCAATAGAGATGACCTGGTATTACTATGGAAATTAATTTTGCAAACATTCTTATCATAAATAAATGATTTGATTTGAGAAAAAAAAAAATTGACTGAGCAAAGCAGTTAATGCATTAATGTTGAAAACCTAACCAATGCTATGAAGAGGTCTTATTAGCATTCCTCCTTGCAATGAATACAGGTTATGAAACCATTTTACATATGTTTGAATACAAAATTAAAATATTTTTGAGATTTTTCTTATTAAAGAATTTACATTTTTAATAAAAAATATAAAAACACTTAATTTTTGTTTAAATATACTCTGAGTTATTTGGTATATCCAATTAGATTTGTTAAATAAAACTATTTTTAGTAAGAATATGTCTTGAAAATACTTTTAATTTTCAATTTAAATTACTTTTGATAAAGTGGGTTGACCTGTCTAGTCAATTCACAAAATTTAATAATTTTTTTAATTTCATTATTCTTTTATGAAAAAGTGATATTTTTCATTAGAATACTAATTCGAGTTAATATATTGGACATTCGAACTGGTTAATTATTTGTAATTGACAAAATTAAAATTATTATTAATTTTACATTTTAAATTACTTAACTTCATTCATTGATTAAATTTAATATTGTAGTAAAGTGAATTAATTGTCTTGTGACAAAGATTATTTAGACTGAGTTATCATCAAATTGTGATATTTTAGATTATTACGCTCTAGAATAGAAAAAATTACATCTCGATTGATCATAGTTTTTTACTTAATGATAAGAGTTTGATCAACAATTATTAAAATCAAAGTTATAATTTGGTTTCCGACTGAAAAATTATTAAGGGAAAGATTGTTATATATAATACATTAATTGTCCTAAATTTTTAAAAAATTGAGTGATTCTAATTAATGCACATAAACTTCAATTATTTATTGTAAATCCTATTATTCCAATGCATTTTCTCACTGAAGAAGATCACGAGGGAGGAAATGAATATCCAACATATTGTAGTTGAGAATAGGAAGACTAGAATCTTTTGTTATGACTTCAGTCAACTCTTTCTTCATCAATTTTATCTCTATTGATGATTGAATTCATTTATATCATATTTGGAGCATTTTCACGAAACTAAACTTCAGATCATAATGCTTAAAAAGAAGACGATAATTGAGTTTCTTCTTCAAGTCAAATATATTGTTGATGTTTTTAGATTTTATATCTTGAGAATCTAAATGTAAATTCAAATCTCACCGTTAGATAAAAATGAGAAAGTAAAACATTATATATGTAAAAGTAAAAGATACATTAATTCATTATTTTAAGATTTTAGATAGAAAGTGACATTAATTCTTTATGCAATTGAACTCGTATCTCATTAATATTATATCTTCTTAATTATCTTTCTTCAATAAACTCAAAATTGCAGTGATTATGTTTTCTCTCGTAAACATATAAATGTGATTCTTGAAGGCTTAGCAGAAGAATACGGTCTAGTGAATTTTCTTAGAAAAATGATTCTTTGACACACTTAAATTTTTTACATTCATTTAACATTATCCTTACTTATTTTTTACTCTCTTCTTTCTTGAAAAACTACAAAACTTTACACACTTTTTGAATCATTTTATTCTCGTATTCTGTGTCAAATGAATGTAAAAAATGTGTCATGATATTATTACTCTTTTTCTTATTGAAAGCGATTATGGTCTTCTTTCCATGAATGAAGTTGAGATATTTATTATTGCACATGAACTGCGTATACACAAGTTTATGATAAAGTTAATTATTAATTAACATTATTCCAATGATTATCAGACCTATTACGCAAATTCAAACAGTTTCCATTCTCAAAATCGACATTATCTTGCATGCTCGCAATTTTTTATTGTCACAGCAATTATTCCAATTACGTGGAAATGTGTGAATGGTTCAAACTAAGGAAAGTTTTAATATTTCACTCCAAAGTCTGGGATGCAAAGAGTAGGAAAAAGAGAGAAAGAAAAATATGAAGCCTCTTTGGACCATTTTCTTAGAATTTTTCAAGTCAATAACCTTATGCTTGCACGTTTCTTTGTGGTACGACATTATGAGTAATCAAACCTAAGTACAATGAAAGCTGATAAAAAATTAATTTCAGTTGTTTTATTTTATTTTAATTTCTCAAAATGTTGAAAGTAATTAGATATAAGACCATTTAAGTGTATATAAGTGGGTGTAAACTTCATCCTACTTTGTGAGATTGAGTTAGGTTTAAATTTCACTTCTAACACAAAATGTAATTAAACTATTGTTTAAAATACTTTAACGTTGGTGATTATTAATAAGGTTGAATCTTATTTAAAAAAATCTTTAATTTCAATAGAGATGACATAGTATTACTATGGAAATTAATTTTGCAACATAAAACTTCTACCCATTTACTTGGTAAAAGATGTACTGTTGGTCATTCTTGTCAGAAATAAATTATTTGAGAAAAAAAAATAATTGACTGGGCAAAGCAGTTAATGCATTAATGTTGAAAACCTATCGATGCTAAGAAGAGGTCTTATTAGCATTCATCGCAATAAATAACAGGAGATGAAACCATTTTACATATGTTTGGATAAAAAATTAAAATATTTTTGAGAATTCTTTTTATTAATGAATTTTAATTTTTAATAAAAATATCTAAAATTTGCATATAAATGTGCTCTGAGTTATTTGGTACATCACCAATTAGTTTTGCTATTTAAAACTACTTTTATCAAAAGATATATCTAAAAACAACTTTTATTTTTGAATTTAAATTACTTCTGAGAACGTTGGTTGACCTATCTAACTCGTCAATTCGAAGACTAGAGAATATATTTTAGAATTCTTACCACTTTAAAAAATTTAAATAATAAGAGGTTGGTTATTTTAATATTAAAAAGAATTATATAAATAATAAATCTTATAAAAAAAAAGTTATATTATTTTAAAATACACAATTTTATAAATCATTTTTTAGAGTTTTTTTTTTCTAAAAATTCTTATTCTTTATTTGTCTAATTAAAAATATGAGATAGAAGTAATTCTCGCATCAATCTCTTCAATTTTGAATAATTTTTTCAATTGTATAAATCAAGTTTTCTATCTTTTTCCATGTCCAATTTGTTTGATCTTGCATGTTGGCTTTTCATACATGCATGTGCTCTTAAATCATCAGTGTAAGTCTCTGTTAATTAGTGATTATAATGATATGTTATGATTGTTCTTATGGTGTTTTTATAGATAGAGCATCCTATAGGCTTTCTTAGGTTAAGGAACCTTAATTTGTCGTCTTTATATATTGTTTTATGTTTTAATTATTATTTGTAATGCAATTTACGTGTGGTTGAAGCATGAGTTATGAATTATTAATATTGATTGTGATTTGTATTGTCTAATTTGTTTAATATGTCATTTATTTATGATATTTGTCTATGATTTATATGAAACATATCGTATTTAATATGTTGTGTTGGTTTGTGATGATAATGAAAGTCGGTTAATTCGCATAATTGATATATTTTATTTGTGTTTAATCGTATGTCATGGATTTACTAGTTTATATGAGGTTGATTTGATTGAGATAGTTTTAGAATAACAATTAAATAGATTGGTACTAATTAGAAATTTTTTTTTAAACAAATAAGGCAGGAAAGAGTTAAAAGTATCCATCTATTAATCCCCTTCACATCTTAAGCTATTATTATGCCTTATATTAGGACCTTATGTTATTCTCATCATATAACTCATCATATTTTATATGAGTGTGAATGATTACAATATCAAAATATCTCCTTGTTTGAATCTACACATCAATGTATATATTAAAGAAAATACAACAATAGAATCTTTTTATGAAATTCCCTACATTAATTCATCAACTTATATATCCACCGTTTAAAACATGAACATCAATAATATTAACCATTAGAACCATTAATACTAATTAAAGTGCAAATAGAATTAACAACAAAATTGGTGCCCAATAACATTAAGGCGTGCTTAGAGGTGGTGTGACAATGGCTCATTGCCCATGAAGCACTTAGTGGCCTAGGTTGGTGCCCAACAATGAAACCTAGTGCCCAATATCAGATACCACTAGAATTCCCTATAATAATGACACTCAACGGTACATACTCCTAAGCCTTATCATGAATTGGCTCTTTGAGTTGAAATTTAACACTATTGCTCTGCACTCCAAAATGTTGCTTGGCGCCATGCAACAAAAATTATGAATTACAGTGGTTTAGATTGCTCAACTTTATGAGTGGTAGGATGAAACTCATTGACAATGACTTTACAGAATAATAGATACCACCACAAGTGCATGTCTCCTGTGATTCTGACTCTAAATGCATATATCCAGATAATTGAGTTTAAAAAAAATTAATTATGTCTATTCTATATGATGATTTTGAGTGCATTGTATTATGATACCACATGTTTCGTTAATACGATATTCCTTTTGCAAATTGGTTTATTCTCTTGTATTTATTTGTCTTGTATGTGGTTATCTATTTCTTTCGCAATAATCAGTTTATTAGTGTGAGCATATTAACGTGAGATGCTTTATATTAGTGTAGTTGTATAAATATCATATTTTTATTATCCTATCTTTTGTATGACTATATTAATATATTTTATATTCTCAGTTATATGTTTTAAATATTATTATAAAATGTCTTATTTCATTATTTTTAAACTACTAAAATGAAATATTATTATCAATTCATAAAATTTAACATTTTTTTTAATTTTATAATTCTTTTATAAAAAAAAAATATTTCCATAACCATACTTATTCGACTTAATATTTTCTATATTCAAACGGGTTAATAATTTGTAATTGACAAAATTGAAATTATTATTATTTTTATATTTTAAAATAACATCTGTATTACATATTTCCATTCATCAATACTCATTAATTTAACATTTCATGCATATAGTATTACATTTAGAAAGAACATAAATAGACTATGGAGTCAACCTTCTCACGGTCTTTCTATCATGGATATGATTTAGCTCATCGAAAGTTACTGCCAAAATTTTAGTCCAATTCCTTATTTCTTCTTTTTTGATTGATTTGTATAAGATAATTGTGTGATCACATGAAGACATAGCTAGATAATCTCCTTATGACTATATAATAAAGTGAGAATGGACCACTAAGAAATATTTATCATGGAAAACCTTATTATAATCATAAATGCATTTGAATCAACATAAGATAATCCTTATACAAGTCATCATTCTCAGAGTGCAGTTGAAGCTGAAGGATAAACAGTAAAATATGTTGGTGACATCATTTTTCTTAAATAATATTTTAAATTGGTCAGCTTTATCAAATATTAAATTTGAATAATGACATGCATATTATTGTTAGCCTAATGATACTTAAAGGCACTGATAAATTTCATCTCTTTCTGCATAATTTCACAGTATGTGTGCTTTCTTCATGCTCCAAGCACTAAATCTTGTAATCTTGACATCTGCAGTACCATTATTGAAAGCATATATTTGTGCTTTATCATTTATTGCTAATGTAGGATAAACTCTGGCAGTGATGCACCCTCTTCCTTCTCCTCCAAAACTCTCTACCACTGAATGATCAATCTGTGTAAGAGAAAAACTACTTAGTTAGAAAAATCAAAATTATTTAACAAAAAAAGTAACCAAAGATGAAAATCTTTATAACCATAATGTTGGTTATATTAAACTCCCTTTTTGTATCTGCAGAATAAGTTCAAATAATATGGACTACTATGTCTGCATAATAAGTTCAAATAATATGGACCATTATGTCTGATTGTGGTTTGGTAGAGAGAGTTATATTAGTAGACGACATTAAAATCACTTTTTAAGAGAGAGAAAAGCTTTAGATAGGATTTATGGAGGAGGAGGTTCACGGGGAACGAGTCTACCCACATAAAAAGATTGATTGACACTTTACTTTTGATCCACGAATAATTGTACTTGTCTGAGTCTAACCTGATTCTGATACTACGTACTTAGATGGGACTCTTAGAAGAAGAGGTTCACTAAGAGATAGAATATCATTAAGACGTGAGCCCAATCAGATAAGGATTGACACCACTCTTTACTCAAAACCTTATGACAATGAATTAATAGATCTTCAACCTTATGTGGTGCTCAATTTTCTCATTTCTACTCAATGTGAAACTTAAACTCACAATTGGAATATCAACACATAAATATTACTACATACATTTTTTTATAATCATCCTGTCATTACTATTTAAGTTATGTATTTAAAGTTCATACTTTATAGTTAGAACTTACCAAGGTTCTCAATGACAGCTTCTCATGAAGAGGATTCACGTCAACAAAAGTTCCATAAGTGGTCAAATCGTTGTTCTTATTTAAAGAAGACCTGCCATGAATGCATTTGCATGATATTAGAAGAGTTTGAAGAGAAGTTGAGTTGATGGAAATAATAAGAGGGTACAAGCAAATTAACCTGCTCTGGTCACTGCACAAGAGTACCAAATATTTGTGTTGATATCTGAATATTCTGAAGAAAACTGATGTGAACTCTTGCAATCCCTCTGAAGCAAAAACCAGCAAACCAAAAGGACCCAATCTACTTCTCAGGGATGAACCCTTTGTGCTACATAGAATTTGGGGGTCAGTCCAATACTTCAAATCTTCAGCCTTTCTCAATTCACCACTTACTTCAAATGAAATTTCAACATCAGCCTGCAAAGGATAAATTATTAACTTTTATGTTAAAAGTGTACTATTATAATATAGTCATGCAGAAGTAATCTATTATTATAATTAATTATGTTTTTGGCTCTAAATTATAGAGTAATGATAGCTTAATATATATTTACATCCATTTAACAAAATAAAAATATGAGATAAAAAAAGAAAATTAAAATCTAAGTTATAAGGGAAAAAAACATTATTAACCTCGTGACAGTTGATCCTAGTTTTCATCAATACTGTTTTTCTTATAAAAAACAGTTTTAAAACCTTTACTACATTAATACTATTGATACTAAATTCTAACAAGTTAAACATACCTGTGTTGCTGTGACACCATTAATTTGTAGTAACTTGCCTCCTTTCAAGGCTTGGGGTGGCAAATTGACTGGTTTTGCTCGTAGCTTTTCAATTTCCTCTACTGGCCACTGTACCAATTGTTTACCAGACTTATGCAGCCAAATAGCCCTTGGAATTGTCTGCAAAACACATGTGCATCATTCACCAAACTATTTGAGGTCAACTTCAATTTCTAAAGGAAAGAGAAAAACAAAAAAGCTGTGGAGCCATGTATGAGTTGGCTCATGTTATTTTAAACAATGTCATTACATCTATTTGATCAAATTTTGTCTTGATTTTAGAACATAGTGAGCAAACCAATGATAAAAAATTTAAGCAATTGTTGCAATCAACTTACATGGATTCCAGACCATCCTTTCTTGATATCATCAGCAACACTTGATGATTCGTTCACCCACCCGAGCAAAACCCTTCTCTTCTTTCCATCATCAAAGAAAGTCTTTGAGGCATAGTATTTTCCATAATCATATCTTAAAACAAATTCTTCAAACCCTTTATCTGGGATAAACTTATCTTTGGCAGCATTGTAGCTCCCTATCATGTAGTAATCATGTTTTCTGTCATCCAAACTAGCCTTCAGCACATGACTGACATAATCATCATTCACAGATGTGTCAACACCCAATTGACCATTCTTCAAAACTGGGAAAAAATCAGGACACTCCCACATTCCACTGCCTAGAGTTGAATGCAAAGGGTGTTTGGCTTGAATCCAATCAGAAAAATCTTTGCTCCTATACAAAAGTGCCATTCCTCTAGTTCTTCTTTTGCTTCCAACAAGTACTCTCCAATGCCCATCTTGGCCTAGCCAAGCAGTGGTAGGATCCCTAAATGAACTTGAATTGATCTCATTAGCACTGGTTGGTGCCATTAGAGGGTTTTTTGGAGACTTCACCCATTCCCTGAGAAAAGGGTCAGACAAATTTTTAGGCTTGGCCAAGTTTTGGACTTGTTGATTCTTTGGGTTAATTCCAGTGTATAAAATGACTGGTTTATTACCAGGTAGCAGTGTGGCTGATCCTGACCAACAACCATTTATATCAGACGGCTGAGATGGGAAGATTGCAGGATCTAGTGGGGTCCAGTTCACAAGATCCTTTGACACTGAATGTGCCCACACAATATTTCCCCAAACTGCACCTTTAGGATTGTACTGATAGAACAGGTGATAAAGTCCTCCATATCTCAATGGTCCTAAAATGCCACCAAGTAAAGACAATAATAAGAGATTGTAAACAAGTACACGTATCAACTTGTTAATTCTTTAAACTATTTTTGTTAGATTCATCATAATGACTCTTTCTTACGCGTCTTGTCTTTATTAGTTTATTCAAAAGAATCACGCCATGACACTTAGTCTCTGTTAACATGACATTTTTAAGTTAGACGGAAACATTAAAAAAACTTGGTACTTCTGACTTCACTTTTACCTATATGCATGACGTTTATTATATAGAAAAAAGCCGACCAAAATGGAAGAAACTTCTTCATCATTACATGCTCATATTATTATTCTTTTTCTCTATTTACCTCCATATATTTACATTATATAGTACTTGATTCTACTGCTTGCTTTGTAAGTTCCGTTGGACACACTTTGGGAAACATCAGTTTTCTTGTATCATTTGAACCATCATGAATTTCCAGAAACTAAGTAACTAGATGCATATGAGAATGGGATGATGATGATGATGATGCTACAACATGGATTGAAGGTAACTATATATAGAAGAATATGAAAAACAGAAGCACTGAGGGAGATTCACAAGAGAAGTGAAGAAAACTGAACTAACCATTGGGATCTGCAAGTCCAAACACACCCACATGTCCATTTAGCATGTCAAATGACAAAAAACAAGAAGAAACTGTATGTTAGAGACATGAAATATTTGAACAACAAAGAAAATGAAAAGAATAGAAAGAAAGGAATAAAGGGTAGAAGAGAAAGCTTGAGATGGATACCATTTATCCAATTCTTGGGAGGTTGGAAGTGATAAGCTGTTCTGTATGGTTGATTATAAGAATCAGAAGAAAGAGTGTGAAGATGGGTAGCTGCAGTACCATAAATGGAAGAAAAGAGAGTCAACAGATAAATGGTAGAGATGAACATAGTCATAATGTCTTGGAGGAAGCAGGTGAACTCAAACTATCTATTTATATAGATAATACATGGTACCTGCTAAAATAATTTTCAATAACTGATTATAATCTATCCCATATAATAAATAACGCGATGTACTGTAACATTGAGAAGACTTATCACGGCATAAACAAAATTAGTGAGATGTCAAATTCATAATAACGAACAAGATTTTTTTTATCTTTTTGGAGTATCAGGCTCGTCATGCTCTTGTTCTTAAAAGACATATAAGACATGAAAGAAAAAAATAAATATTTACTACCATCGATCATGTAGATAAGATCAATTTATAATATATAAGTATAATGCAAATCTTATCTTATAAGTTAATTTTGTGGAATTGAGTTAGACTTAAAAACTACTTGTTTCTAATATAGCATCAGAACCAGATTAAAACCTATCCACATATCTCAAAACAGTATCAGAGCCAGATTAGAACCTATCCGCATACCTCAATAGAATTATTTTAAAATGTTAATTAGTGAAAGATGTGTTTAACATATATAAAATGGTGGAGTGAAACTGAAACATGACAGAGAAGCAATCAGCAAAGTAAACAAATTTTAGTGTCGGGATATTGAAGTCAACGAAACAATTGAAGAGCAGCAGCACCATTTCTTTAAGCATGTATGTCTGGTACTGAGAAACACAAATTAGAGTGAATCATAATACAAGGAAAACTTACAATGTAATGTCACAATATTTTTTTAATAAAATAATATTTTTGAAAGTCTCACGTCGACTAAAGATAAAGTCAAATTATAATATATAAGTGAAATGCAAATCAAATTCTGATATTATATTATAGAAAATAAATTTTTAAGCCGATTCAAGAACGAGTGAAAATAGAAATACTCATTTAAAACTCGTTAATCGACGTAGGACTTCCAATAAATATATTAATTAATCTTTAAATAATTGTGTTTTCTTAATGTAAATACAGTAATTGTGTGGCATTATGTGATGCATGTTACTTTATCGCAAATGGAGGAGCAGCCTCTTCTTTTGTAGTATAAACTTAAAATTTGATTCTTCAAAACCTCCAAATTCATTATTTTCTTTTTATATATTTAGCCAACTTGTCCAATGAGATCATAAAATAATACATCTTACTTATAAAGCCATAAATCATATAACATTCAACTAGATTTGCATGGTCTTAGCTTCTCATCGAGATCTATGTCAAAAAAATATTCAAATAATAATATACAAATAATCTCAACATACATGTTATTTATTCATTTCTTATTTTACAATAATAATGATTAAGTTCTTTTGTCAATTTTTTTATCAATATATATTATTTTAAAAACGTTATCTCAATTGACATTGATAAAAAAAATATTAATTAATGTCATGGTTATTTTAAATCCACATTATGTAAAATTTGATACATATATCTTATTCTTATCCAAACTATGTTATCACTTAGTGACATACATGCATATATACAGACATGATGAACACTTTGTATAAAGTTTTTACTATGTTTCTCGTGACTTTGGCTTCAAAAAGTTCTAAAAAATTTCTTCACTTTATTACTCCTACTTTGTTCATTGTTCCTACAATTTTTATTTGGTTAATTTATTTAAAAGTTTTCATATATACTGTTTTTATTGTGAAAAAATTAAGGGTTAAATATGTTTTTAGTCCCTACACTTTGGGACGATTTTGGTTTTAGTCATTCTTTCAAACTAAGGTACAATTTAGTCCTTTAACTTTATAAAACTCTGGTTTTAGTCCTTTTTACCAAATTTTTTTAACATTATTTATTATTTCAAGCATGTTTCATTATAGCATTTGGATTGTTTGTCAAATTTTTTTACCAAATGTTGAAGGACTAAATTGTACCTTAGTTTGAAAGAGGAACTAAGAACAAAATCATCTCAAAATATAGAGATTAAAAACATATTTAACCCAAAAATTAATAATGATACAAAATTATACTCGCTACTTTTGAGGAGAGTATGGATTTTAGAAATAAAAATACCTTTCAAGTTCTTTATTTACCTTTTAATTTTTTTCTTTATTACATTAATTTGCAGATTATTTTATCAAATTCAAGTGGTAGCTAAAATCTCTAATCAGGTTTCACTTAACTTTCAAGGTTCAAACTATAAGTAAAAATCTAAACTTTTTTCTTCCTCCACACTCGTAATTTCTAGTTGCACCCTCAAGAACTTTTTAAATAACTATCTAGAAAAAAAATAAATAAATCACAATAAATCAATTGAAAAATATAAAACTTTAGTACTCAATAACCTACAAAAAAAACAATAAAAACTCAATTAAAAATCCTTAAATTTATTACAGGCCTAAAACTTAATTGAGCATTTATGAATAAGATTTTTGAATGGAGATTTCCATAATAAATTTTCTTGAACTCGTGAAATGCATTTTGAAGTTAGTTTTCTAGAACAAGATTTTCAAAATTTGTGATATCTTTGGAAAAACATGCAATGAATTTTTAAAAATAAATGTGATGAATTTTGGAATAAGTTTTGTCGAACAAGATTTTTTCTAGAACACATTCTCTTTTTCTTCTTCCTCTGACAAAGACAACAAAAATGGTGTGGTGCAATGAAAAATGATATTTTTAGTCTTTTTTGGTAGAATTGGATGCAGTCAGTAATAACAGGGGTGCAAAAAGAAAACATATAATCCAATATAGATATTGATGTATGGTCATTAATAACATTTGTTGGAAAGCTTTCTGTAACTTCATGAAATGGGTTTTCACATTATATAACTCTTAATTCAGTCACTCTTAGATCAAATGCAACACATATCACTCATAAACATACATGCAAAGCCATCTGTTATTACCAACTATTTTACTCTTTTCAACTACAAATAAAATGAAAATAACAAATTATTTTTTATAGCATTATAATTAGAATTGGTATAGAAAAATGGATAAAGATACTTAGACAACATTTTTTTTGACAACATTCAAACATTATCACACATGTCATTGTGTGATTAGTCCATGGTGGTGTCATTGTGTTATTTGGACCAATCACACAATGATACGTATGATGATGTTCAAATGTTGTCAAAAAATATTGTCTATGTATCATTATTTTAGAAAAATATCTTATTTATTACAAAAACATCTAATGCATCCATATAATTAAAATTATACGTCTATTTTTTATAACGGTTATAATTATATCCGATATAAAAAGTTTTATTTTTTATTATAAAAATATTACTGAATTTATTTTCTATACCTTTTACAACAACCATTAACATAGAAGATGTTATCATAATTACAAATACGTTACCATTGTCACTTTTTATATTTTATATCTAATGAAATATAATCTATATATATATATATATATATATATATATATATATATATAAATAGTTACTGGAAAAAGTATTTTTGCACTAGTGTTATTTTAATTTTTTTTAATGTGAATTACATCTTATAATATATTTATATTTTACTTTAAGCTATTTATATGTGCATGTTACTTTTGTTTATAATATGTTTAAGTTTAACTTCATTTTTTTTATCTGATTTTATATGTCAATACCCTTTAATATTTTTTTATCATTTTGTTTTTTAAGTTGTCTATGTCTACATGTGTTTATATATAAAAATTTTAATAATATATAATTCAAAACTCTAAGAAAAAATTTAATCTTATAACAATAATATTATTTTAGTAGACACTTCTAATAAATTATTGTATCAATTTTATAATTTGAAACAACCAAATTCATATTTAAATATTATTTTTGAAGTTTACTGTTATTATTGTTATTATTATTAGTGTTATTATTATTAATATTGGTATAAATGTAACCTATTACTAATATTACTATTTGATATTATTAATTGTACCTTTTATAATCTATTAATTTTTATATAAAGAAATCAATATTAAAAATATATTATTTATTTTTAGTTAATTTATTATAAAAAAATATCCATAATTAATTATTTCAATTTTTATATTATCAAATTCTTTATTTAAATATTATATTTATCACTATACAATATAACACTTAAAATTTAATTATATAAATATATTATTTATTTAAATATAAAATAATAATTATATATATTTTTAATACAAGTTAAAAAAAGGAGAAAACCATGACCCGCATGATCTCAAGCTAGTATTTATATATAAAGAAATTTTTCTTTTAGTGTAAACATTTTATTTTCAATTTTACTTTTTAATTAACATTTTCTAAAAAATAAAGACAATGATTCTACAAATTTTATCCTTTAAATAATTTTTAATTTTTTAAAAAAATTATCCATTTTTTTAATTTAATCAATTTTAGAATAAAAAACTATTTAAAATTAAAGCAATTATCTACAAAATGAATAAAACTTATATATAATAAAGTTGTAAAATTTATTTTTATTTACATTTATAATAATAATAATAATAAACTTTTTTTTCTGTTATCCTAACAAAAAGTGAATTCCTCTAATAGTTTCTATAAAAATTAAATTGATAGGAATGATATTAAATTTCATTAATATTTTTTAGTTTCTTTGTTTATGTAGAATAAATTTTCAAGGATTTATGTAACCGGTTTAAAAGTTCCAAAATTCATCAACACTACATAATTTGATGCTATTATTGAATGTTGAAAAATAGAACTCAATAACTATAATGATCAAGTGCTATTGAAATTCCATTGAACTATAAAGTACAAATTAATAAAAGTTTATGATATTGAAAAAACAATAAATAATCAAATGTTGAAAAATCCGTAAAGATTACATTATTTAAAAGTTTTATATAATTCTTTATATAAAAAAAAACATGAATTAAAAAATTATTTCAATTAGGTAGAAGTAAATAAAGAAATATGTTGAAATATGAAGGGCAAAAAAAAAATTCATTCGTAAAATTAAACATATAAATAAAATAAAATAAAAAGTCTATTTGAGTATCTTATTCAATAAACTCAACAATAATATTTTATAAGGTAAATTTGGTTGGAATTATTTAAAGCTTTGTTGAACCTTTAAGTGGGTCTTCTTTGACTTCTACGATGAAAACATTATTGGATGTGAAAAAAATATCAGAACACTTTTGCAATGTCCAATCAAACATGTGCTTTAAGGTTAGATATACTTAAAATTAGGTTAACTAAAAATGTTTAACAAAAGTCATGTAACTCATGTTATATATCAAAATTGGGCCACAATTTATATCATTTAATTGAAAATGTCATAAACTGTGTGACTTTGTTTCCATAAACTTATTCATAACATTTTTGGAGAGCACAATAAAAAAATAATAAACAAAATGAACTTTCAATAAATTAAAATCTACTTATATATAAATAAAAATTCAAATCTTTGAAAAGTATGGAAAAGAGTTTATACGCACTAGTTTTATCACATTGAAAAAACAATTTCAATTTTTTTTCTCTAGCAAATGTTTTCAATTTCTCCTGCATTAACATTGTAATATATAATAATGAATTTTAGAAACTATTGTATTATTTTTTATTTAAACTGATTAAAATGTGTTTTCGTTGTGTTTTGGTGCGGTTTTTCTTGTGTCTTTGGTAGCGTAGTGCACCTTCTTCCTTTGCTAGTTTTCTTTTAAGAAAAACTTTCGTCTTTTGGATATCTCATGGCATTCCAATCCAAAGACGAACCTAGGTCCTTACATAGAGCCATTTCCACCGCCATTGAAAAAGAAAACGGTGAGAATATGGTGTCACCGTATTCTCATTGTATTCTTTTTCATTGGCAGTCGAAGTGGCCTAGGAAAACGACCCAGGTTCATCTTTGGGTTGAAATTCCATGAGAAATTCAAAAGATGCAATTTTTTCTTACGAGGAAACTAGCAAAGGAAGGAGGTGCTACTACCCAAAGACACGAGAAAAAATGCATTAAAACACAACGCATCATAGACGTCAGTTAATGTAATGACAAACGTCTATAGTGCCCATAGACGTCGGCTAATGTAATAACTGACGTCTAAAGTGCCCATAGATGTCGGTTAATGCAGTGTTTGACAACTTTATAGACGTCGGACATGTCATTAAACCGACGTCTAGGGTGCCCTTAGATGTCAGTTAGTGTAATGTCTGATGTCTTTATAGACGTCGAGCTTTGGTCTTAACCGACGTCTATAACGACGTCGCACATGCAGAAAATCGAGGTTCCATTAATGTCACCTGTAAAGACGTCAGTTCTTGATGTGACGTTAAATGCCCAAAATAACCGACGTCTAAAGCCCTTTCTGCACTAGTGCCAATAACTTAAAACCTAACTTTTTTTCTCTCATTAGGCATATAGACCTCGATTGCATAGATTATGATGGATTTAATGTATATCATTACCAACATTTTAACGTGTAGTGTGATTTCAAAATTCAATATGTGATTTGACGACACAATAAATCCCTTTCATCTCTCATACTAGTCTCTGTAACTTAAACCTATTGAAACTAAAATTCTCTATTACAACATGAGTATTCGCTCCATACTCAACATCATTTATAATTCACGTATCATCTCAGACTTGTGACCTCAAAATCACAAAGCATACATCCATTCACATCTCATCATATGCATGTACATTTCATTATAATTCATTTAAACTAAAGTACTGACCATTCAAGCATACCATTGGACAATTTTTGCATGTAAATACACAAACGCATGCACACACATGTAGTACCTACACTTGGACGAATCACAACGTCACTTAAATAAGGACATTACTTTTGCTTGACTAACATAGTTTCGTTGACATGAATGTATCATGCTAAACAGTCTTTAAGTGGCTCATATTATGCCTTCACTTGGCAAATTAAACAAAAAATCTTACTTAAAATCAATGATCTCATTCACACATTTTAAAAGTATCAATTTTTGGAGTTCACATAAAACTCTTCAACTTAAAACTAGAAATGATTATGCCTAAACCTTAAGACTCAATACGAACTAGGATTTCGATTTAGAAAAAATGAGAGACTATAATTCTACAATTAAAGACAAAGACTTTAGTTCACCGTGAACAACATATGCATAAGCAAAAGGTGTTTTATTACTCTACATGCAACTAGAGAACATTAGACGAAGATGGAACCTTCTTCAGTTTCAACAAGTAATTAGAGAACATAATCATAACTTGAACTAATGTTCACCAACTTCCCATGTCACAAGAATTTTATATGTAAATGCAATGAATATTCTTCAGTTTCCCTCTAAACAATTGTCTTTACATGCAACACCATAATCTCATACTCAAGATAATTTCATACTCAACTTGGTACTTAAGACCTTACAAGTTTGAATCAAGAAAGATCATATACAAGGAACTTTAGAAGAAAAAAATTTATTTTTAAATTTGTTAACCAAAGCTTAAATAAACTAGTTTCCCTTAAATTTTGTTACATAATAAGGCAAGACAACATTTAGAGCTCTTAACAATTATTTAGTTTCAAGATGATTCCAAAATTTTCCAATTAGTTTAATGGATGATTATGTTTTGCAAAGAACAAGATTTGAAGAAATGGAAGCTAAAAGAGGATGGAAAAAATTTAGAAGAAAAAAGTGAATGAAAGGCTACCAAATGATAAAAAAGAAAAGAAAATGAGTCTTTACAAAACTAATGAATTAAAATTAAGGTTAAATATATTTTTAGTTTATAAACTTTTACATAAAGTTAGAACTTGTCTTTCTTCTAAACTTTGATATAGTTTGATTTCTAAACTTAGGAATGAAGAATAAATATAATTATCCTAACCTAATCAAGTTAAATATGTTTTGATGTGTTAAATGACGTTTCAAACTGATATTTGAATTATTTATCTCGTTTGACACATTTAAATTCAAATATCAGTATGAAATATCGTTTGACAAAAAAAATAATTTCACTAAATTAAAATATCATACTTATTTACTTTTAAAATTTGAGATGAAAATATATAAAATTTTTGAGATAAAACAAATTTCAATTACAATATTATTTTCATTAAAATAATTAGTTCATGTATTAAGTATTTAATAAAAGAAATGTTATTTTTTCACTAAATTTTCTCATTTGATATTTAAAAAAATACCCTTAATAATTTAATGTTAACAACAAAATAAGTCCTACAAAATTCGTATAGATAAATATATGGTTTAAACCTCTTTTTGACGTTCATGGTCAAAGTACAAAGAGCAATCTAAAGTGTTGTTATTATTAAGAAACAAATCAGAGCAATCTAAAGATGTAGCAGTTGTTAAGAAACAACCAAAAACAGTATTTCAAGTTAAAAAAGGACTCATTTGATACATTTTTTATAACTTAGGGACCAAGGATTTACATTTTTAAAAACGGGGACTAAACTGAACATCTGCTTATAACTTAGGGACCAAAAAGAGGTTTAAACCTAAATATATTTAGGAAAGATATAAATCATAGAAGTATAACTATAATATCAAAAAATTATTTTATGGATGTTGGTAGCAAGAACTTTAATTAATATAAATCAATATATACCAATAAAAAGTTATATCTTTTGGGTTTAATGTCTCGGTAGGTCCCTATTTTGTTCTAAAATATTAAATAGGTCCCCTTTCTTTTCTACGTTTCAATTGGATCCTTTTTTTTGTAAAATTGAAACAATTAAAGGCCTACTGTCAAATTGAACAAATGGTCACTTAAGTGTTGGTTACGTGGTATGGTCAGAGTATATATTAATCACACGTGGCATTACAAACGAATTTTGTATTAAAAGTTTTGAATGCACATATATGTAATCAACTTTTTTGAAGGGCAAAGTGGGAAAAATTGAGGTCCGTATTATTAGGGTTCGTTTGAAGGAAAAATTGGCATTCGTTCTTTCTTTGATTCAAAAATATTGTCTACATTTGGAAATTCTTTTGTTCTAAATATTTGCAGAAAATTGGTTCTCGTTAAAACATGATTCCCCTGTTTAAAATGTTGAAATTTGTCATTTTAATTTTTACAAATAGGATGAGTGAAAGTCTAAAACCAACATTAAGAAAATGTCTAATGGCTAAATTCTGAATCACAAAAAAACGACAGCAGTGGGAAATGAGAAAGAGGTTGGTGGAAACGGACAAGGAGGGGAGCCAGGGAACCCCCCAAACCTTGGGAACTCTCTACTTGGGAAGCAAACTCATACCCAAAGTTCCAAAAACCAAACACAAGCCACAATCTGAGTGGTGTACCCATGGACCCAACAAGCAAACGTGTAGTCGTCCCCTTCAACGCACAAATGCTCACAAGGTACTTAGCCCAACTCATCCCAATCTGAACAAAGGCCACGAAGTAAGCAGCGTCAACGTCAATCTTAGTGTACTTCACCATGCTCACAAGGGACAAAGTCATCAAGCAATAGATCACCATAATCATGCTTATTGACCGAACCAGACCAATAAGAATGTCCCTCGAAGGCTTCTTTGTCTCTTCAGCCATCGTCGCCACCATGTCAGAAACCGTTGTAAGACCAGTACACCACGAACCCTAAAACTCACCATCTCCCAATTTGATTTTAATTTCGCAAAATTGCAGGGGAGAAAAGGCTTTCAACACTTAATTTAATTTGATTTCTCAACTTTACAAATAGGTGGAAATCGTAATAAGTTTTCTCTCTATGCCCTTCCCTAAAGTTGATTTAACCTCTATACTTTCATAGTTTTTAATACAAAACTCCTTTTTAATTAATTCCACTTGTGATTAGTGAAAACACTACCCATGCCAAGTAACACACAATTAAATGACCGTTTGTCCAATTTAACGGCAAACCTTTAGTTGCTCCAATTTTACAAAAACAAAGACAACGCAAAAAAGGAAAGGGACCTATTTGAAATTTCGAACAAAAAACGTAAAAAAAAAGGAAAACCTATTTAAAATTCCGGACAAAAATAAGAACATACAAATATATTAAACCTTAAAAAATTGAAAAATCCTAAATAGTTTCACAATTATTGATACAAAAACTTTAATCAAAATGAATAAAAAAATAGCTTTTAAAATGTTGGCCAAAAAAAATCTACGTAACATAGGTTAAGAAATAACCTAAATCCTATGCGTAAAATAAATTTCATCATATACAAAATATCCATAAAAATCAATAAAAAATATCAAGTTTATAGCATTGTGATTTCGATAGTTTATATGATTTCAACTAAGTTCATTCCAAACAAGTATGTTTTAACATTCAAAAATAAAAATAAAAATACTAAAATATATGAAAAAAAAACCCAAAAAATTTATATTTTAGAAAAATTCAAAATTATCTTTTTTTTTACTAATTTACTTTTTCAAAATTCTTTACTCAAACATAATAATTTATCAGAAAACATTTTTGTTAAGTTAAAAAAATAGTCCTATTCAATAAAAAAAATTCCCAAAAATACAGTAAATATGTAAAATATAGTAAATAAATTATAACGTATATATCCAGCCAATTTACTGATCCATTTTCCGATAAAAACTCTCATTAACATTAAATTATTAAAAGTTCATGAGATCAAATAATTTAATTTTATTCTTAAAAATATTAATATTAAAAGAATAACAATTAAAACGAGGAGAGTTCATTGAACTACTATAAAATAAATTAATAAAGAGTTATCATTTTGAAAAAAAAAAACTTTAAATAATTAAATGTTATAAACAAAATACATTTATTACAATCTCAGAAAATTTATCACATTACTATCTTTTAACATTTATATCATCAAATCTATAACGAATTAATTGTAATGTTTATACAAAATTTATAAAAAAAATAATATTAAAAGGTTTTAAATAATTCATTAAATACAAAGATATATTTCCTGATAAACAAAGAAATAAATTGATCATGTAAATGCATATTTAGTTCGAACTTAACCTAAGACAAGTCTTTCTAAACTTAATATGAAATTAGATTACCAAGCTTTTCATGAACATTTTGAACACAGAAAATAAGAAAATTATAATTAAATTAGTTCATAAATAAATTAAAAATTTAGATAATTTAAAAGAACTTTTACAAAAATAATTTATATATAAATTAATTCTAACTTATAAAAAATTATCTATTATAATACTTATAAATAAATAAAAACAATCTCCAAACACATCTTTGGAAATAGACTTGGAAGATTCACATATTTAACATCAAATCAAACATGTTATACCTAATGAGATTTCAACTAAAAACATTTAAGGAAGGTTATGTTATGCCATTGGTGTTGTAGAAGAAGGGGCTAATTTCCCCTCCCCATAATTTATCTTATTTATTTTCAATAAATATAAAGTAATATTTTTGTGATAAATTTAATATGATTGCCTTATATTGCATAAGAAAAAATTGAAGTCGATAAAATAATAAATGTGGATATTAATTATTAATAATAATTGTAAAGAAATAAATAAATGTGTTACATTGATTTATATGAATTCGTGAAAAATAATGATATGCATGCCTTAATTGTTAGAGGGGTGAATAAAAATATGATTTTTTCCTGTTTTTGTCTTAGTTTCCACAAGCAGAAGATCAAAAGCATGTAGAAAGCCTAAAAGGCCAATGAAAAACATAATTGTAAGAGACTTTGGTCGCAGGAATTGGGTGGTACCAAAAGGAGGCAATAAAACTATTGAATTTCGAAGCTTTGTTAGCAGTAATATAAGAGAGAGAAGAAGACTCATCCACTTCTCCCATTTCCAAACCTTATTCACACAACACAATACAAAAAAGCTCTCTTTAGAGCCAGAATTTCAAACACACTCGCCTCTCACTGCGCGTGTTCTTCAAACATGACCATCTTCTTCTTCCTAGGACCTCTCTCAGGTGCAAAACCCTTTTTCCTTTTTCAACTTCCTATTGATTTCTCTTTTCATTTCCTTGATTAACAACTTGTTGGGGTGCGCCTTTCTGTGATTTTTTCAACTGTGGGATGGTAAAGTTGGGTTTTTTTATTCTTGCTGATAACTTGAATACGTTTTGGCTGGGAAGTTTACTTTTGGGGTTTGTGGGTACTTGGATTTGTGAGTCAAGATTCTGACTTTACTGTGTTCGAGGATTGAATTAGAGAAGATTGCAAACATATGATTTTTGATGTAGGGGAATTCTGGGACTGTGTTTTTATGGCTAGGGAGTTCTTTTTACTGTCATGTTGTTTCAATTATTATCAGATGTTGCGTCGAAAAGATAAATAGAATCTGTCTGGATTGTATTTGTAAGGTTTTTCTTTTTTCTTTTCTTTCTGTATTTCTAATAGGTGTATAACTTCACTAAACAGACTGATATGCGTTTTTTTTTCTCATTATTTTCCATTTTTCTTGTTTGTGTCGGATTCTTCGTAGAGGAATAGTGCTACTTATCACTAGATCATTTCAAATTTGGAATGATTTGAAGGAAACATGATTGGAAGCTTCAACCAGACTGATTCAATTGAGTGCTGTGAAGCTGCAATGCAGAAATCTTATCCTCAGGAATCTGGTCCTGTCTTGAAGAAGTCAAAAACCAAAATTTTAGCTTCTCAAAATGTAGATTATTGTGAAATGGCAGAGAGCGAGGACAGGCTCAGTGACATGCCAGATTGTCTTATTCATCACATCTTGTCATTTCTGGAAACAAAGGATGCTATTCAAACTTCTGTTTTATCAAAGAGGTGGAGGTATCTTTGGGTTTCAGTTCCCTGCTTGAATTTCAGTAGCAAATCATTCACGCGGTTGGTTGACTTCAAGAAGTTTGTGCTGTGGGTTCTAAACCACCGTGATTCTTCTCATGTCAAACTTCTTGTTTACTATCGTTTTGGGGTAGATTATGCCACAGATCAACATCTATTGAATAAGGTTATTGAGTATGCAGCATCACATGGGGTTGAAGAAATCAAAATCAATCTCCGTGCAAAAACATCCGGTAGTCCTCCTGTTGAAATTCCTTTGTCTCTATTTTCTTGCCAATCTTTGAAAAAGCTTGAGTTAAAAGATTGCCATCCTACGAATGTGTCATCCCCTATAGGTTGCAAATCATTGGACTTGTTGCATCTGGAACAGTTTGCAATGGATCCTGCTGCTGCTGACTTTTCAAATCCATTTGCAAGTTTGGCAGAGCTATTTGGTTTTACAACGTTGACAACTCTGCATCTAAATAACTTCACTCTGTGTTACACAGGAATTGACTGTCTGGATCCATTTGCTAATTGTGTCCATATGAAGAATTTGCACTTAAGTGAAATGTCTTTTAAGTCAGATTTGAACCCCAAGGATTTTGTGATATCTGCTCCCAAACTTAGCAACTTGAATCTAATGTGCAACCGCTTTAAATGCAAGATTGTAGTTGCTGCACCACAGCTTTCCAATTTCACTTACTTGTATTCTACACCTTGTGCTTTCTTTGAGTTCCGACTTCCATCTTTGGATGGCTTGATTATTGATATACATGAACCACATGATCGGTTTGAAAAATGTCGTCGAAGGAAAAGAGAGGAGACTCTACATGGTTTGATCAATATGTTACGGGGATTTCATAGTGCAGAAGCTGTTAAACTATCTTTCTGCACAGCTGCGGTATGGAGAAATTTCTGTTATGTCTGTGCCTATGCCTGCAATTCTTGGCTGATGTATAATTTTTTAAAGAACTTTTTCAATTTCAGGTTACTTGTGGGACTGCAGCCCTGTTAAAGCCAGAACGTTTACCTCCTAGTAAATTGAAGTCATTGAACTTTGGAGTGGGATCAACATATAAAATCTTCATCAACAACCTTGACCATATAACTGCCTACTTCCGCAATTGTTCTCAGCATGCAGACTTTGAGATTGTGGCTGTTTAGAAGGTATTCATAAATCCTACTCATTCACTGATATTTTGTTCTCTCTTTGTTACAATAATACTAATTATATTCCTTAATTTGTTTGTCATAGTTCATCATATATCTCTCTAAAATAAAATAAAAGAACTTGGTTCAATGGTTGGTTGACATTTCTAATCAGTGCATAATACTAAAATTTTCCACCTAGTCTTACATTTTGCTCACATAGTTGTTCCATGACTTGAAAACTTTTAGACAACAAGTATATTCATTTGCCTTTAATTTTTGTATGTGTTGCAATTCACTGATTTTTTTATAGGCTTTTAGCAATGTTCAAAAGTTTGATGAGGTATTGAATATGCTCCTTGCTATTTGTTTGCATTGCTATTTCCTCTTTGGAATGTGTGTTTGGTGGCTAAGATAAAAAGTAGTAGAGAATAGATATCAATTTTCCTAACCCCAAATGCTTTCTTTCTCGAACCAGTTAGTCTCCCTTTTCATTAGTTTCTGTAACACCTGCCTAACAATACCCTCTATGAAGCAGTGATTACAATACTTTTCATGTTTCAAACTCTGTCACTGCTTGTAATAATTTTGGAGCTTCATTGTTAGCATTTTGTTGCATCAAGAGGACTCATCATGTCTTGGTTTATATGGCAATTCTCTTAACCTGAACCTGAACTTGAACCCAGGCCAAAATTCTTACTCTAGGACATGTTTCATACCCATGAGTTATGAGGGACAAGAGAAACTCAGCTGTCTGGATGAGATTTTAGAGACTGGTGAAGTTACTGTATAAAAAATAAATGAGGACTTTCTGATAGTCCTTATTTTGAGTTAGTATTGTTAATGGTGTAATGGAGGAGGTTGTTAATAATTTTTTAAAATTTAAAAATACATCAATGGTGAATATTTGTGCATGATTTTGTCCTTGGAATTCTGTCATTTGCATGCAATTTGTAGCATTTAAATTTGAGAGTTTATCAGAATTGTATTTTTCTCCTACCTCTTATTGAACTCTCTCAAGACTTTATCAGAATTGTATTCTTTCCTACCTCTTGTTTTTGTTTGAACTTAACTACCAATTAAGCTGAAAAATTCTTAGTCAATGTAATACGTAGATTAGATGTGTTTGGTGTTTTGTTTTCATCATTAATATGGTATTTTTATGATTAATAGTAGAAGCCTATCACCTTTGTAACATATGACAACTTGGATTTTGATGCAATGAAAATTTGACAATCTAATTTTGATATTTACCCATCTAGTTTATAAATTTGACATTCATAGTTTGTTTTTCAAAAATCAACATGCCTGTCAGAGACATAACTAAATCAAATATATAAGCAAGAATGTGAACCTCACCTTATAAACAGATTCTATAAAATTGGCTTAAGCTTAAACTTTACTTTCTTAAAAAGAATGTTCTATTTTTATTTTTGTTTCATAAGCAAAGTGAAATAAGATAGCTTATACAATTAATCTTTTGCAGTCGTGTACTGGTTAGTAAATCTTTCTTTAGTATTTATATGAATGTACGTATGTATATTTATATGCATGTATATTTCTCATGCATGGGAGATTATTGTGATAATGGTTATTTTGTTATCTTTATTTTAAACTGTTAAGAATTCTCTGCATTGGTTTGACAGAATGGATGCTCTTTTTTCTTAATTTTGCAGATACTTTGGAGAGAAGGTTTGACTCATGCTGAGACGGAATTAACCCAATACTTGGATCCGTATGATTAAAACAAGGATTAGTGTTTGGTATAGTTTTATTGGAAAAAAAATTGGATAAATTCATGGGTTGATTTTTGAAAAACAAGCTATAATGAAATAGAAATTCAAATGTTTTGTTTTGCTTTTTTTGCAAATATGTATCATGATTCTGGTTTTATAGTCATATTTTGTCCTTCTCTTCCATATCTAAATACAGATCTTTTTACATTTTAAAATGAATTAAAAATTAGTGTTTAATTAGATTTTGACAATGCTTTCATTTTAGATGAATTAATTTTAGTATTATAATAACTGAAAATACCATCTTTATGGGTCTTTGCAATTTTCCTATCATTACAAAAATCATTTAATACTGGAGAGAAATAAAATCATGTAACATTTATTATAATTGGCTCGGCTCGGTTTGTTTCGTTTTGGTTTAGTTCGGTTCGGTTTGTCTTGGGTTGGTTCGTTTTGGTTCATGTCAATTTAGAATGGTTCGGCTCGACTTGGGTCGGCATGGTTTGAATCGAATTGACTCAGCTTGACTAGTCTCGGTGTAGTCTGACTCGAATCGGATTGGCTCGACTTGGTTGATTTTGGTGCGATCCGATTCGGATCGAATTGGCGCGGCCCGACTTGCTGGACTCTGTTTGGTTTGTTTTGTCTCAGCTTCGTTTGGTTCAGTTAGGCTCAGTTCAATTCGATTTGCTTTGACTTAGTTTACCTTGGTTCGGTTCGATTTAGTTGGATTGGATTCGTTTTGGTTTATTTTGATTCGGTTCGGATCAAATCGAGATGACTTGACTTGTCTTGTCGCAATTCGTTTTGGTTTGGTTTGGCTCGGTTCATATCGACTTTGCTCGGCTCTACTCAGCACAACTTCGCTCGAATCGACTTGACTCGTCGTGGCTTCTTTCGATTCGATTCGAGTAAGCTCGGCTTGGTTCGATTCGGTTTAGTTCGGCTTGACTCGGCTGCATTGGGTTAGGGTTGGGGGTAGGGATGGTGGTGAGGGTTGGGGTTGAGGTTGGGTTGGGGTTGGGATTGAGGTTTGGTTGGGGTTGAGGTTGG
>NC_028359.1:1875658-1917339 GCF_000741045.1 Vigna radiata var. radiata | reverse complement strand
TTGGGTTGGGTTGGGTTGGGTTGGGTTTGGTTGGGTTCGGTTCGGTTCGGTTCGGTTGGGTTGGGTTCGGTCCGGTTCGGTGTGGTCCGGTTCGGTTCAATCCAGTTCGGTGCGGTCCGGTCCGGTCTAGTGCGGTTCGGTTCGGTTCAGTTCGGTTGGGTTTGGTTCGGTAGGGTGCGGTTGGGTTCAGTTGGGTTAGGTTAGGTTGGGTTGGGTTGGGTTGGGTTGAGTTCGGTTGGGTTGGGTTGGGTTGGGTTCGATTGTGTTCGGTTCGGTTGAGTTGGGTTGGGTTGGGTTCGATTCGGTTGGGTTGGATTGGGTTCGGTTCGGTTGGGTTGGATTTGGTAGGGTTTGGTTCGATTCGGTCCGGTCTGGTCTGATCCGGTCCGGTCCGGTGCGGTTCAGTTTGATCTAGTCCGGTCCAATCCGGTTCGATGTGGTTCGATTCAGTTCAATTCGGTTCGGTTCCGCAATATAAATTTGTTTACATGATAGAATGTTTATAAATAATTGATATACGGTTTGGGGTATAGTTTTTTTTTAAGAAATATTATTTTAGTTTTGGTGGCCAAAGAAAATGGTTCGTGTAAAATTAGCCTTACACAACACACGTGTGTAATTGTTCGTGGGACTGACACAAAGACAAACAGTACACGGACACTGAATCGATCAATCGATGGTGCTTGCGTCCATTCGTCTTCTTCCTTCTCCATTCCTCGCTTTCGCTCCTCGTCGCTCTCCATATTCATGGCGCCCTCGTCCCTCTTCCGTTACCGCCTTCTCTTCTCTCCACTCCTGTATCCATTCAACTTCCACTATATTCTTTTTCGCACAATGCCTCCTCACTTTAACCTATTTTTTCTATTTGAACCATTTTCTCTGTTTAAATTTAAACATTTTTTTTTTCTTTTTGTTTTTCTGAAAAGATGAAATCAATAATCTGTTGATTTATGCATCACTAAGCTTTTGCTTGCAGATAGTGTTGACTTGTGAGTTCATGTTGCTGCAGCGGCTTCTAAGGGAGACGGCGGAGTGGAACTAGGTGGTGATCAAAGACAAGCAGAAATTATTTTTTTGGGGACTGGAACCAGTGAAGGGGTTCCTCGTGTTAGTTGCTTGACTAACCCTTTAAACAAATGTGAGGTACTTGACATTATTCAACCAAACCATGTTGTTATAATTGATTATGAATATGATATGACGCTATGGAATTGGATCATTGGGGTTTATTGGTTTTGGTATGATGTTTTTTACAGGTGTGTTCAAAAGCTGCCCAACCGGGAAATAAGAATAGGAGACTTAACACAAGCATTCTCATTCGTCACCCCAATTCTTCAGGAACACAGAATATTCTTATAGATGCTGGAAAGTATGTTTTTAATTGCCCTATGTGATGTGCACTACAATTGTGTTGGATTAGGAGTTAGGAGGACGGGATTTATCTTACTTTCATTTTGAATGTTAGTCTATATCTGCGATTTCATTGTGGTTTTAGGTTGGCCCCTTATTGTACTTTCTTTTCTTTTTTGAGCTTGTAAAAAATCTGCTGGAACATGGAAAAATTAATACTTGGCAATTTTAGCTTTCCTTTGATACAATGTTTGTATAATTCGTATTGTATTTGTATACTGAAGCCCAACATTGATCCATTAACAATTGAAGGACTCTACACCTTCAATGACCTGAGGTGCTGAACTGGTGGCCTGTACATGGATATGCATAGTAGGCATCTTGGTCATGATACAATGGATTGTGGGTGTCGACGAGTATTTTCTTGTTTCTCTCAAGATAGTCTTGTATATGTGGACTGGATTCTGTCTGCGTTGCCCCGTCATGGGATGATATATGCTGTGTTAGGATAATGTGATGTCTGAACCATGAATATGTTGTAGATTTTTATTATTGTAAGATGGGATTTACATAATTTGAGTCCACTTTCAAGGCAAACCTGGACATGATTAGATTATGTGCTTCATTTGGGTGCTGATAACAATTTACTTGTTGCAGATTTTTCTATCACAGTGCTCTCCGGTGGTTTCCTGCTTATGGGTTAGTTTTTACCCGTTATTAACGTTGTTACATGTGATGGGTTTTCTATTTATGTATTTTATTTTTTGCTTTCTTTTTAGGAAAAATATGATGCAACATTAATAACAATGGTAGTGAAAGGACATGCAAATTAGGAAACGAAACTTGCATAAACTATGTGTGGTATATACACAATTTTGGACTGTTGACAAAATTGTTTAAGGTTATCCTATGGTTTGCATATAAGTCCATAAGGAGTGTACTGGTGTAAGATTGTCCAAGCATCAATACCCATGCAAAATGAATTGGACTTGTCAAATATCTGGAATGAGTTTTTAATGCTAAACTATTTAAGAGAAAATAATCTTAGAAGACTTGTACGTCTGTGACATTTCTTGTTTGACATGCTTTTTTATTGAGGAATCTTGATTATTGACCCTAAAATTTAAGTAGTAGATGGCGTTCTACATCTTTTCTTGTATTTTTCTGCCTTGGTTTTATATCTCTGTAACCTGTATATCTGCAGGATAAGAACAATAGATGCTGTCATTATTACTCATTCACATGCTGACGCAATTGGAGGTCTGACATGATCTTTAATAATATTCTTTGGATAATTAATATCAATACGACATGTATATGCTTGGCTAAAAATAAGAAATGTAATTGGTAATATAAACAAATTCTGCTTCTTTCTTCTACCTAGGTCTCGATGATCTCAGAGATTGGACAAACAATGTTCAGCCTCATATTCCAATATATGTAACTAAACGAGACTTCGAGGTCCACTTCCATGTGCTTTCCTTCTAAATCCAAGTTATTAATTTTACTTACTACTTGTTATCTGTATGTGTACGCTGTAAATTTTATTTATGTTTGAAAGACCTGCATATCTATGTATCCTTTTTAAGAAATTAATGCATACTGTAAGAAATCTTGAATTTGTGCATATTGATGTTCATTCTTTCTCTGGGATTGCCAAAGTATCCACAACTGATGTTATTGAATAATATTTTATATATATCTACTTAATGCTAATGAATCTCTGCATCCGCTTTAACATTTATTCCACTGAAATTCATTTTAAGTTAGAAAATATTTATCACTAGTTGTAGTTAAAATTTGAGTAGGGTTAAAAGGTGGATTTAACTATACCTACCGAAACTAGCCTACTGAAACTTAATAATAATTGCCATCTGAAGAAATCAAATCTTCCTCTTCTGATATGGGCCGAGGACCTGGAAATTTTGTACCAGAAGATCCTGTCTAATATCTCCAGAGGTTCAATCTTTTCTAATTTGCATGATGGAACAATTTTTTCACTATACTAGCTTCTGAAATCATGTCTATGAGAGAAGAGAAAGAGTTCATCCTGCATATATTCATGATTGTTCCCATAATCTACACTTTTTAAGACAATTGTCATTATGTAGATTGGTGTTAGCTGAAAAATAAAGATGTTTTAGGGAAATTTTCTTCATTTTCAAATATTTCAATTTTTATCTTCCAGGCTAGATCATAGGGTTTACTTGTCATCTGATTGGATATTTAATTTCTTCTGAGCTGCGGATCGGAGTTTCTCTTAATAGCACTTGTAGCACTACCCTAGAGTGAAGGGGAAAAGCAGTGAAAGCTTGTGCTTCTCATTTTCAATGATCCTCTGAATCATTCACCTTTTTCTACTTCAATGAGCAACTGGTGGGATATTTTTTATAGTGAACTTATTCTTGCAATCGCTCCTGAAAAGTGCAGGTGATGACAAAGACCCATTATTATTTAGTAGATACTAGTGTTATCTTACCTGGTGCCAAAGTCTCAGAGTTGCAATTCAAAATCATATCGGAAGAATCATTTTTTGTACACGGACTGAAGGTCAGTACCATTATTAGTCTTAACATCTTCAAGTGGGGTGTTCTCGTACTTTGTCCCTTTCAACTTTTTTTCTCACTTATTGCTCAATCAATTAATTTCTGGCGTGTTCCTTCTTGTGGATGGGGCTTGGCTCTATTCTTTTTTTCCTTCTATTATTGTACTTCAGATTACCCCATTACCAGTTTGGCACGGCCAGAATTATAGGTCCCTTGGTTTTCGTTTTGGTAATATCTGTTACATTAGGTAATGTTTCTACTTAAGTAGAAAAGTACTTGCATATGATTCAGTTCAGCCTTTTCATCTATTGTGTGGGCTGATCTTGTCTCTAAATTTGCAGTGATGTTAGTGAAATTCCTGAAGAAACTTACCCACTTCTAAAGGACTGTGAAATTCTAATCCTGGTGATATACCCTCCCATTCTTTTTATCTTTCCACAGCTTTGCTTTATACTTACATGAAATAACTGTGAGTGCATGTATGATTTCTCCCTCACTCACATAGTGTTTGATTCCACAGGATGGATTAAGACCTGATCGTTCAACTTCCACACATTTTGGACTTCCAAGGGTAATAAATTAATAATAATCAGCTTTACATTTGCTTAAACTTTTCTCTTAGGAAGGAGATTTATTCTGATCTTCCATTTCAGGCGTTGGAGGAAGTGCGAAAAATTCAACCCAAAAGAACACTTTTTACTGGTAAGTTTAGCTTAAGTCCTCCAGTTATCATAATGCTTGCACTACTTTCTTGCCTTAATCTACGATGGTTCATTAATCATGCATTTAGGAAGCCTTAAAGACCCCTTAAGAAGTGCGAAATTAGTAAATAAAAAAATTTGAGGCAGTTAGTAATATATCATCAATGTAAATTGTTTAAGAGAAATAGTTTTCGATGTCTCCTTATTGGTTATTTGAAGGTATGATGCATCTGGTGGATCATGAAAAAGTGAATGACTACCTTGCGAGCTTATTGGAGTCTGAGGGTCTTGATGCACAACTGAGCTATGATGGACTTCGTATACCAGTCAGACTCTAGATTTTACACAACCTCAATAATGATTTTTTTTTTCCGAAAGAGAAGTTACTAAACAATACATTTAAATGATTTTACAAGTCCACACATTCTTCAGGCTACTGCAACTATCCACCTGCTTTCCATCATCACTTGTCATTCTTATTTCCTTGTCTCTATTAGCGACAAGCAACACTTATACCATAATGTAACAGGATTTTTTCCCCCTACAATGAAATATTTTATTTTGGTCATTATGCGTAAAGAATTAATCGATTTGGTTTCTAGAATACCTATATAGAAACTATGATTGAACCAGAAGATTGGTGTTTGATTTTAGCAGATATGAACACTGAAACTCTCACAAGGTTGAAACCACTGCTTTGACATTGACAATCAAACATTTCCAGTATTCATAAACGCAATTGGAAGTTATTGTTATGATATTTTGTATATTTGTGGCCTATACATTCCCACTTGGCAATTCATGTTGAGTCAATACGAAAGAAAAAACATAAAAGAAATTGATGTGGGAACTATGGTCCACTATGTTTTATACGCACCGAGTCAATAAAAGATCAGTGTTAGGATCAGAAAAGCAAGTACTTTTCCTTTTTATTGGTCGCAAAATGGATCACGTAATACCTGCAGTTTCATTAGTGGACGATGCATTTTGCAAAGTTTTGGAATAACATATGATAAAGTAGATCTATGCAAAACAATACGACAGGGTTGTCATGTTAGGTCGAGTGTTTCAATAAGATTTTTCATTTTTTTTTATTCTCAATCATGCTTTTTTTTCATGAAAATACTCATAAAGCAACAAGAGTGAACTTAAACATTTTGAATAGAGTTTTACTTATAGTGAAACCAGAATATATACAATTATGAAAACATTTCCATTGAAAGGTTGTCCCTAAAACATGGAATGATTGCATTTTTTCACCTATTCCTCAAAGGACATCATGTTTTAAGATAATGTTCACCAAACAAAGAGTTGACAAAGTATTTTCTCAATAAAAAAATTTTAATTGTCATACAAACAAAATTTTACTCATAAATTATATCATATCATGTCGTTAAACTCCATAAAAAATACTAAGAATAATTACCTTAACATTTTAAAAGTAATAACTAAGATATTACTAATTTGCTATAAACTCAAACTTCATTTAGTATACAGTTATAGTTCAATTACTCAATTTTATTTTTTTTTCAATACACTTTATTTTAGTCAAAAGCATATATTTAAAAAAACCATCTACGTGTAAAAAGAAATATTGATCAACTCTAAAATATGAAATTGTCCATATAAAAAATCTTACACCGCTTTCAACATGTTTGATATTTATAAGTTTTATTTTTTTTTATGTCACCTAACTTTTTTATTTTTATTCAATATAAGACATTTAATTTATATTTTAATTTTTAACAAATATTAGCTTATAATGGTATTACAAAACTCATTAAAACTAAAAACTTATTTATACTTCTATTGTTTTTTCCAAATATTTATAATACTTTTTAGGGTTAAATATGTTTTTAGTCGGGACGATTTTAGTTTTAGTCCATTTTCAAACTATGGTACAATTTAGTCCTTCAACTTTAGAAAACTCTGGTTTTAGCCTTTTTTATCAATTTTTTTTTTAACTTTATTTGTTGTTTCAAGCACGTTTCTTAGTTAACATTGAAGTAAAAATGTCTCAAACAGTGTAAACAATCCAAATGCTATAATGAAAACAACAAATAAAGTTAAAAAAAAAATTGATAAAAAAGACTAAAACCAGAGTTTTCTAAAATTGAAGGACTAAATTGTACCATAGTTTGAAAATGGACTAAAACCAAAATTGTCGCAAAGTATAGAGATTAAAAACATATTTAACCCTACTTTCTACAATTCTCGTGTTTACTTATTTATAATTTATTTTTCTCTCATATTAAACTTTTGGCAAATGAATTTGCATTCGATTATATATATGCAAAACTCATTTTTCTTATTAGGATTGGACAAAAACTTCACATCTCAACCGACATTTGGTTTCTAATATAAAATTTTATTAAGAGTTAAATAAATACATAAATAAGTAAATAAATAAATAAATAAATAAATAAATAAGTGGACTTAAGAGTCATTATTGCGAGGAAGAATGCGAGAGGCACGAGGGATTTTGAGAAAAATACATTTGGAAAGTTGGGCATGGTTTGTCTCTTCTTACGTCATCCCACCCTACAATCATTAACCTTCTTCAATCAATTTCCCAATATCTCATAATAATTAAATTTTTATCCATCATTAATTACTTTTTATCTATAATCAATACCTTTCAAAAGTTATCTATTCACATAAAAATTAAAATTAAATACATTTTTAGTCTTTTAACTTTTTAATGAAAATTAAAAATATTATTTTTTTCAAAATTTTGATCTAATTGATCTGTGTTTAGATTTAATTTTTTAACTACTTAACATTTCAAATATATTTTATAATAATATTTGAATTATTTATACTGTTTGATATATTTTCACTCCAAATTAATTTAATAAAATTTGATTAAAATGATTAATCTACAAATAAAAACAGAAACTAAATTGATTCAAAATTAAGAAAGAAACCAATTTTTATTAAAAAATAATCTATTCTACAAAATAAATATTCTGAATTAATCTTCATGAGTCAACAATAGTTAATAACAATGGATAGAGAGAAAAAAAATAACTTTTTTTAATAACATAAAAAAACGTGATCTTTACAAAAGTCTTCTTCATAGAAAAATAAAAGTTAAAATGATACCTTTTTGAATTAGTCAAATGTTAAAGGTTTTTCTGTTTTTAATTCTATTGAGAAAATAGTGTGATATGCAAGAAAAATATCAAATTTTATAAGTGAATACTTACTGAGATGAGAATTTTTTTTATTATTATTAAAAGATTCAGGATTAAATATGTTTGTTCTTGTAAATTATTTATAAAAAAAATGAATTTCATTCATAATTCAAACTATGTATCTATTTTGTTATTATGTTTCATGAAAGTTATGTAAAGAAATTCCTTTTTAGTAAACGACAGATAGACATATTATAATTTATCATAAAATTTTGTTTATGAAAAATGTTTTACAAGTCATTTATTAGAAATAGTATTTTATATTATCCATTATTTTCATAGTATAAAAACAAAATAGATATATAATTTAATTTAAAAATAAAATATAACTTTTAAAAATAATTAAAAGATAAAAAATATATTTAACGAAAAAGTTTTATAATTAATAATTTTTCACTTGTAATGTAACAATTATTAACCATATATTATATGAGAATATGTCTTTTTAACAACTTTTTTTTGACAAATTTTTAATATGTCTTTTTAACAGTCTATAATTGGTTTGTTTCAAATATTCTTTTAAAAATAAATTCAAACATACCAATAAAATGATGACACTTGTTGTCAAAAAATTGTTAAAAAAAAGTTGTTAAAATATATTCTCCTATATTATATCAGAATATGCTTCTGTTTATAATATATTAATGATTGGTTTTTGGTAAAATATAAATGAAATTGTTGATTAGTTTGTTATATGAATATAGCAATAATTTAATTTGATTAGATATAAAAGCAACATCAAACTTCATCCAAAATATCAAAATTAAAGCGTGCTTTCAAAGGCACCAACCACTTAGCACAATTAATAATTATTTGAAGTCACCATCACATTATTCATATAAATAACGATATCCATTAATATAAACTATATTCACATCATTTCAAATTAACGGAGTTTTATTCAATATATACTTTTTCTTTTAATATAATTCTGATATTTCTTGATTTATATAATAAAAAGAACTGTTCAGAAAAATATATCTATCAACTGAAAAAGAAACACGATTCTCTATATTATTATTATTGTATAAACTAAGAAATATTGTAAGATTATAAAATAGACAGGTATTTTGATAAAATAAAAAAATAATTTAATAGTTTCAGTTTCCCTATGGTATGCGTTTGCACGATTGTGACTTGTACGTGATTGACTACACTCCTTAAGCATAAATTAATATTATATTAATTATCTTAATATTTTGAATTTAAAATAACGTAATTCTTAAATTAAATTTAAGTTTTATTGGTGTGTTGCCTGTTTTTCCAATAAACATTATTTCTAAAAATCCGTGAGTGATTAGAAATGTGAAGAAAAAGAAAATCTCATCCTTCAGTCTCTTCTTTAAAGATGAATTATATTAGGCTTAAATCCTTAAGTGGTCCTCATATTAAGAGAGAAATTTCAGTTTAGTATCCGTTTTTAGAAGTGTATACATTCGGTCCCCATGTTTTGCAATTTGTGTCAATTTATTCCCTTTGAACCATCAATTTGGCTTGAAAATTGCAAGTGGACAAGTCATTTTGAGTTGCAGCATGTTTATTAACTCTTCGAACATTTGGACACCTTCCAATTGTTCTTACAAACTTGTTTGAAGTGTCATTCATTCACTAAATTGACACAAATTGCAAAACATGGGACCCAATGTATACATTTTTAACAGCGGATAGTAAACTGAAAATTTCCTCCTAATATAAGGACCAATTAAAGATTTAAGCCATTATATATATATATATATATATATATATATATATATATGTATATATATATATATCATTTTTAAAATAATACAAATTTTTAATTTTTTTTCTAATAAATTACTTTCGTTTCGTCTATTTTTATTCAATAATAACTTAAACATACATACACGGTTAAAATAAGAATAACAATAAATAAGATAGTTAATGACTAAATATATTTTTAATCGCTAAATTTTTACATAAAATTATAATTTGTTTTTATCATAAATTTTCGTAGAGATTAATTTTTAATTTTTAAAATTGAATAAATAGTTCTCCTGATTAAACTGTGTCAATTTCTTTTATGTTAAAGTGTTTTATAATAATGTTTGATTTTTTTTATATGTTTCAATTCAAATGATGATATAGAATACTGTTTAACAAGTCTTAAAAAGTTAAAAATTATTGAGTATAAATGATTACATAAATTTTGATATAAAGTTTAAGATCAAAATGTATTAAAATTTAGATAAAAATGAATTTTAATTTCAAAGTTGAGATTAAAACTATATCTAACTCTATAATTAAAAATGTCATATTATAAAAGTGAGAATTGATTATGATGTTTAGAGTGAATTTTTTATAATTAAGATAAAATTTTTTAGATGAAATGCTATGAAAATAAGATTAAGTATGTTTTTTGAATTTTTAACTTTTAGTGAAAATTAGAATTAGTTTTTCTTCGAAATTTTTGACTAATTTAGTTCTTAATTCTTATAACAGCATAATTTAGTCCGTTTAAATAAATTTTGTCAAATTTATTTAATATTTTAATTGTGTTTTTCAACTAATATTGAAAAAAAGAAATATGACAATAAACAACTTAAATGTTATCATGAAATATGTTTGAAACGTTAAATAAATTTTAAAAAATTTACTTAAAATATTAAATATATACATTTTAAAATTAAAGAATTATATTGGATCAATGTTTAAAAAATAACTTTTACTAAAAATTTAAAATATATATATATATATATATATATATATATATATATATATATATATATATATATATATATTTAACTCCATGGAAATACATAAATCTTTAAAAGAAATAATGTGTAAAATATAATATTAAATAATGATATTTATGAGATTTAAATTGGAAAGAATGTGGTTGAGCATGAAAGTTAAGGAAGTAAAGTTAAAGGCATATTTGTCAATGTGAGGCATCATAACTAATTAATATGGTTATCAAATCATATCATATCAACCTATACAAGTAAAAAGTTTACTGTTAAAAGTTGAAAATCAAGTGCCAATTAATTAAACATTTTCTTTTTATAGTATGTTTTTTTCTTTGCTAACAAAGGGAGAAAAATCACAAATCTGAAAAAGAAGGGTCACATCAACTTGCATAATTTAAAAATTTAAATAATTATTATATATTAATAAAATAATTAATCTTATTTTCATTAAATGTCAAAAATTAGATTTCCATCAATGACTAATCACATTATATGTGAAGAAGATTAAAGTAAAAGTTATTCTTCTAAGTATTTTTCGTTGATCCTGTGAATCTTTATTGAAACAATATTACTAATTTCCACCTTTAGTTTTTGCTTTTTATCACATTAATTTTATTTTTATAGTTATGATTACTATATTTAATACATTATTTACACATCCTTGTTTATTTTAATGATCAAACATCTTTTATGAAACTAAATCTTAAAAACAGATAATTATTTGATAAATATCTTTAACTATGACAAGCTTTAGTTGCAAAAATTAATTAGTTATTATAATAATTAATTTAGATACGAATTTATCAATTAAAAATTGTTGATAATTAAAATAATTTCAAAAAATTATAATCAATTTATAAATTAGTAATTAAAATATCTATTATTATAAATTGGCCATTAACATTTGACTATTAAATAAATTGGTTTCTTATTAAAAAATAGTCTCTAAATATATTTTTTATTATTGAAACTAGTCATTATTTAATAGTTCTCTTATGATTGACGTATTAAAAACATAATTGATTATGATTAATATACTCAAATTAAAAATGCATTTAAGTTGATTGTAAAAACATCATGAAATTATTATTTATTTATTTATTGAAATATGTTTTTCTTTTTTTTTAATTATACAAATGGAAAATAAATGTTTATAAGGACATTTTATTGCAAAATTTTGCTTATATATTATGTAATCCAAATAGTTAATTTAATGTTTAAGATGAATTTGAAAACTTTTAATTTTTGTAAAAAAAAAGTCTATTTAATTAAGTATCCGTGGTTGAATTTATTTTCAATGAGAGTGTCCGACTTTAGTTAGTTTGCATTGTCATTTCTTTCTTATATACTTTTACTTAGAAATTAAAAAAAAATATAACTTAATTAAATTTCAAATTACTTATAAACTTGATGAGTATTTTTAATTGAATCTATATTAAAAGCTTTCATTTTATTGAGTGTCCAATTTTTTTTTTTCGTTATGCTTATTTGGGATGACGTGATTATTTAATTTTATAGTTTCAAATAAAACCAGAAATTCGAACAATAAGAAAATGAAATTCTCAAACCCCAATTATCTTTATAAAAAACAACACCATTTCATTTTATAATATTAAATACTAAAAAAAAAAAAGACGTTTAATAAAGATAAGTAGAGTTTGAAACTTTATTTATTTTTTATTAAATTCACAGTGTCTCTGTAAAATTAAATAATCACTTCAATTTAATTGAGATTTAAAAGTTTGGAACGCTTATTATAAACCATTAAGGAATTAAAATAAAACGCAAATTTGTATTGGGAACTGAAAAACTTAAAATTTAATTAAATTATTTTCTAATTTTCTATGTGAAAATATGTAAACCATTAAGGGATTAAAACATGTCATTCGAGTCCAACAAAATAAAATGATAAAAATTAGGTTTAAACCCTTTTTTGTCCCTAAGTTAAGTTCTGATATTCAGTTTAGTCTCCACTTTTAAAAATGTCAACCTTTAGTCTCTATGATATGAAAAATGTATTAAATCAGCCCTCATGACAACACATAGGTAAAATATTGGATACCTAGATATGAAAACTTGTGATTTATTGTTCATTAGGACTTATTTGATACATTTTTTATATCATAGAGACTAAAGATTTGACATTTTTAAAAGCGGGGACTAAACTGAACATCAAAACTTAATTTAAGGACAAAAAAGGGTTTAAACCTAAAAATTAATTAAAAAATGTGCAATTTTAAATACTCAAAAAAAACATAATTTTTTAATGAGAATTTAATTAAAAATATTTAAATTTATCATAAATGTAAAAGTTAATTAAGACATGATTAAAATATTCTCTCATTCATACTATCAAATTCTCTCACCCATAGTAACAAATGTACCATTGTCTGCACTCTCAAAGTCAAAATTTCTCATGAGTAAATGTTATTCTTTCTGTTTATTTTTATAAAGGTTATTCTACAAAAGGAAAAAGACAGTTTTTTTTTTGGTTTTAATAAAATAGCTATGTAGTTTACCGTTGAACCCTTTATCTTTTTATTTAATATAATAAATACACATGCAAACCATTTAAAAATGAAAAAAAAAAAACCATGGTATAATTGATAAAAAATCATTAATATAATCTTAAAATTCACAAATAATAAAATTTTGGAAAACCTAACCCTTTTCAAAATATTAATGATTGAAGAATAAAACAAGACAAAGACAAAATTAAAATGATTTTCTAATGCCAAATTTTGAACCAATTCAAGGTGTAGGGAACACATCCCTTCCAAAAGCTGGACAAACAGAAAACAATGTAGTTTTGCAAGTACTATATATATATATATATATATATATATATATATATATATATATATATATTTAAGATTATTGTGTTAATATTTACCACTGTGACATCTTATGTCACACACTCTACAAACTTCTAACATCAAAGCATGCACACATTTCAAATGATTCAAAAATTGCAATCATAAGTTTCATAACATAACTTTCAAAGTTTACCACAAATTCATAAACAACAAGATATAAAAAGTCACCCTAGTTTCTTTTTCAATAAATCTCATTTAAGTGTCTTGTTGAGAATAATTCATTGATATTATTGATTTAATTTTATTATGTTAACAATTTCATATCAAATAGAAATAAAATAAATTTGTAATATATAAATGGATATAAACTTTGTATTACAAATTATAAAATTAAGTTAAACTTAAATTTATTTCTTGAAATGATGATAAAACAATATAAAATATAAAACGTGTTCAAGTAAGATTTAAAATTTGATGAATCTATTTTTGGAATAGTTTATTAAGAATATATATATATATATATACAAAAAAAAAGGAGTTAACTTTAGGGTTGTGAAAGAGGGAATGGTAATCCTGATGCAAGTTGATGGTGTTTGATGAAATTGATTATCCCACATCATAATTTGAGGCATCATTAAATTTTCCATACTGATAATGACTAATATGAAGTGAAAATGACTGGGTGGACAAAAATTGTGGCTGAAAAAGATACAATGGGAATGTGAAAGATGGAGAGAGAAAGATGTATATGAGTTTTTGAGTGTCTTAGCTAGCTAGGGAGCCACCTAGCTTTGTTTATCTTTCTTTCTATAGATCTTCAAAATTTCCTTTGGTTTAATATAAAACAACCATGCAAGATTTGTCAGAATATTCAGCCTTTTTCTATAGTCAATACTTGCAATGATAGTGAAATGAAGGATGATGAAAACAACTTTGAATTAAATACCCAGTTTATAAAAAACAAACCTTTTAGCCATGCTTCTTACAATTTAATCAATGGATCAATCATGTCGCTGTAAAACGTAGAAAGCCAAGAACTACAACAGTCTATCAGCCATGATGTTAGTTAAATAAAAGAATTTCAGATTCTCTCTCTCTCACACAAACTCTATCTATCTGTGTATGCAAATGATACTCTCTTTCTGTGGTTGCTTTTTTTGCCCCCTTTTTTGTGCTTACTTTGCAAGAGAAGGGAAAGCCAAGCAAGAAGGATGTGCTTGAACAAAAGCTTTTAACCAAAAAAATCTCAACTTTTTTTCAAATATTCATGTTATTTTTTCTGGGGTTGTAAGAGAGAGAGAGAAAAAACAGAAGAAAAGACAGAAAGCTCAACGTCAGAGTTAGCCGTAAGGTTCTTGGGTTTGTGGTTTTGGACTGGCTGAGAGTACATACATACACTCAGAATCTCTTCTCATCACACTTATCTCTCTCTCTCTCTCTCTCTATCTATCTATCTCTGAGATAACAAGATTATACTTTTAAACAACAGGGTTTATAGTTTTGTTCACATCATATATTGATTTTCCTTGGTAATGTTATCATATTATGAAGCATGGTTTTCAAAACCATGAAGGAGAAAAATACGGATTGCGGCTACACCACCATCTGCTTCATCTCACAACTTGTTTCTTCTGCTCTTTCATAAAAACAAAACTTTGTCTCTTGGCTCAGTGCCAAACTAGTAACAAGTTTTCTAATACTGCTTATATAGAGAGACCACTGTCTCTCAACTTTCTTCCTCTTTTTGTTTAGTTTGGTAGAGACTCATACACTATTATTCCTCAACCGAATATCGATTTCCTTTGCTTTTTCATATTTCTTGTGTTTTCTTCCTTCTTTCCTTTCCAGTCTAAGCTGTGTGGACTGTGCTCTAGCTTTTTCTTTTTTCTTCCTTTTCTATTTCTGGTAAGATTTGTCCTTAGATCCCAGAAAGCTTCGCAGCATTTGAAAAATCAAGATCTATGGCCTATACCACTGCCTTATAGGTTGCTAAAACTTGCAAGTATATATGGAGATGAAGGGTTTTGTGTTCAACCAACATCAGCAGCAGCAGCAGCAGCCAGTAGTGGAGGAGAACATGTCAAATTTGACTTCTGCATCTGGTGAAGCCAGTGCTTCCTCAGGCAACAGAACTGAAATTGGAACCAGTTACCCTCAGCAATACTTGGCTCCACCGCCAACTCAGACTCAGCCACCAAAGAAAAAGAGAAACCTTCCTGGTAACCCAGGTTTGTTTCCTTCCTTATTCAAAGTCTAAACTGAACCTCATTGAGTCTTATGGCTTTGGTTGATTCATACATATATATGTCATGTTTTTGTGTTGTTTAGTTGAATTATATGAATTTTAATGTGTGTATTTCAGACCCTGATGCTGAAGTTATAGCCTTGTCCCCCAAGAGTCTTCTGGCCACAAATAGGTTCATTTGTGAGATCTGCAACAAAGGATTTCAAAGAGACCAGAACCTGCAACTTCACAGAAGAGGGCACAATTTGCCGTGGAAGCTGAAGCAGAGAACAAGCAAAGAGGTGAGGAAGAAGGTGTATGTGTGTCCAGAGGCAAATTGTGTGCATCATGACCCATCAAGGGCTCTTGGGGACCTGACTGGGATCAAGAAGCACTTCTGCAGAAAGCACGGTGAGAAGAAGTGGAAATGTGACAAGTGCTCCAAGAAATATGCAGTTCAATCAGATTGGAAAGCCCATTCCAAAACCTGTGGCACAAGGGAGTACAGATGTGACTGTGGAACCCTCTTCTCAAGGTAACTAACCTACATCCATGTCATGTGAATTATAAGTCCAGTTTAGTTAAGGCACCACACTCAAGAAACATCTTTCATTTAAAGAGGATGGGATTTTTGAATCCTAGGTTGACTATAATGAATTCACACACACACACACACACCAATTTTTAATTGCTATTCCAATTCCATTAATAATATATACACTTTCACACACATTCCTTATCCTTTCTTGCAAGATGATATGCATTAAATTCATTACATTGATATAGCAGTCTCTCATAAATCATAATCCCTCCAAGAGAGAGTGTAAATTCCTAGTTTGGAATTTTTTTTAATGTGGTTAAGTACTTTCACAAGAGTTTTAAAAAGTGTTGAAAAGTAAGAGAGAGAGAGTAAGAAAGTCAATAATTCTACACTGTCATAACAGTTTAGTGTAATTTTGTTTGGTTATGACTTCCAGGAGGGACAGTTTCATAACCCACAGAGCTTTCTGTGATGCATTAGCAGAAGAGAGTGCAAGAGCAATCACTGGCACAGGCAACAACAACCAACTTCTTCCCCCACAACCTTCTTCCTCTCATCAGCACCACCACAACAACATCACCCTTCAAACCCAATTCAACCCTCAAAATATCCATGCTTTCTCATTGAAAAAAGAGCAGCAAAGTTTCAATCTTAGGCCAGAAATGCCCCCTTGGCTGGGCCCACCAACAACAGTTGATAATCTCTCCTCATCCCCATCCATAATGTTCTCTCCCCCTCCACACCAAGAAAACCCTAACCCTAGTCTTGGTCCCACTCTTGCTGCCTACCAAACAGTCCCTAACCCTTCCCCACACATGTCAGCCACAGCATTGCTGCAGAAAGCAGCTCAGATGGGTGCAACCATGAGCAGAAGTGGTTCCTCACCAGCCATGGCAAGGGCCCACCATCAGGTTCACATGACTTCTTCAGCAGATTCTGCCACTGCTCATTTTGGCTTGAACTTGTCCTCACGTGATCAAGACAACACCACCACCACTTCAACAACACCAACCACTGTTACGACTAACACTCCTGCAGTGTTTAGCCATGGCTTGTTATCATCATCATCATCGTCATCACCTTTGGGGAATAAAGCTGCTGCTGCTGCTGCTTCTGTTGTATCTTCTGCTCCATCCCTTCTTCATGATGTTATACACTCTTTCTCTTCTCCCTCTGCCTTCCAAGGAACCCCTTTTGAGGATGCATTTGGTGGCATTCAGAGTTCAAAAAAATTAGATGACGATAGCTTGTATCTGCATGATACCTTCTCAAAAGCAAGTGGTGCAGCAGGAAATGAAGGGTTGACCAGAGATTTCTTGGGTCTCAGGCCACTCTCTCATAATGATATTCTCACCATTGCTGGCATTGGAAACTGCATTCATGATCAGCAAAACCAATCTCAAAAGCAATGGCAAGGTTAGCTAGCTACATGTGGATTTTCTTCCTCCTTTCATCATCTATATAAATAATTTTCTCCTTTTTAATCACTTTCACTTTTGTTTAAGATATTTTCGATCTTCCCAAAGGGAATGAACTTTCCGAATTCATCCCACTGTTTTCATTTCTTATCTATTGTTTTCTATTCGCAATATTCTGTTCATTATTTGCATAGCTGAATTTTATACTATATATGGATATCATAATTATAATTTGATTTTTTTTTTAAATAATTAGATCTCCGATTTTTAAAAATACGTTTCTGAAATTAGTTTATCGCAACATAAAACTTCCAACATTATTAATTAAGAAACATTTTAAAAAAGAAATTTGCATGTTTATAGAATTAATATTCTTATATTTTTAATTTAATTAATAATTTTCTATATAACTATGTTCATTTTTAAATCTTCTAATTTTAGGACGCAGAAAACACAGTTATTTATATACAATGGTATTAATAGTTTAATTTCACTAAAATACATTGACAATGTAACCTTTTGTTGTTTAATCATAGATTATACCACCATTTACGATAAGGTTTTAATGGTTTTTAATTATTATAGCATTTAATTGTTTACGATGATAGGGTATTAAAATTAAACTCTTCTTCATGTATTGTTGTTTATGAATATTTGTAGTTTGTAATTGTATAAATATATTTGAAAAAGAACTAAGGAGTAAAGTTGATGAGTATTCTTCAAAGACTTAAAACTAATCTTTTCAAATTTGGAACAATAATTGATATATGTGAAATTATATATATAAAAAGTCAAAATTATGAAAATATAAAACTTATAAATTAATATGAAGGACTAAATTATTTGTTCTATAAAGGCAACAAAACACAATAATAATTGTTAAAATAAATTATTTTATTTCAGGACTTATTAAACCACATATTGCTCAAAGTTTTATGCAGAGTAGACATGATAATATCGTTTTAAAATATTATTTGCTGATTCTTAGACATTTTTAATATGGTTTTGTGAAAAAAAATTATTAAAGGTGACTGATATGACATGTGGTGTCTTAAAAAAATACTAAATGTATAATTAAATTATTTATTAAGATTATGAAAAATGAAAATATGAATAAAAACTGTAAAATAACATTTTTATGAGAATTTATCATTAGAAAAAGGAAAACTTACAAGGGAATTAAAAAGAATGAAAGTAGTGAACCCATTTAAGATAAAATCAAAGCTAGAAAATCTTTATAGAACCTTGAATAAAATATTTTAATTAAAAATAAATAGAGAATACTGAAACATAAGATGAAAACAAGAGCATAAAGACAAAACATAACCTGGCCACGACACATGTTCACATCAACAGTGCGTGTTTTCCGAGAATAAGGTTTGGAGATCTATCTCCTTTTAAAACAAGGAAAATGATATTTTTGACGCACTATTTTGACATTGTACATGTGTCAAAAAATGGTTAGATAATTTTAAATTAAAAAAAATTGAGACAAGGGTATATTTGAAAGAAAAAAACAAAGTTCTTTTTTAATTTGAAATCGTCCAACCACATTTTGACACGTATGCAGTGTCAAAATGGTGTCAAAAAATTAATGTTAAAATATCATTTTCCTTAAGACAATAATAACAGGTAAGAGTAATAATATTATGAAAACTTTTATATTCATTTGACACAAAATAGAAGGGTAAAATGGTCTAAAAAGTATAAAGTTTTGTAGTTTTTCAAGAAAAAAAAGAGTAAAAAGTAAATAAGAGTAGTGTCAAATGAATGTAAAAAATTTTAAGTGTGTCAAAGAATATTTTTTAATAGATAAAAGATTAAAAAGTAATTTTGAAATTTGTTTTTATAGTTAATTATGCATATACAGTATATTTAGTTATTATTTTTAACTAAAAATTACAACAATATAATTGTGATGCACCATTCATTTAATAATATAATCTAATTATATACGTTAAAATTAAGGTTTAAAATTATTTAAATATCATTTTTCTTACGTGATGAACAAAAATTTAAAATAGATAATATTATAATTATGTAATGATTGATCTAATAATATTATTTAATAAATTTGAAATCGAACTAGAAACAAGTTAAATATTAGAAAACAAAATTTATGATTAAGGATGGTATGGTGATTAAAAAGCATTGGATTCTTTGTGATTAAGAGGATTCGTAAATATGATACAAATGCATCAAATCATGTTGATCTTATTTAAATATATGTTATCGTGATTTTCTAGAAATTAAAACATAAAAAATAAAATGAAAAAAGATGCTCTTTGATACCTGATTTGGGTACAAATGAGATTCAATCCCGAGGAACCAACCTTTTCATCAACTTTTGTATTTGGGAAATTTTTAATTTATTTTCACTTATTGTTTTAAACACACTATTAATATTAATAAAATATGAGACATTTGCACATATCTTAATTTTAATAAACAATTTACGTGATTTTTAATTTATATATTTTTTCTTAAACCTAACCTAACCGGAGAAAAAGGCTAAAATCTTGATTAATGTTCATAAGAAAGTGAATCTATTATGATAATAATTTATTAGTACCTTATATTATTTTATTTTGGTATATATTGTTTGTTGAATGAAGTAAAAATATTTATAATAAGAAAGTGGCATTTGGGATCTCTAATTTCATTGGTTTGTAAAGGCAAAACATATGTACAGATAAAGATTCCTCTGAATCCCAATGCAATCTATACATGAAAAAGGAAACAGTTAAATAGGACAATGCTACATAAATTTATCGTAGCAATAATAATAATAATAATAATATGAATTTATTTCCATGTACAAATTAATAAAAAATATTTCATGAATCACTTTTAAATTAGATTGGATTGGTCTTCAGTTTTTGAGTATTTTGTTCTATCCCTTTCAGCCATTGTCTTATTCAAAGCAACAAATTCATTGGTGAATTTACAATTACCCCCTCTCTCTTGTTAATGGAGTTTCCCAATGCACCTAATTTTCTAAATCAAGCATCTTATATCACGTTTTTCAACCAAAAGAAACCATACGAAAGACAAGGTTAATAAATTATATTTTATATCCGTTTATGTGGTAGTACGTCATCAGTCCGTTTCAAATATACGGACCAATAAAATAGTGATACATAATTTATTGTAAAAAAGTTGTTAAAAATAATTATTAAAATATAATAATTTATAAAAAAAAATGTGGATTCAACAAAAAGAAAATCATAAGAAAAGTATTCATAATATACAACTTGTCAAATGAAATCATTTATCATTTGGGTGGTGATGGAGACCCTTTTCTTATAATAATATTGTATATCACTTTTTTGAGATTATATGCATGATTTTCAATTCATATGTTAAGAAAATAATTTAAAAATAATAAAGAACATGTTAAAAAAATTAGAGTGAAAAGCATGCTACTAGCATATCACAACATACACTATACATATTAATCTCAAAATAGGTTTAAATCTTTTTTTGTCCCTAAGTTAAGTTCTGATGTTCAGTTTAGTCCTCGCTTTTAAAAATGTCAACCTTTAGTTCCTATGATATGAAAAATGTATCAAAACAGTCCTATCCGTTAACAAATCACAAGTTTTTCATTGAGTGATTTGTTGTTCATAACATCTTCCGTTAACAAATCACAAAATATTGGATATCTAGGTACGAAAACTTGTAACTTGTTGTTTATTAAGTGCTGCATGAGGACTGATTTGATACATTTTTCATATCATAAGGACTAAAGGTTGACATTTTTAAAAGCGGGGACTAAACTGAACATCAGAACTTAACTTAGGGATCAAAAAAGGATTTAAACCTCTCAAAATATGTTTGTATTGATGATGTTTTCACCAAATGTAGTTTGCAAAACAACATTTTTAGTTTCTCAGTGCATGTTCGAGGAACTATTGTTTTTCTATTTTTCTTTATACTGTTTCACTTTATGGAGTCGAGGGTATGTTTAACATTCTCCAACAGAATTAATTCAAATGATAATCCAAACATAGCTTATTACACGCATAAGAGATCACTGCATTGAAACAACCGCCACATCATTTCAAACTACGTAACAAAAGCACTCATATTAATTACATGCACCAACATAGTCATTGTATGTACTCAAATGCTAACAGTTGATTTCTTATCAGTGAAATTGAAACTGTACGCATAAAATCTAATAATATATATATATATATATATATATATATATATATATATACATACATGTTCCGATTTTTTACTTTGAAGGATGAAGCAGGTTTGGATATTTAAACAGCCATTAACTTTGACAAGTAAGAAATAGCTTGGTAAAGAGGAGTTGGTTATTTTGATGCAAGTACTGATATGTCTTTGTGTTAGAAAAGGAAGGTGCATGGAGAGATAAAGAGCAGAAAAGGAAATGGTGGTAGGGTAGCTTAGGTAGGGTAGCACTAGCATAAGATAGCAACACCAAGAGAAAAAGGCACAGTCCCCTATGGAATGACCATATGATACATATTCTTCTATATATCTTCTCTCCCTTTCCTTTGCATTGGTTACACATAGATAGATAGATAGTTGTGCTTTTTGTCTGCAGAAGCAGATCGAAGGCAAACACAACAAACAATATGTAGTGCTACCTTTAAAAGCTGAGAGATCTGTCACAATGATTCAACCCCTTTTCTTTGCTTTTTAATGATGCTCTTATACATACATACATACATTCGGCCATAGTCCTCCTAGTTGACTTGTCATTGTATAAAACACTCAAAAGATGCTTTCCCTCCTAACAATGCCAACTTTTCTGCATGGTTTGACTAATCCTTCATCTCTTTATTCTCTCTTCTCTCTCTCTCTCTCTATATATATATCATGTACTCTATTCCATGTGCATCTTCTGCCTTCTCTCTCCCAATCCTTTGCTTCATTTCCAAGGTATTCTTTGTCCTTATCAAGTGAGAGATTCAAATGAGTGCTAACAGTTTTCACAGCATGTATTTATCTGATTTATTTCCTCTTTTCTTCCTTCGATAATTATGCAATATCAGGTTCCAGTAAGTTGTAAGAATAATTAAGAAGAAAGAGACACCTCAACATTCTTTTCTCAGAGTTTTTGTAATAAAATTTGATGATGCAACCACAGTCTTTTTTGTAAATTTGTTTTTTCTCACTATTTTAATGGTGTAGTTTTAGTGTTTTTTGATTAGATATATAATCTTTAATAAAATAACTGTGCAATACTCTTTTGCAATTAAACCTTAGTTGATATAATTATTCAGTTAATAATTTAATGTCAATGTGTTTCATATTACAAAACTGATAATCATCATTCGAGATTTTTAAAAACAGAAAAATGTTTGATAATGGTATATATAATTAGTGTCATATATAAAAATCACAAGACTTTTAAAATTCATGCATAACAATGTGTGTTTTGCTTTTTACGATTATATAGTGAATTGAAAAAAAAGAAAAGTACTTCATCTTCTGTCTATTTATTTTGCAGAAAGTGCTAATTGAGTGAGAGCATTAAGGTTTTCTTAATCAACAAATGTTATGGTCGATAATATGGCTCCTTTACAAAAAGTCTATGGCTCGTTGTATTCACACTTTTATCAGTCTTTTGTCCTTAATGCTATAGAATAATTCCCTGACAATAATCCCATATGTCCTACACTTCCTTCCCATGAAAAGAAGAGAAAAAGTTGAGCCAGTGAAAGTGATGGAAACATACCTATATTATTCTGTCAAAAATGCATGCAAAACCTTTTTGCCATTTTGTTTTCAATTATACTTGCTTTTAGTTTGGGAAAGAAAGTACAAAATAAACCTAAAGTATTCCTTTATTAAACTACTTCATATCCAATAATAATAAATTTATAAAAAAAAAGGGTGTCAAAACATATGTAGCGTACAATGCCCTTCAGAATTAGATAGCCAATGCAAGGACAATAAACTCAATTGAAGGGAATGAACTGTGTTAATCCGGACAATTCTCTTATAATAATCTTGTTAATAATGTTCAATCATCATAAGTTACTACATAGAAAACTCATTGCTCGGCATTTAGATAATCTAATTCAGACTACTTGGCTTAGACTTTAGTTTTGTCTCATAAATCCATCCACAGCACCATAGAAAACTTCGGGAACTCTATAAATTCAATGTAATCTTATTACAAATCTTGAAGAGGTTATTACATCACCATCTGTCAAGACTATAATTCGCATATGGTCTCTTTCTTCCACTTGAGAACACTCAACTAAGTTACAGAAATTTCACAACACATAATGTCAAACTGGAAGAAATAAAAAGATACAGATAGTTATTTTGGAGACGGTTGAGATGCATCAGTTTTTAGAGACTGTTGAGATGCATCAGTTTGCTCTTGTTTTGACCCTGTAACAGCTGCAGTGGCCGCAGCAGCCATTGCAGTTGCAGCTGCACCCACTTTTACACCACCTGCAGCTTTCATTGCTCCAGCTATTTTAGCAAATGCTGCTATGCCTCCAACAAAAATAGCCCTTAATGCAACTGTTGGTTTTACCACCATTTCTATGTCAGACTACCTGAAAAGAACAAAGTGAAACTAATGTCAAGACCAAAAATGGTTATCAATCATAACCCAACATAAGATCATAACAGTATGCCCTGTCACCATGGTTTCCATCAATCCAGTAACATCAACAATCAAAATAAACAAGCAGCTGACTAATTAGGACATGATTAACTTTTACCCCTAAAAGGCCTCAAAATTACCACATCTGGGCTAGGTAGTAGAGATGACGATGATCTAAAAGCATTATTTAATCAAAGATTTGTTTGGTGTTACGATGGATTTTAAATTTGCTTTGACTAAGCTTCGGAGGAATGATCAGATGAATGAAATGCCTGAAACAAAAATGAAACTTAAAGATGTTTTATCCCTGTTAAAAGTTGATGGTCTTACCACAATACAAGAATTGATATCATAATTAAAACATATTCCATCCATTCTACCTACCATCTGACATAATATGCTTTTTGGTAGATGTGAAAGGCACCAATTGATCCATTTACCTGACCTATAGTGGAATAAAAATTGGTTGTTGCAATAATCAATCTATTCTCATCATAGAGTTACAAAACCACAATATACATAACAGTACAGAAGCTTCTACAATTTTATATCCTAGAATAGTGATAGAGGCTTAAAACTTCAAACTGAGAGCATTGAAGTTTAATTTCTGTTGCTTAGACTTGTTTTTTGTTGCAGTTGAACCTGTGTGGTACAAGTATAACTCTTTTACACTTTAATCCTTTCAAACAACAACCTTGTTGACCTTTTACTGTCAGACCTTCATCTCTAACAAAAATTTCAGGAAAAAAAAGTAATTAACAAGAGCTTCAGTTTTTGACAATGCTGAATGACATCAAGTGATTCCTGTTGCCAACACCACCTAATGGAATACGGCTTTGTTGTTGTTGTCGTCATTAAGCCAGAACCTAAAAATAGTTAAAACCCACCTTATGTACCAGCTGACATGGATGAAATGATACCCGCTGACCATAAGACAGAAAAGGGAACAAATTAATAGGAAATTTTAACTGTCTCATGACCTAATATGAATTTAGTTTCCTTGAAGCTATCTTCTAATAATACAACAGTTTAGTTTTCCTCAAATGCAACCAAATTCAATCTATTTGTTTGAAGGTAGATCAGAATAAGTTTAAAATAACAACTATGGTTTGCTGTGATTGTGACTCTTTGGTGGACGACAGCTGATATTTCTGTATTCTTGAACTGAACAGACTGAAAGATTGCATAACGCAAGCAAAATCACCTTCAGCAGCAGTATTATGTTTTTTCCATTGCCAATTAGAAATAATTTCTACAATGACAGGGAAGCAAATACTTTTTCCTTGGTTTTCCAATGTCTTTACCCACTATTACAATTATTCTAGAATTTAAAAAATCCTTCTCAGCCCATTCTCATTCAGAAATCCTTTGAAAATGACTTGCCATGTTTTGGTATCTGTTATAAAAGAGACTCTGAAGATTGCATATTCTATCAAATGAGCAAATGCCTAAAACAATGTTCAATCATCTCGTAGAAAAAGAATGCTAAAACAATGTTCAATCATCTTGTACAAAAAGAATGCTTATTCATTGTATCACTATCACCTTAACTGTTGACACCACTCCAGAGCCAGAAACCCCATACCAAAACCTCCATCACCATTACTCATAATTGTTATTATTGCTCTTATCTTATAATCATGACCAAGATTGTACAACCAGTTTACACTGTTTTCTAACTATATACATATTTCTATTGTAAAGGATCAAAAGGAACACCGAATTTAGAAACAAACTCCGTTCCTATGAGTATTCTCATTGTATAGAGTAAACACTATGTTCTATTCTATAATTTTGTAAGCACTTTCTAATGATTTCTACTTCTCTCAATTAACGCACGCACGAAATTCTACAAGAACTAATATCTTTCTCCTTTGGTCTTGATTCTGAGCCTAAAACAGAAGCCAAACAAAGGAAACAAAAATTGGATGACATATACAGTTTATGTTATAGTTACATGTCGAGCTAAAGTTGCATAGAAAAAGTGGGGAAAATGAATAACAATCAAACCTGAAATTGGAAAAAGGGCGAAGCAGGTGAAAGATGAAACCTTTGAAATGATGTAAGAAAAGATACAGAGAATGGAAGCAGTGAATCTATACCTCGCCAGTGTTTCCCTTAACCTCGGACCTAAAAGTAAGGGTGGCGCTACTCCGTTTACTGCAAACGACATCGTTTTTCCGTTACATCTGTTTGGTTTCAACCACATGTACACTTACGCAGTTATTTTCTGTACCTCCGTGATTTCTTCTTGCACTCCTTATAAAATTACTTTTCATTTTATCTTTTTCCCAAAGGATAAAATGAGTTTTTTGCTTTTCTAAAATTTAAAATTAATTTTTAAATCTTGTTATCATTTAAATATTAAAAAAAGGTTAAATAATAAAATTTTAGGGTTTAAACTGATTTTATTAAGATGTAAAATTAACGTCGGACTAAAGTATCTTTTTATTTATTGATGTTTTGAACAGTGTGAAACGAAAAATCTTCAATAGACAAATATTCAATATATTATTTGTTAATAATATGATAATAGTAAATAATATTAAGTAAAATGTGACATACTTTCGTGTGGTGATATTAAATATTTATAAACCTTATGAAGATATATTAACGTATTATGCTAATATATGATTAAATAATAATTGAAATATACATATTTTCTTAAATAATAACATTATCTTATAATATTTTAGAAATAATTATAATAGTTGATGTATTATTATGTTTGAACCTATAAATGATGTCGGTATGTACCATTGATATTTATATTTATTTAGTATTTAACAAAATTCTTCTTTTTTTTTAAAAAAAAAGGGAGTATAATTTTATATGTTTAAATGAGAATTTAAATTTATAAAATTAATTTTTTAATTTTTAGTATTTTTTAGTATTTTAAGAAAATATTCGAACAAAAACTACGTTTGTTTAAAATGAAATTAATTTTTTTAAAAGAAAATATAATTAAGTAATGAAAAGTTAAGATTTTGGGCCAGATCTAGTTTTACACTGCTATGATCCATTAAAGATCCATTTCCTTTTATCTGTTTTTTTTTTTCAGATTTTAAAATCTGGAAAATCCAAATTTTGAAATCATCAACTTCTCCCTCGATCCCGAAATTTCTATACCTAAATCCTCTTTTCTCTTCCTTCTTTACAATTGATACAAAGGTAAATCTAATTGATAATATGAATGTATGGTATATGTTTCTCCTTTTTTTTTTTTTCTTCTGTTCCTTTTTCTAGTTTTATTTTTGTTGTTGGATTTTATTTTCGCAGAACGCAGGGTGGTGCACGGTTGTGCTGGTCGACGTGGTGGGGTTCGCCGTGATTCCGATTGTTGGATATTCAAGTTCCACAGTTGCATTAGGTTTCTTTCGTTTTCACTGTGTAGTTACTTACTATCAGGGGTTACTGTAGTTTCTTTCTGTGCCGTATCTTGTCATTGATTTCTGTTGCTGTTATAAGGTTTGTACATTTCGTTTTTTTTTTTTTCTGATTCAGTAAAACGATAACACTCTTTCATACTTCAGTTGCTCTTTGTGCATTGTGATTTTGTTTGCAATGCACTAGAACTGAATGTGTTTTGAATAGCAAAAGGAGAGGGACATGCACTACATCAATTAAAGAATACATGGTCGAGATAAACCTACAAATAATATTGTTGAGTTCGACTTTTTGTGTCGAGCACTTGAGCTCAATGGTTACTTTCTGGTAGAAATATCGTTTTGGAAGAAGCTCAACAAATGATCTATTAGTTTTGGAATGAGACATCACAATGGAGAAACTAAAAAGTTTTGTCCAAGTTATCTAGAGGTCAATTTCAGGAATAAATTGTCAATGCGTGGTTCAACTATAAATTTTGGCTATATTATTTCAAGCAATATAATAATAATAGCAACATTACCGGTTAGAAACCATTCTTGTTGCATTTTTGGAGGTGGCAGAAAAGGTTTGTTTCTCAGCAGCTTCAGATGCTTCAAAAACTCTATCTGTGCATTAAAAACAGAAATCTAGTTGATGGTTTAAAAGAATTATATTAGCTTGTGGGGCTTATTTAGGTATCCAAGATAACAGTAATATGATTGGTATGAGTTTTCAAATACTAAGTAGTGTATGCACCACTAATGCAATTTTACATTTATATTCTATCGTGACATAAGAAAAATGTGTTGAACTTTTATAATAATTATCTTTTTCACACTATATTAGTCGTACTTATATGATTTTTGAGTAGTTGACAATGTAAAACTTTTCCTTAAAATGTCGGAAAATTTGATGAAGACAATGCTAGCCTTTTAGGATCTTGGACTTTGGTTTGTTTTAAAAGTGCTACTTACTGACTGCATCAAGGGAAGCCAGTGGCACCTTTCTAGGGAGCATCTTTAGAAAAATGTTATATGTTTTCATATATAGCTGTTTTCAGGTGGCTCCCTTGTTTCTATAAGCTTAATGTTAGGTACATCAAATTCACGAATAAGCTTAGTAATTAGTGATTTTGAAGACTGATCTATCCAATTTTTTGCAAACATGTTCTGATGTCTGATAATATATAACAGGGAAGACTCTTAGTTATCAATAAATAGTGTGCTATAGGTGTGGAGTGACCTTACAGTACTATTTGGCTTATGTTGTGTAATGTTTTTCAGCTCTGGTGGTAGCGGCAGCTTTCTTATCGCAGCTGTTACTCGGTGGGCAAAATTTCCTCTTTAGTCACCTGTTTTCTTAGTTATAGAATCCATTTGTTTGTAGTTAAGGTTTTAATATTTTTGTAAATTGGGTTGATTTTGTTTTCGAAAATAATTAGGGGTTTATGCTATGATCCAAAGAACAACATGTTACCTGTAACTAAAAGACCCTCATTTTTGACGTTATCTCCAGTCTGTTTGCAATGTTTAGTGCATTATGTCTTTTGTGGCACACTCATTTTAATTACTATATTATCTTTAGTCTTTTATATTAATATTATTATATTTTTTTAATATGTTATATGTTATTTAATTTTTTTTATATATTTATGTATTGGATGAAATAGTTATTTTAATCTTAGAAAATATAGATTTAAATTTATAAAAACTTTTTTTTCTTAAAAAACAAGGATCTAGAAATGGATTTGGATTTAAAACTTGTTCCAAATATTTGGATTTGGATTTACAAAAAATCCAAATTAGTTTGGTAGAAGAAATGGAATTGGGTTCAAAATCTTATTCAAATATCTGGATCTGGAGTAGATCTGGATTGGATTCTCTAAAATCCAGTCCATGACCACCCCTACTTATCAATCTCAACCTGAATTAGGGTTTAATTTTGTTTTTCTTTTTGCAGAGGAAGTATAGTTGTAGAGACAGATGGATCACTATGGTTCTTCTGGAGGAAGCTGGACGATGATCCCAACACACAATTCAAATGTCCAATCCCAATCGAACCAGGACCCTAACCTCTTTCTACAACAACAACAACAATTTCTCCAGCCACAACCTTTTCAGCAAGCATTACAACCTCAGTCTCCATTTCAACAGCACCAGCACCTTTATCAGCAGCAACAACAGCAGCAACGTCTATTACAACAACAACAACAGCAACAACAGCAGCAGCAACAACAGAACCTTCACCAATCACTGGCCTCTCACTACCATCTCTTACATGTAACGTGTAACCCCTTCTAAAAATTTCAGTTGCATCTCCATATACCTTTATTTTTTCTTTTCAATAAGGAATTTGCTTGTTATGGTCACAGTTGGTGGAGAATTTGTCTGAGGTTATTGAACATGGAAACCCAGATCAGCAATCAGATGCATTGGTTTGAATTTTTCCTTTTTCACGGTTTTGATTAATCCTTTTTTTTAATCAAATTTTCCTTTTAGGGTTTTCAATATATATTTTTCTTTTTCATTGTTGTGATTTCACTGGTTAAAGATCAATGAATTGAGTAACCACTTTGAGAAGTGCCAACAGCTGTTAAACTCGATCTCGGAGTCGATTAGCACCAAGGCTATGGTAATATGCAATTCACTAACTTTATCCTTTTCTTGTTTTATATGTTAATTGGCAAGTTTGTTGAACACTTTTGCTTCAAAATTCTGAGTTTCCAAAGTCTGCTGAATCTGAACGGCTCTACTTTGGTCTTGCCTTTAATCAAATGCACATTATGCTCTCTCTCTTTCTCTCTCTCTCTTGCTCTTTTTCTATACTCCTCCTATCTTTTGTTACTTGGACTGTGCATGATAAACAAAATCTGCATCATTGATCTTGAAAACCTTGTCTTACCACTAAACATCCTTTGCTGGAAACATCTTGAACTAGTAGTTTGGAGCTGGGATAATTCTTAGCATTATATGTGTGTTGAATGCAGACAGTTGAAGGACAGAAGAAGAAACTAGAGGAAAGTGAGCAATTGCTAAATCAGAGAAGGTCTGTACAAATTGTCTTAGATATTTCGGTGTGGTTAATTATCTAGATGCTAAAAGAATGTGGTTGTTTTCCCATGTTCCAGAGACTTGATTGCCAATTACAGAAAATCTGTGGAGGAGCTTGTTAGGTCTGAGCCATAGAGATTGTTATCCATTCAGATAGGGTAGGGAACCTTAACTGACTTTTTTTACCTTGATGTTTTAGTAGTGGTGTGGATCACCAGTTTTCTACCTTAAAATTCAGATTAGCAAAAACGCTAATACTTATTATACTCGATAAGTACTTAAAGATGCATCTCTCAATACACGTTCTATAATATCTGCAAATATTTTAGGATGAATGTCTGTAGCCATAGAAGAATTTTAATATTCTTTACTGCATTTTGATTCTTTTTAATTTGTAAGGTGGAATACCCATTTATAAATCCAATTGGGTGATACTTAAATATATTTTCGTTTTGAGTAGTCACAGGAAATCTCTATCTAAAAGATTTAGAAGCTACAAATAATATTAATTAATGAAGTATGAATGGCCTCGTTGAGAAATCCACTTGTAATTGTGTTTTGGTTTGAAAATATCGCAATGTTTGTTTTATATGGTGTAATTGATTGAACAGTTCCAGTTCTGTTTTTAAAATTTTTCCCTCCTATGCACTGATTTCATGTATCCATTCAAGTTCTTTTGGAAAGAAGGGGAGCAAAGTTGTTAGGTATTTTCTTTTTTAAACAAGGAAATGTAGCATCAATTCTAAAACACTCCTGGTTCAAGAATGAGCGTGAGTTAGTAAATGTCACTTTCTTCCATTTATAATAATCTAGATGCTGGTTCTGGTTCAATATTTATTATTTTAACTTTTTGTGACCTTAACTTTTGGTCTTATATTACAGATGTAGATGTGAGCTTTGTATTTCTCCATTCTCATTCGGATTATTTATGTTCAACCTTGGAGATTTAAGCCTGTGCATGAATTTATAATTTAATAGATATTCTGCAAGTTCCTTGTCAAGTTTTGGCCCATGGATGTCAAGGTTTGTATCCATGAAACAAGGTCAAATTATGTTTAAATCAACGGCAAATCTTTACCATTCGCTTCTGTTGCCTGTAGCAGAAAGACGTGACATATTATTAAGAGCAAACTCTGACAATTTGGAGCAATGAGGAATGTAATGTTAATGATATATGATACAAAATTGGTTGCCTCCTATTGGTGCTGTTTATCTATAATGTTGAATACATAATGTCATTCATTACACTGAGAATAATTATTTGAAGAACATTGAAAAGTGAAATCTAAAAATGCAGTTTTCACAACTGTTTATACGTATGACAAGGGTGTTTTATGATATGTTTCTTAAATGATACAAAGTTTTGAAATCATTATTTGTGAATTGGTAGTTCTGATGCCCCAATACAAAAATTAGAGATAATTTCTAAATAATTTGTGCATCGGCATGAGATCATTACCCATATTGCGTTCAAATACTGATATAGAATTATAATATATAAGTGGTTATATAACAGGATAATAACTACTATTATTTTAATGATCTCCTGCTTGTTAATATTAAAATGTATCATCTCCTACTGGTTAACATTGAAATATTTAAATACGTGTTTGTAAAGTAAATTTTACATAAACTTTTAACATTTTATTTTCTTAATATTTAATTCCAATTTTAATAACAACAATTTTGCATCAATTATTAATAAATTTTGTTTTAATATCTGTGCCAAAGTAAAGTTGTTGACGCAAAAGCCATTAAACAATTGAAGGATTGTTAACATTTTATTTATTTATTTAAATTTATCAAATTAACGCGACTTTTAAAAGAGAATGGTTTTATTTAAACTATACTTTTTGGTTAATGTATTTTATTTTAGAAAAAAACAATTTTAATTGTATTAATGTTTTAGGTTCAGTTTTATTTCCATTATTTTTTACTAGTGGAAGTATATACATGTGTGTCCATTTTTTGATAATAAAAATGTTATTAAATTTATAGATATTATATTTCCAAGAATAATGATATTTTAACAACATTTTTTTTACAGCATTTTAACATCATTTATTGATCCAAAATTACTCCATAATCAATAATAATAATCATAAATATCATCATGGACCAATCATAAATAATGTTAAAATATAGTTAAAAAATATGTTGTCAAATTATCGTTATATATTTCCAAAAGGTAATTATAGAAAAAGCAGTTACAAAAATTAAAAAGTTAAATAATTAATAAAATAACTTATATTGATAAAGGTAAATCGATAATATAATTTTTTATTGTTATTATATCAGCAACATATACAAATATGTTAAAGAAACGAAAATAACACAACTTAAAAAAAAAAAAAACATATTTGATATTTAAAAATTTTATAGGATGCAAAAACGTATTTTACCATAAACGAAGATGAGAAAAACGAACATAATTAATAAATTTTCGATTGAGAATAATCTATGAATTGGATTCATATTCACTCTTATTATATCTTCTGAGTAATTTAAAGATTTTTATATCTAATTTTGATTTTTTTGTTTTTGTTTCCATTATTTTGGCTGAAAAATGTAACAAAGCTAACTATATGATGACACGTGAGTCGTTAAATTTGTATAATTAGAATGAGGGAGTTTGAGCCAGTGATATATGAGAAATAATACTCGAAAAATCTCCGAATGAATCGTTCTCTGTTGCTGAAACGGCATAACGATGTGAAGATGATGTAATAATTAATTAATTAATTAATTTAATAGTTTTGACTTGGCGCATTTTGTTCCCAAAAAAGGAAAAAAGATGATGAAACTATTTATAGTGCATAATCCAATAATAAGAGTTGCAGTAGCTGTGATAATGATAGAAAGAGAAGTTGAAAAAATAGAAGGAAAGATCCAAAAATAACAGATGGCAAAAGGGAAACGGTTAGTGTATTAATTATATCTATCTGTCTTTCCTTTCATTTCTCTCGATCTCCCATTGTTCTGATCGAACAAAGCCCAGAAAATAACGGAAGAGAAATCCTTTTTCTGAGCACCTTCCCCGCCGGAGATGCAGCCGAAATCTCACACCCCTTTTTTTCTTCCTCCCCAAAAGGCCATGAACAACAATAACAACAGCAGCACCAGCACCATTACAACCACCAACACCAAAACCAACAACAGAATCTCCAATACAAGAAATGGCAACAGCACCACTCAGGCTTGCGCTGCATGCAAGTACCAACGTAGAAAGTGTGCACCCGATTGCATTCTCGCACCGTATTTCCCTCACGATCGACAGCGCCAGTTTCTCAACGCTCACAAGTTGTTCGGAGTAAGCAACATCACCAAAATCATTAAGGTTGTCAGCCCTCGCGACAAGGACCAAGCCATGCGCACCATAATCTACCAATCCGACATGCGTGCCTCCGACCCTGTCGGCGGCTGCTACAGGTACATTGTCGACCTGCAGACTCAGATTGAGTACTGCCGAGCCGAGCTCGACCTCGTCCTTCAACAACTCGCCATGTTTCGAGCTCAGGCTCAGCACCAGAATCAGCACCAGTATCAGCACCAGCACGGTATCTATGCTCCCAACAGCGTTAACGTCACCGTTAATGGAGATGGTGAGGTTTTGAACGCCGACCCGATGGGGCTGTACGCCCAGCAACAGTATCAGTGTCTGCAGCCACACCAACAGGAGCAGTATGTTATGATGCATGAAAATGGGAGCCAGAACTTCAACGGCGCCACCCCTTTGCAGGAACAGATGAACACGTGGGCTGTGCAGAACACTGCTGTGTCGCTTTCTTCGTTGTCGTTGCAAGGACAGAGTAGTAATGTTAGCGATGAATACGATCACAAGGCCGTCATTGACATTGATTCTGATGAGAGAAGTGAGTTAGGGTTCGAGTCTGAAGAATTAGTCCATCGCAGGTTTGTCTATCTCAGTAGTACATATATCTGTTGATTTGAAAGGGATATATCAGATTACAATTACGTTGGAATTTCATTTACTTAATGCCAGGATAATTAATCATCATTTTCAATCACATAATTATATAACTAATGTCTATTTAATTGTATAACTGCATGATTTTTGTTTAAATGCATGCATCTGCAAACATTTAAGGAGCATAATTGTCTTGGGTTTGTCATGGTTCCATGGTTCAAAGATTAACATTGCTTACAGTAATGTAAAATCGTTGGTCTTGGAGATTTCTCAGATTTTGTATTGGATTTGTTTTAATAAGAGATCTGTAAAGGCATAAATTCTATGACAGAAGTGAAAAACTGCTAAATACTTATGATTATAGGTGTTTAATTATGTCTGTGAATGATGAAACATAACATGAATGTTGTTGATTTGAATGATTTTGCAGTGATGAATCAGTGTTGTTTAAGATAGATGATGCAGTAATAAAAGCTGAGGGTGACTGCATGCAACAAGCTCAAGAGCATGATCTGAAAGGTGCAGCAACATCGTTTAGCCTCACAAACTGTACTTGCTGATGAGTGTTAATTAGCATAGATTGTAGAAGATGCATGTCATTTTGTTGGCATTAGGATATTCCGTTTTTTTGGTTAAGAGTTTGCAGCAGTCTTACATGCGCAGCTAGAGTTATTTACACAATTTCTTTCACACAATTATTCTTTTCTTCTTGTAGTCAATCACAATAATGTATTCCTGCTCCTTGATGTCTGATTCAATGAAAGGAATCAACAGATTAGGTTTATGTTCACATTCAAATATTGTATCAAACTTATGAAGAACAACAGAGAGAGAGAGAGTGTGTTGAATTTTAGTTAAAAGTAATAAAAGAGATGGACAAAGAAAGAAGGAATATATGAACTCATCTCTGAAGAATTTTCTTGCTTTTACCTTTCTTTTGACTTAATTGCAGATATTATTATAGAAGAAACCTGATATTCATAACAGAAATGAAAAATGTGACTAAAGTATGAACACTAATGGAAAAAGTCTCTTTAACAACTTTTTTTTGACAACTTTTTGACAATGCATATGTGGCAGTTTATGATTGATCCGTTTCAAATACTTTTCTAAAGATAAATTCAAACAGACCAATAAAATGATGACACATGTCCTGTTGTCAAAAAGTTATTAAAAAAGAGTTGTGAAAGTATCATTTTCCAATAATAAATGATAGAAAACCTATGAAAGTGAACAAAAGGTGCAGTAAATAGGTCAGTTTCTTGGATTGGTTTATCAGGTTAAATAGGTTGCAGATTCATCATAAAATTTGTATCTATATATCTCTCTTTAGGTGTTATTAGTATTATTTTTTGGGTATCTGTCATTTCTCTGTTCTAAAACTTTATGCATCAAATGAAATTAACTTAGCATTTTTTGATACTTGAATTTTTTTCATATATTCATTTCTTTTACTTGTTTATAGATATGTTTATGCATCTGGGTTGAATATAACACATGAACAGGTTGAATTCATTTAAACAAATGTTGTTTCAGTTTAGGTAAAATATTTCTATTATGAAAAATGGCATTCAGTCTATCTACATCTAGAAAGGAAGAAAACAAGAAAAGAAAAACAGATTTATAGAGATATGATATGATCAGTCAAATTTTAAGTAAACAGTATTAAATTTGAAAATGTTATACAAATCTGGTTGGCTTCTTTTTCCTATTGAACTCAGTATCAATGGCTTGTGCTTTTATCTTAAGCTATCACTGCGTACTCACAAATGATTCTTAGCACTGTAATAGAGTGTTTGGAAAGTGAATTTGTGCTACATGAAATAAGGTGCAGTTCCTGTTTTCTAGTACAGATTTTGTACTTGTAAGAAAATCCATAAACAAATTGGATATCGAATAAACTATATTTTGATAGAAAACTATTCTTGAGAACTGTATAAATTGTACAAAGAAATTCTACAACAGATATAGAAAGTGAAAAAATTGAAAAGATTATGATAAGAACATTGAAAAGATAAAGATAAAAGGTTGAAAAGAGTTATCAAAAGATAATATTATTCTATGAATGATGGAAATTATTATTAGCAATATGTACGAATGTGATTTCACGTCAATATGATTGGCTGTTATCTAAGTTTATAAAGACTAGGGGACACATGAATCCAATTTCAATGTTAATAAAGTAAAATTATAAATTATAAATTGGATATTACAATAATTATAAAAAAAAATATTTATTAAATTTTATATTGAAGTTAAACAGAATTAGTATAGAAAAATAATCATAAAAATAAATATTTTTTATTAGCGTTTATAGTGTTACAATTAATTTTAAGATATAATTATTATTTATTCAACTTATATAATTTATTTCGCAAATAATAAAATCAATAGAGTAAGTTGTGTTAATATGAACAAAATCAAAAACAAAATGTGTGAATTACAAAATTATATATATATATATATATATATATATATATAAAATTTTGTAATTCACACATTTTGTTTTTTATTTTATTTATATTAACACAACTTACTCTATTATTATTTATTTAAAAAAATTTATAAAAAATTTTAAGTTATTAGAAATTTATGAAATACACAATATAGTTGGCTTAATTTTTAGATTACTTTCATAATTTCATATATTGTAAGTTATAGTACTTTTTGTAACTTGTATTTTAATATTTATTTTTTAGAAAAATTGTATAATAATTTACATTTATTTTTTATAAAATATCTTATAGAAAAATTATTAATGTAACCTAAAAAGTACATCAACATTTATAAATATTTAGATTGAGAAAAAGATAATAGATTTATAGATTATATGACATGTAAGGGGAAAAAAACAAATATTTATAAGACTTGATTTAGTTTTTTTTTTTTTTTAAGAAAATTAATGGTAATTTTAATTAATTTTCATTCAATATCAATTTAAACTTTTAAAAAAATATAAATAAAAAATCAATTAAAAATTGAGTAAAGTTATATTTTTTTTTCTAGAGAAAAAAATTTACTTAATTCGTTTTTTAACATTCTATTCTAACAATATATAACTACTAAAAGAAACATCATACATAAATTATTGAAAGGACAGATAACTTCAAAAAAATATGTATATAAGATTATTATAATTATCTCATACATCATTATAAAATCAACTATACACACATATAAGAATCTTATATATCTAAGAGTATACAGAAAACAAAAGCGTAATACTAATTTCCAAGATTGATGATACACAAAGCCGAAAATGTCTACTTCTAACCTTAAACACCACCCTCATCCTGCACTAAATCAATTAGAACATCTCCATTTGCTCACATCATTAAGGTAATCATTGCAAATAAGAACGAAAACACAATGTACCAAAAATAATCACATTTCACTTTTATAAAAATAATCATATAACAGATAAATCAATTAGTACTAAGACATATAATTTCTAGACTTGACCATCCAGATACATTTATAGATGTCGAACTTTTGGGGGACCTGTACCTGTGTGTGGTTAAACAACCCGCCCACATCAACCTACCACGCACCAAGGTTAATTGTCAAAAATCTATGACCAAGAACCACTAGACTAAAGATCTCTTGGTACTCTCCACGACATATCCCACTTTTCTCTACTTGAGACTAGATGATTATTAACAATGTCAGGATCATCTCCCATTTCAGAGCATCCTACATCAATACACTACACTACTAAACACCACTACAGAATCTCTCCACTAGATTCATGAAATTATCTCAACCACAGATATCATACACATTAGTTATCATGAACTCATCATCACTACCAAATCATACTCGAATAAATATATCATGTGTGAATACCATACCTACTCATATTTAGATCTCAACCAATGAAGCATCACTAATATAATAATACACATGCATAGAATTTAAAGTGACTTAATTCAAATAGAGTAAAAATTAGAAAAAACACATAAACATGCAATGGCAGGGAGCGCTCTGCGCACGTCTCTGGTGCTCAACACCAGTACTCACGCAAACATGCTTACCCAATGAGTCCCATCTCTCACCCAGTGAATTATGGAAGAAAGGTTTTAGACCTGTAGAGAAGAAATGACACTTAGAGCCTAAAAGTGTCGCTCAGTGCCACATAACATAGGAGTTGTCTGATTGTGCAGTGCTCAACGCCTAAAGTGGTCTCTCAGTACCCTGGAGCTCAAAGGCTCTCTGCCTTTGTAGGGCTCAATGTCACATAGGACTGCTCAGAGCCACTTAGCGCCACACAGGACCGCTTAGCGCCACACATGGTCGATTAGCGCCACACCAGAAACCAACAACTTTGATTCTTGATCTCGTTACACTCAAGACCTATTCAAATTACCAGATTGGTATTCTTGACAATAAAATTGATTCAAAAATATGTTTAAATATTAAATTAAATGCCAATTTGCTCAATTAGCTAGTGACTCGGTCCATCAGATCAAACCAAAAACCACCACAACCTCTAAACAACAACTTAGCATATCAAAGATCAAATTTCAGCAGAACAAGAAGCTAACCCAGTTTTAAATGATACAAACACAAACTCCTAACATAAAGCTCACTTAATAAACAATCCCTACAAAATTTCACTTGTCAAACCACCAATTCTAGACCAATTTCAACCAACATTCTAGCCTATTACAAAAACACAATTCAACAACAATATCAACTAATGATGACCTTAATTTCACCAATTTAGACAACCAAATCAAGTACCACTTAACAAACAAACCCATCGTGATTTTCTCATACCAAACAAGATTTCAAACCAAAATCAAGCAACTATACCACAACACAAAAATGTCAACAAGCTCAAATACACAAATTCAACAACTCAATCCATTTAATCCAACTCAAACATATAAACTTAGATTACCATATAACTTAAAACTTAAAATAAGGTGTTTAGCTTCTTTTACCTAACAAATGACTAAAACACTCTAGGAAGCTTAAAAGACCTCCAAACACACAAGAAGATTTACATGCTCTTATGAACAACAAAAACACGATGATGGTACACCATTAGAGCCACTATTAGCAACGACTCAAACTGATGACTAAAAAGGCAAATGCAAGTTGACTGTGGCCCACATGCAGTAGATATAAGAAAAGACCAAAAAAAGTGGGTTAAAAGTCAACTTACTCAAATTGAAGAGCTTGTCGCAAGAATCAATTATACGTTCTTCAATCAAAGGAATAGAGGACAAGAACTCCTAGAAAGAAGTTAAAGAATTCTAGAAAAATGATTTTTAGAGAAATAATGTGTTTTAAAATAATAAAACTCGTTAACGAAACTATTTAATATTAAAATAATCGAATCTTATTATTTTTAAACCACTATCACTTCTAAAATATTATTTTCTAGGTCTTTTTCGTTATGTGAAATTTTTATTTATACTTTATTACAACAATACTATACAAAAATCCGATATAAAGTTATATTGGTGTTCTTAAAATATTACAACATATATTCTTAACGTGTATGAAGGGGGTTTATTTAGTCACATAAAGAGGTTTCATTGAGATGAAGTGATCTCAGCTGCATGATCTCATTATTAAAATTTTCCTTTTCCATCCTATTCCTATATTTATATTATCGTTTCTGCCACTCAAGTATACCACCAACATATATAGAATCCGATACAAAGTTATATACTGAGGAATCGGATACAAAGTTATATACTCAGGAATCAGATACAATCCTTCTCCAATACATATATATATATATATATACAGGGCTTGAAAATTGAAAATATCATAGCATCATCAACATCAATATCAGAAGCAGCATGAGTTGCATATCCAGCAATAACAGTGGGAAGCAAAATAGCTCAGGGTGCGTGAATAGCAGTGGATTCACATGGGGGACCAAGAACAACTCCATGTTTCTGAGCTGTGTTAAGCTACCAGGTGGTCTTCTGCTCAGCATCTCTTGCCTTGGACAAAGGGTTTGGGACTGCTTCAAAGCATGCGTTTCACTGCCTGTGCGTAGGTGTTGCATCACATGCTGTGGTTGCTGTGCTTGCTAACAATCTTCTCAGTAACATATAATAATGATGTTCTTTTATGCTGTCTTTCTTATGTTATGTTATGCCCCTGCATGAGGGCTTAGATTGTTGGTGTCTGCGTCTTGATTTTGCTTATAGATTTGTTACCGTTATCTGATAATCATAGTGTGGTTGAGCGACAACACTTGTAGCATGTTTCCAAACATGTGTACAAGAACCATCTTTGTGTCCAAATAAAAGAACACCAATCATATGTATGCATTTTTTATTTTATGTATTTTTAGTGGTTTTTTTCGTTAAGAAAAATATTTTTAAAATCTAATTTAATTTTATAAAATAAATTTATAAATTGAGATTGATTTCCACTTACTTGTATATTTTAAATTTATTTTATTTTTACCGATTTAAATTTTAAATACATCTTCTTAAATCAATAAATATATAAAATTAACATTGGATGAATTAATAATTAGGAGATCACGAATGGTACAATAAATTTAGCTAATATCAAACATTATTAAAATAAAATTTAGATGACTGTGTTTTTTAAAAAATAAATTTTAAACTTAATTCAATTTTATAAAACTAATTTATAAATTAAAATTTGTACTTATTTATATAATATAAATCTATATTATTTTTGGTCAATTATTATTTCATATGTTCTATAAATTTATTGTTTTTATTCTTTCTCTAAATAAATATTAAATGTTAACAACTTTCTCTTAGTTGTCATGGAATTTCTAAAATTTATCGTATTTTAACCTCCAAATTCTATTAACATTCATTAAACACTATTTTTATTACTTTTCACTTTTCTTCTACAAATATAAATTTATTTATTTTTATAATTATTGTAGAGTTGTCAAATGTTATTAACTTGAAGTAAAAAGATACTGCAAGGATTGTTAGGAACTATGGAAGAAAAGAATAGGACAACAAAAGAAGAAACAAAGAAATCCAATTATTTTGGAAAGTATGAGCACATTGACGGCAAAGAAATAAATCAAACTTTATTACTTTTAGAAAAATTCTGATGCAAGAATTTATAATGCATTAACATAATCAATCATCTTTTATTAGAGGATACTCCATAAAATTACATTGATATATATATATATATATATATATATATATATATATATATATATATATATATATATATATATATATATATATATATATATATATATATAT
>NC_028359.1:1718626-1874423 GCF_000741045.1 Vigna radiata var. radiata | reverse complement strand
CATGTATTGTTATACTATTTAGTTTAAAAATTAGTACAATTCAGTTTAAAATTAGTATAGTTACTAGTTCAGTTCAGTTTATATTGTAGTTTAGTTAAAATTAGTGTAGTTTACAATTTAGTTAATAGTTCAGTTAGTGTAATTTACAATTCAGTTAATAGTTTAGTTCAGTTTACAGTTCAGTTAGTGCAGATTACAGTTCAATTAATAGTTCAGTTCAGTTCATACTGCAGCACAGTACAGTTCAGTACGTTCAGTTTGATAAAACAAAATATAGTTCAGTTCAGTTTGTCTGAACTGTTTTCAGTTCAGTTTTTAGCAGTGCAGTACAGTTCAGTTCGATTTGCCCACCCCTATGTAATAGAATTTTGCAAAAACAGACAGACAAAGAGTAACCTATTACTCTACACTTTAGTCCCATTTATGTTTAGCACATGCTCTATAGAGATATTTTTCTCTATTCATTATCATTTAAATGATCATTACAAAAGAGAAAAGAAACAAACTAACAGATAAAAAGGTAAGCTAATTTATAAAAAAGCATATGTAAGTGAAACATAAATATTAACACATAATGCATATATATCAAACAATCTTAAACACACAAACTTACATTCATAGACTTGACTATTTGAATACATGTATTGATGTCAGACTCTGGCGGGTTCAGCACTTGTAGTAGTGAAATAGCTTGTCAAACCAAGCTACTACACAAAATTAGTCAGTTAATCACAAATGGCCAAGTAAAAGCGTATAGACTAGGACCTCGTGTTACTCCTCATAACATAATTCAACTTCTCTATTTGAGACTCAATGATTATTAGAGTATCAGACTAACCCCTAATACGAAATCTTTATATCAATACATACATTACTTAGAACAACCACAAGAACTTCTCCTTGGAATTCCTTTCACAACATTCTTTAATCATACATACAATCATGTTTACAACCCATAAAGCATCAATAATTCCCCAGAGTAGGCATTGAATCTATATAAACCATTATAAACCAAGCAAGAAACAAGAAATCATAGAAAATATGCACTAACTTCAAAACAAGGAGCGCTCAGCGCCAAAACTTTCATAATATTTTTTGCCTAGTAAGTCTAACCTCTCACCCAACGAATTATGAAAAAAATATTCTAAATTTACACAGAAGAAATGGTGTTTTATTAAAATTAAAATTTAATTTATATTTTATTAAGTTAAATTTAATTCAATTTATATATATATATATATATATATATATATATATATATATATTTTTGTAATTTTATTTTTAAAATTTATAAACTATCTTTCAAAACATTTGTGGATATTTACAGATATTTTAAAATTTATGGATTTTAATAAAGTGAGTAAATATTTTTTAAATATATATATAGGAATATATAATGGATTGGATTATTTTTGTTTTGGATGGAGTAAATGTAATCACTAACTGTGACCATTGAGGAAAAAACATTATAAAGTGAGGAATATTTAAAAAGTATCCTTTTATAATGCTTTATAACACTTTATAACTTCAATTTCATTATTACATAAAATTATCAGGTTAGTTTGACCATAAACTTTAAATTATAAAAATAAAAAAATAATAAAAAATTAAAAAATGACAAAATGAAACCTCTTGTTCGAAAAAAAAAACATTTACCTCTCTCCATTTCCCTCTTTTCTCCTCTTCTTCCATTTGTCTAATCTTCACCTGAATATGTCGTCCTCCCATTGATCTCTTATCTGGTCTTTTATTGCAGGTTTAAAACGTTACATCAGTTAAAATACATTTTTTTTGTTCAATCTTTTAATATCTTTCTAAGGTTATAAAACCAAAACTTTAAAATTGAACAATACCTCAATTGTTATCTCAACAATACATGTTATTTATTCTACATTGATCTTTATAATTTAAATTTAAATATAGTTTATAACTCAACCTCAGCCACACTCTTTAGAGGGAAGAGCAAAATCTATATTGATACAAAAAAACAATATTTTCATGATTTGGCTTTAGAGGCAAGAGCAAAATCAATATTGGTACAAGAAAACAATATTTTCATAATTTGGTGAAGCAGATTATAGGTCCAAATCATCCATATCTGGCACTCGACTAGGAGGTTTATTTTTGTCATGTGGATTATCCACCACAGCTGCCTCGGTTGTAGTCAGTAGCAATGAAACACTGCATGAGAAAAAAATAGTTAAATCAAAATAATATTTTATAATAATAATGTTTGTCTTGCAATGCAACATGGTTTGTATTCACCCTTGGTTTTTAATTTAAGGTTCAAACTTTTTCACTTCATAAAATAACCTCTGATTCGTGAAGCTTTTACAATACTATATGCAGAAAATGCATGCGATGATATGGTTTTACCTGGCTGCATCTACCAAAGCTGTTCTAACAACTTTAAGAGGATCTATTATTCCAGCCTTTACCATATCAACATAGACACCTGCTTTACAGAATAAGCACCAACTAAGCATAAAGAGATAACTTAAAACAATCATTCCCTATAAGTATTCAGAATTTTCTTAGAAAGATAGTAACGGGAAACTTAGTTCGTTAAGTTCAACAAAACTAAATAATACTTACATGTGGCAAATAATAATCATAATGGATTTCACTGTCATTTTATGTATGCAAAATGATTACAAACCTTTGGCGGCATCAAAACCTAAATTATGATCATCTTGTTCCAACAATTTACTGTGGACCAAAGCACCATCAAAACCAGCATTGGAAGCTATTGTAGATGTAGGCGCCTATGATAAATAACATGCATTGTCAGAAAGATGAAAAAGAGTAATATTATTTTAACATCCAACAAATTTTTACGCACACTTAATCTCCACTTTTTTACCCTTTAATCTCTTTACAAATAAAAGAATTAACTTTTTTAATGACCAAAACCCTTAAAAGTGAGTGTTCTGTCAAGTGGTACTACATCTAGTGTCAAAAGAACATTTTCTGATGAAAAACTACCAGACAACTAAAAATGTCATAATCTAGAAGAGAACAATGCTTTATGCAACCATATAAAGTAGGTGCAGAAAATGGAATTACCTTGAGTGCATTCTGTATAATCTGTACTCCTCTTTTCTCATCCTCGTTTTTAGTTTGAAGGTTATCCAAGGCTTTGGTAGCATATAAGAGAGCGACACCACCACCTAGTTCAAACAATTACATCTTAACTTTTATAGATGAACGATTGTTCTGGTAATGAGAATACCACCGCAATCCCATGCTCCTCCTTATACTTACTATCCCATCAGAAAGAAGGAAAAAATGAATTACCTGGAACAATTCCCTCTTCCACAGCTGCTCTAGTAGCATTTAAAGCATCTGTTACTCTATCTTTCCTTTCTCCAACCTCGGCCTCACTAGCCCCTCCAACCTGAAGATTTAGTTGCATCATGTGAGGTAATGAATATAAATTAATCATTATAGAGTAGGAATTTTTAGGATGAGTGACAAACTTTGAAAACAGCTACACCACCAGATAGTTTCGATAGTCGTTCCTGTGCTTTTTCTTTATCAAACACGGCAGAACTCCTTTCCATAGCCGTCCGTAGCTACAAAAGAATTATTATAATTAAACATCCTATGATTATTATACTAATTAAACAATTCTTTACCATAAGCCACATGAAGACAAACTAGACAGTGGCAAACGGCAAATATTGTCGTGACATTTCAACTTTTTAAAACTGAAATAATTTTAAAATCTAAGAACGGACATCACTCGATCTATATAGCAGCAACTTTAGAAACATTTCGTTATGCACAAAACACTAAATGGCATGAGCACACTAAACATGTAATAACGGTTATGAAACCTATAAGAAAACAACCACAACATAAAACATTATTGCCATGAGTGTGTATGTGGGAAATAGGATAAACATAGCAAAGAAAAAGTGCTCCATATGCATGCTTAGAGAATCAACTAGGTAATTATTTCATTAAAATTAATTAGAGAATATATATATATATATATATATATATATATATATATATATATATATATATATATATATATTTATAAATTATGAATGATTTAGAATACTTGAAAATAAATTGTGTACAGATAAAAAATGTAATATTTCAAAAGAAAAGATACTTGTTCACATCTCTCTTCAATGGCCTTCTTATCCCCACCACCATGTAGAACAATAGTGTCATCAATGGTGACAGTAACCTGTTGCACATTATAATAGATTATATATTATATAATAGTTTGAAGAACCAAATATTACTTATCTTGGTACTTGGTTCAAGCCACATACCTTTCTTGCAGTGCCAAGCATTTCTGATTGGACTTTATCAAGGGACAAACCACGCTCTTCTGTGATCACCTGTTTTCAAATTCATCCTAATCTTTTTCGTAACATACAACAAGCTGTAGTCCCAATTGCTGGGTCTTGAATAGAGTTATTAAAATTTTGAAAAAGTAAAAACAAGGCACCCGACGGGAACCCAAATGCAGTATCTGACAAATAAAATCTGGATAGAAAATAACCTCTCCTCCGGTAAGAGTTGCAAGATCATCTAGATTTGCCCTTCTACTGTCCCCAAAACCAGGAGCTTTTATGGCACAAACCTAAAGTACAAGAAACTTGAAGTTACAGAAAAAGGAAAACAAGGATATACACGAAATAAAATTCCAAATAGCTTGTCATATTAAGGTCATGCCCATAAGCCATTTCACAAATACATAAATAATACTTACCTTAAACAAACATGCAAACAAGAAAAACAAAGCATGCACCAGATACAAACACCTTAAAACTACTACAAGAAAATTCACTTTTAGTAACCAAAATTCTTCTACATATACTTATAAGTTGACTATATGTTTTTGATAAATAGGTAGGACTTGAGAATCTAATGCGTGTCCGCTCATTTAATTTATGTATACGCATTTATAAATAAAATCTTATCATTTCTAAAGTTAAATGAAATCTTGGGAATTTAGGACACTTTTCAAGGGAATTTGGAACATTTTTTAAGGGACTCTGGATGTAAGGAAAGAAGATAATGACAGTAAACAGGCAATGCACAGTTTGAACTAACTTTATGTAGCCACTTGCAGATGGGTGGTATTGTCTTTAGTTTGTTGCTCTATCTACGCAACACTTATCCTCAAATAAAATTAAAACCCAACATAAAATGAAGGGAAACAAAATGGAAGATAAAGGGACAGGAGAACAGCACATGAAAGCAAATTAAGGTCGTAGGAAGTAGGGTTGGGCAAAATGAATAAATTGAACTAAACTATTCTAAAACTAAGTTAAATTTTAAAAGTGGATCGATAGAACTGAATTGATAATAATGTAAATGAATTGAATACAATCACGGTTTGAATGAAATAAATCAAATTGAACTAGCATAAATTGTTTTGAATTGCTAGAATTATATTAATTTTTTGAATTATTACCAATAGAAATTTTATATTAAAGTATATTTTCTAACCTCATAAGTTACAATCCAGTTTAGCTCAATGGGTTCACTTAGAAACAATTATACTTTTAAAAACTAAACTAATATAACAATTCAGTTCAGTTTTCTTTTTAAACAATTCAGTTAAGGCAAAGAGCTGTGATATCGATCACCTTAAGCCCAGCATGATGCTTGTTGAGTATGAGCATAGCCAGTGCATCACTCTCTACATCTTCAGCAACAACTAGGAGTGGTCTTTTTTTCTGATTAACATTAAAATAGTAAAAGTAAATAATGAGAATGGTGAAATTGCAAATGAAAATGAGCATGCTGAATCAGGAATAGTTTATCCACCGTTACTGCAAGTTCCAGTATTTTCAGCAGTGAATTCATGTCTGAAATTTTCTTGTCATGGATAAGAATAAAGGGGTTCTCCAATTCCTAATGAAATCAAAAATGAGTGCTGTCAATATAACATACATCTAAACCCAAATAAAGTTAACCAAATTGATTGAAGTTTTTTATTTGAATTATATGCATCGTGTTTAAATAAAACCACGACACTTTTGTCAAATTAAATCGATAGCCTACATGAAGCCATTAATAACAAATATCCACAAAAAAATACTTTCAAAAATGAAAATAGGTTTTGGAGAAATTAACAGAACCACCATGTTCCTACCAATGACTACATGATAGAAAGATAGAAAAACAGAAAGACTACCTTAACAACCAAAAGGTGGTAGACATATGCCAAAAATAAGAGAACATTTGTTAAAAAAAATTAAACCATCAGATGATAATCAAAGTTGATCTACTGTAATACAACATGCTACTTCATTTTCTGAGAATTTTTGACATATTACATATGTGACAAGAAATAATTGTGTGCTTACACATTTGCGGGTCTTCTGGTCAGTAATAAAATAAGGAGATATGTAGCCTCTGGTTAACTTCATTCCTTCCACCACTTCCAACTCGTTATCCAAAGTATTCCCATCCTAAAATTTTTAAAATTATAGATACCCTGAACCAAAACTGTGTCACGTAATAAGTTCACAAAAATGAGCATCATTGCTTACAACAACAGTAATGACTCCCTCCTTCCCAACTTTCTCCATTGCCCTTGCTATCAATTCTCCAATATCACGCTCCCCGTTTGCAGATATAGTTCCAACCTACTAGTCAGAAATGAATAACAATAAACAAAATATAACTGGCATAATGAAAATTAATTTATCCATCAGGAAGTAGCAACATAGTTTCTTCTATAAAGTGTAACCAATGCCAAAATTATTCAATGCCTATGCCTATGCACATATAATTAATAAACAAAATATAACTGGTATAATGAAAATTAATTTATAAGATAAGTAGCAATATAGTTAATGCCAAAAATATTCAATGCCTATGCACCTATAATTAATATAGGAGGGAAGCAACAGGCATTAAAACAATTTTCTTAACCAAAATGCACCTGGGTTATCTCTTCTGGTGTGCTTATCATCAATGCTCTGCTTTTCAAGTCAGTGATTACAGCATCAACTGCCTTATTTATTCCATTACGTAAGTCCATAACATTTACGCCGGCAGCAATTGATTTGCATCCTTCTGTGAGTATTGCCTGAGTCAAAACAGTTGCACAAGTTGTACCTGAAATCAAAGAAGCATGGACTTGTAAGATATATCAATGGTTTCGTAAAAAGGAATAGATAAAGGCAAATATAACTATGCTCGTCTCTCTAAGTTTTCCATCTACAATAAAATAGGGTATTAATTTAAGAAATTTAATCAAAGAGTAATAACCACCGTTCGGTATATGAAATCTTCTTAATTATATATTTTTCTCATTTGTTTGTTAAGACCTTTAAGCAAGTTATATATCAAATCTGCTTAAGAAAACCATCATCGGGGACTACTGGTCGATGACTTATTTATAGACAAGTATCTGTTAATTACCCTGATATTAAAAAAATCGCAATTCTAGTCCCAAAAGATTCTTTCAGAGAACTTATAATGAAGCAATATTATCAGGGAAAATCAAAAACTCAACGAACAATGATGGGATACTTTCGACATAACAGGTTCGAATTGGAAGAAAAGTAATCACCGTCTCCAGCAGCAGTGTTGGTAGCCTTGGCCACCTGCTTGACAAGATCAGCCCCGATATTTTTTTCTTTGTCTTTAAATTTGATACTTTTAGCCACAGTCACACCATCCTTCGTGATCCTGGGATTCCCACGGCTTCTCTCAATTATCACATTGCGACCCTGATTAAACCAATTGAAAACAGAAGAGAAAACAAGAAAGTTACGCTTCATCACATCAACTTGTCTAGTCAAGCTTTGTTATCCAGACTCCTTACAACAACAAATAATGAATAAGTTTGAACAACAAAAAAGTTACTTATCTATTAAAACATTCAAACTTGTCATCCAAATTCCATACTAGCAAACAACGAACAAGAGACATGTTGGCAAAATTGAATTCAACAATAAAATAAGGCCATAGCAACTGTATCAGTTATACTAAATGAGCAACACATATATGAGTGTGCGTATTACCTTAGGTCCCATGGTTACTTTCACAGCATCAGCCACCTGAGTTACACCTTGGAGGATTGCAGCACGAGCCCCAACCCCAAAGTTGATATCTTTGCTCACAAAGTTTCTGCTCGACAACAACCTACCATATACCTGTCACGAAAAATCAAGTCATCATCATTCCTCTGTCACTGTCACTGTTAGATTACTGACACCCTTTTAAGAAACTATGTACTATAATGATATAACAAAACAAATCAATGCTATTGAATATGCAGAACCACTACATTAGCAAAGCAAAGAATAACGGAAAAGTAATTACGAGGTTCTTAGCGGAGGGAGAAGCAATGGAAGAAGAAGCTACTTTTCTAGCTAATCGATACATTGCAATTGCAGTTTGCAGCAACAATTGATTTCGAAATGAAATCAGAAATGGCAGCAACCAATGGAAGAAGTAGGGCTTTGCAGAGGGTTTAAGCTTTTTTTCTTTTTCTTTGTTTGGTTCTGGAAAACTCCTTATACTCTAACCTTAATCTGTTACACAGCCCAACCTAATAAGAAACTTGTTCCTTCTATTCAGACACCCCTGTTTACTGATTACACTCCTTTGTGTTCATATTTTTTAAACTATTTTCAAGAATTTTAAGAAAATCAAGATATGTTGAAAGATATTATTTTCCAAAATTTTCAGAAAAAAAATAATTCTAAAATCTAAAGAAAGAAAAAATATTTCTCAAAAATATTGATTTTTACATTCATAAAAGTATTTTTCAAAATTATTAAAAAATTAAGTGTAATAAAGGGGTCGAGCTGTTATTTTTAACTCTCGTCACTAGTTTATTAATATGTCAAACAACTTATCACTTAAAAAATAGTAATAAATTACAAAGATTAAAATAAAAGAATTGTAAGTCAAAATATGGAAATAAAATATTGAATCGTCAAAAATTCAAAATATATAATTACAATATTTATATTACTATTCAATATATTGTCCGCATATATTATAATTGTGTACAAGTAATATTACATAATAAAATTACTTATTTATTAACTTTTTTTAACAATATCCGTGAGCAAAGTGCAGACTTTTTTCACATTCTTATAAGTTTTGATTCTATAATAATGTATATCAATATGTTTAATAATAAAAATAAATAAACAATCATATATGTTTAATATATTATGCTGATAAAAAAAATTAATATATTACCAATATTAATATAATAATAAAAATAATAATAATAATAATACAAAAAATGCTTTTTTAATAACCCTTTCTACATTTTTAACCAAGTGGATTTTATAAATATTTAAGCATGATCTACGTCATAAAATAGTTTGTCTAGGTGGATATAGTCATATGTGTATGTTAGATAATCTTATATGTTTCTAACATAAATAATATTATGTTTAGCTATTATTTGTTCCATTTCCATTATTGTATTAAACTCAGATATAATAAATAGTTCTATATAATTTCTGTTTGTTCAAGTTGTTTTTATCTATTCACAGTTTAAATGGTTACTTTAAATAATGTACATATTATTTACATTATATATTTAAAGTAATGTTTCAATTTATCTGAATCTTAAAGGAAAAGTAGCAGCATTTATACTTGTGGTATATTGTGTCCGTTTTACCATTATAAGTATTATGCTCTTTATTTTTAATTTCTAATTAACAGTTATACTTCTTATTTATAATTTAGTTAAAAATTATTACAAAATAATATTAAATAAAAATAAAACTTCGAGTTGTAGGATAAAAAAAAATTGTGTTATAAAAGAAAATAACGATATATATGTTATGCACCATATATATATATATATATATATATATATATATATATATATATATATATATATATATATATATATTCTATCGGTATTAAAGATGACACTAATTAATATTAATTTTACTTAAAGTCAATCCTGTCAAAATAAATTAAATCTAAAATATAATACACAACACTTGAATTTGAAACATGTTGCTTAACAAGCATTCAATAAAGGGCATAATTTTATTTTATTTTATTTTTAACAAAAGCATTCAATAATGGTATAATGTGTTAACATACTTACACTCATTTTATATATATTTTTTTATGAGAAGTAAAAGAATAATGTGTGAAATAAATGTACAAATATCAAAGCAATTTTTTCCTTCCATCCATCGTTGAGAAATTTCAGAAAAATATAAATGAAAAACAGAAATTACAACACAGTGAAAAAAAAATCGAGGAAAGAAGAGAAACACAATAATCACAACAAATATTATATATATATATATAATATTTATATAGCAAGCCTCTGGTTTTCTCGGGTTATCCTACAGTCCATTTCCAGATTTTGAACCTCGCATCCACTTCGCACGCCGTATTCTCTACCGACGCCGAAGCCGGTTTCTCGCCGTCGGGGAGAGACACAGCGATGCCGTCGCACAAAACGGTGATTCCGACGCCCGGGGTTTGGAATACACCCATCTGGGCCTCCACCTTCGTCTCCAACTTCACCTTTAGCGCCACCTCGCTCTTGCCCTTCGTGCTCCTCTTCAGTTCCGTTACGGTGTCGCTCTGCACCTCTTCATCGGTGCTCGTGACGTAGGCCTCGAGGACGGTGGTGTTCTTCTGGTGGTGGAGGAAGGAGGGGATGGTAGCAGTGGCGATCGTGGCGTCGTCGTAAAGGAGGGAGACGGAGGTGGGGTCGTAGGAGAAGAGGATCTTGTCGTTGGGGTTGGTGGTTGAGAGAGTGAGGTCGAACTTGGCGTTGAAGGTGGAGGGAGAGGTGAGGTTGAAGTAGGAGAGTTTGAGGGAGGTGACGGAGAAGGAGGGGCGTTGTGGGTGGTAGAGGAAGTAGAGGACGGTTCCGGCTCCGCCGATGAGAAGGAGGAGGAGCAGGAGGATCATGAAGAGGTAGCAGCATAAGGTGGAGACGCAGCCGCGGCCGCGGCTGCGTCGGCGGGGAGGTTGGGGGCGGTAGGTGGGGCGATTGGCGCCGGAAAGTTGGGATTTTGTGGCCGGGAATGTTGGCTTGGGTCCGCCGTTGGCGGTGGTTTTGGCAGAAGGATGAACCCTATCAGTCATGGCGGTTTTGGTTTCAGGTTTAGGGTTTCAAAAGGAGAGAGAAGTTCAAGAAAATTGTGCAGTGCGTGAATTTATCATTTGTGGATTAAACTTTAAAGTTGCAGTTATAGTGAATTTGAAGGGTTGGTTGAGTGTGGCACCAAGAAACAAGAGACGGCAACATTCCAACACAATGTTCTTTCACTCGCTCTCATTCCATATCTGGTATACTGCATGCATGCATGCACTGTGTTATAATGAAGAACAAATAATAAAAGAAATATAAGAAAATATGGTTCAAAAAGCTGATAAAGGTAGTATACTACTACCCAATGAGTGTAAATAAAGTCTCACATCGAGTAAAAAAAACTCGTCATATTTATATACACATAAATACTCCCATTGGTAAGAGGTCTTTTTGGAGTGGTACCAAAAGTAAACTCATGAGGGTTTAACCTAAAGTGGACAGTATCTTATCATGTGTGGAGATTTATACGTGTATTAACCTCCCCAACAATTAGGACACTAATAGGTTATTTTGATGCTATTTGAATGAAACGAATGTTTTTCATGATAATGTTGTTGCTTGATGGTGGTGACATCTGAAATTGGTGAGATTTTTCCTCATTTGAAGTGATCTATGGTACTCAGTTTCTTACCAAAAGAATGCTGAAAATCTAGAAATAGAGATGACAAAAGACACATAAGATCCCACTATAGGGTAAGCAGTCCCCGTTAATTGAAAATAAATTAGGTTGCAAAAGTTGATGATTTGCTACTTCTACCTCCTTAGAACCATATTTGTTTATCAATCATTAACACAGTGAATGACATGTAAGAAGCAATGAACCAGCTAATGGCAAATTGATTCATTACCTTCTGTTTCTTATTTTTTGCCTTTTTTCTTATCACTGAAATTGATTCCATACCTTCCATTGCTTGTTATAGTTTTCTATCTATATTGTATACATTCATCTTTAGTTACTCAAAAACATTCTAGCATAAATTAAACGCCAAAAACATGGTGATATATATAAGTGTTAGAGCTATGAACTAAAAGCAACACATACAATTTGTTTAATAACTAAAAGCAACGTATAAAACCAAGTATAAAGATATAAAAATAATATATAAACTTATTTATTTAATAACTTAGTCTATCTACAAAAATTATTAATTTTCAAGCTCGGAAGATTTATGTATCTACCTCACCTAAAATATATTAGTATTGTCAAATCTAAAATGGTATGTTAATTTGATTTTAATTTTACATATTTTTGTTTACTAATCTCAATCGAGGATTCTTTCAGAAAAAATTTCATTAAGGTGTTTTATTTATTTTTATCGAAATCATCCATTTTTTTGGTACAGAATATATTAATGATATTTTTTTTTATCAACCTGACATTTTTTTTTTCATTGATATATGATCATATTTGATAGTTTTTTTAAGTGGTAAATGTTATTTCTTTTATTATCATGGTTAATATTTTATTAATTAATGTCCAATGGAGTTTTTTTTAGTGATTTTATACTTTTATTAATTCAGATCAGAGTTTATCTATTGACGTCAATAAGATAAAATAAATAATATCCGACAAATTCAACCAATTTGTAATCAAACTTTACTTATAACAAAAATGCTTGAATCAGAATAATTTTTTCTCAAACATATTTTGTTTTAAGAAAAATAATTTTAATTTTTATGCTTTAATTTTATTCTCATCATCACATATAATATTTTATACTAAATAATGGACAATTGACTAAAGGAGAGTTGCATAACATCAATAACACAATGACCAAAAATTGTGGGCTTCTGTTGGATATTTTGGGCCTAGGCCCAAATTTTCAAACGGGCCAGGTTATCCACCCGCCTCGGCTAATATTATAACTTTTCTTCTTGTCAATAATTCGTTGAATTATTTTCTTAATCATATCACTAGTATAAAATATCAATGCACTTTATAGATAATTAATTTTTACCATAAAAATTTATTGGCCGCTTTCAATAAAATATCCTTTTTTCTAATAAAACTCAAATATAATTTTTTAAAATTAATTTAGATTAATTCTTGTCAACAATTTATTGGTTCTTCTAATTATATCATCTACACACTGCATTTCATCTCTATAAATACAAAATTTTTATAGAGATCTCATTCTGAAACTCATATCAGTCTGAAAGTTATCTCGAAATCTATAAATACAAATTTGTGATATTATAATAAATTAGTTACATTGCACATTTATTATTAATTTTACAATCGAACCAAATAATTGATGTTGGTTGTACTGTATAAAAAAAATATTGACTTTAAATGATTTATTGTTGACACACATATATATATATATATATATAAGTAGGAAAATTGGGAAAAGATGGGTTATTTTGAAATTGTTATGTGAAGTGCATTATTAGGGTTCACTTCCTCTCTGCCAATAATTTATCCTTTGTCATTTTCAAAATTTAGTACCAAAAAATATCACCGACAATTGCCAAGTGTGTGTTTTTCTGTGCTCACACGTTCTTCTCATGCTAATGTTTATCAACCTACGACACTGCCTTCCTTATGTTTAGGTAAGCCCTAAAATTTAAGGGCATTTCTTCTACCAATTATTTATCCAAACATTTTAATTAACGTTTTTCTTGGATACATTAAATTATTGTATTTTTTTTATTAACCAAGTTTTAAATTATTCATATATTTAATTATTTTTAATTAAATTTGTATTAAAAAATTCTTTTGTAAATTTTTATACTTACATCATTAAATGAATGATTTGATTATTTCATTTTTATAAAGTTTAACGCAATAACTTAGACAATAATAATAATAATTTTTACAATAAAAAAAATTGGTTTACATGTGTGACATCCCAATTAATAATGTAATAGTATCAATAATTCTAAAAAGAGTATACAAGGAGTATATAAATTACTTTATTTAAATGATGCAACCAAATAAGTTTATATCTAATCTGAAACAAAAGTTGTAAAAGCTAAGAATAATAAAATCTTTCAAAAGAATATGCAAAAAAGAAAAACTATTTTAAAAACTAAATAATATTATCATCTCCATTTAAAGTTGATTCATAACGTATTTTTTTCATCTGTTCACATCAAATAATGGTCATTATTATAAAAAAAGTACGCACACAAATAGATTTATAAAATATCATACTAAACACACCAAACTAAACAATATCAAATAATCAATCAAACATAAGGACAATTCTAGACTCAATTATTCGGATTTAAACATTGATGTATAATTCTTTGTTGATTTAGTCCTTGTAGTGGCCTCTAGATGTAGAGTCATTACCAATAGATTTCACTTTACTACACATAAGGTTAGTTTCTTTAACCATCTAAAAGGTCGTTATTAATGATATGATTTCTTGTCCCTTTCACCGTATAACTCATTTTACTCCACATGATTTTTAAATGGGTATTAAAATATCAGATAAACCTTCAATACTAACTCCTTACATCAATGAACACATACTAATTATAACAAATAGGACTTCCTTTCCAAGAGTTCCTCACGTTACCATGGAGAGATTTTCTCTGACTTACACATCCTCTACTTCCAAAACATGAGACGTACCATACATATACTTCCTTAGCTAAGAGACATGAAACACTGAATGAAGATTAGTCAACTGAGGAGGTAAGATAATTTCATAAGCCACTGGTCTAATTCTTCTCAAGATCTAATATAGTTTAATGAACTTAAGAGAAACTTTTCATTATTGGATAGCCCTTCTCATTCTAATAGTTGGGGTCACCCTAAAAAAGACACGATCCCCAACTACAAACTCTAAAGGTCTCATTCTCTTATCAACATAAGACTCTATCGGCTCTGGAAGACCTTCATTATCTGTTGGATCTTCTTCACCTTTTTTTTTGTGATATGCTTTAATAACTCTGGTCCTACCAACATTGTCTCTCCATCTTAGTACCTTGAGTTCTACATCTTCTACCATATAGACCCTCATACGATGTCATACCGATACTTGTTTGATAATTATTGTTACAGGTGAACTCCACTAAAAACAACACTTCTTCTCATTCTCTTAAATGATCTAATTTCATAAAAAAAATTATCTTTCTAAAAAAATATATAATTAAGAAATGGTAACATTGATTCTTAATTAACTTTCATTGCTACTAGACTATAAGAAGGATAACCCGAATAAATAAATAAAGAAAAACTAGAAAAAAATAACACTAAAAAGAAATTGTAACTATCCTTTGTAGTATGTAAAAGGAAGAATAAGTTCACTTAAAAAATAAACATTAAAAGGATGTGACATTAATTGATATTTGTAGTTAAATGATGTTCATCCTTAATTTGTCAGCATCATTTGATAATGTTCGACATTAGTTGTTGGCTCATCAATACACTTAGATGAATGGGTCTTTATTATGTCAATTACAAATTGATACGAGTTTAACCTTAACTAACCATATTATTTGTATCCTAATTAGAGTTAATCAAGCTAACATTAATTGAGATTAACATTCATTCTACAGTACTTGCACTTCTTATTTTCAAATGTCTCCTTTTTAGTGTATCTTACACTATGAATACAAAAAGTTTACACGAATTTATGCCCTAATGAAACCAGATTAACAAATGTAGAAAGTTATATAGTAAATAACTTAATACATTATAAATATATTTTAAAACAATTTTTTAGCGATCTTTTAAACAATTCGTGTTTTAATTCGTAATTTTAGTTTTTTATTTTTTACCTTTTTTATGAATTACGTGCTTAAACTAAATATATGATTTTTGCTAAAATAAGTAAAAGCTTAAATCCTTATACAAACCAAAATGAAAGTAATTAAAATTTAAGAAAAAAGTTAAATATATTTTTGTTTCTTAATTTTAAGTAAAAATTGAAATTAATATTTTTTAAAACTTTGATAAATTTAGTTTCTCAATTTTAAAAATCAATTTTTTAACTACTTGTTAAATTTTTTTGTCTTAAAATAGTATTTCGAAATACAACATACTCGTTTTTTTAATCTTTTAAAAATACAGAGAATAAATGATCATTCCGGCAAGAAACTTTCCAGCAGCTATTTCTGAATTTAGTAACCTTCAAAATTTCAACAAGAAGAAAATTTGACCATAAACTTGGTTTTGTATCGAAGAATTATTATATTATTTGAGTTTGCATAAAGTAAGTTTAGTTTCGTGTTAATTTAAATTACATAGAATTGAATTTTGAAAAGATCAAACAAAAAAATATATTAGAATACTTGTTATTTTTGGTAAGAGTCATTGTTTAAACATTAAAGTAATCATGTTGACATTAAAGAGGACTAAAGTCAGTGATCATGTTGACATTACTTCAAAGCCAGAAAGAAAACAGAAGAAGAAAGCTTATCAGCATTTTTATTTAGTGTGAACCATCTTTCAATCTAAGATTCCAAGTTGAAGTAATGGACTATTAACTAGTTAGGTTTTGATTTTAATAATATTTCATCAAAAGGTTAAAAACATGTCTCAAAAAATATATTTTTCCTCTTATAAACTTGAGAGTAACTCAATAGGATAAAATCAGAATTTATAAATTGAGGTTTGTATCTAATTAGATACTTTAAATTGATTTTATCTTGATGTAAAACTTTCAATATCTACGATTACGATTGAAAGTTGATTTTTTTATGTTTTTGAAATTAAGTTTATTATGATTAATTCCTAATGTACATTTTAGATCAAATAGATAATATTTATTTTGTAGTTATAAAAAGTAAAATATTCAGTTAACATCGTATTAACTCATGATAAGTTAAGACAACAATATAATATGTTAAGGATAATGATGTTGGACAATATTTTTTATAATATTTTAATATTATTTACGTGTTATTTTATGATTAGTTTATATTGGTATGTTTAACATTATTATTATCATTATTAATAATTATAGAGTAATTTTAAATCAATTATAAAATAAAATAATATGTAAATGATATTTAAATATTGTAAAAAAATATTAAAAACTATCATCATCCTTCAGCTAAACAAATCAACAGATAATTGATGTTATCTTAAAAGTTAAAAATGGTATCTTTAGGTTTTGGTGTAACTATTATAAGTTAAAAAAAAGTTTTGTAGGGAATGAAAACCAAATTCTGCATACAGAAAAAAGAAAATGTTATCCTTTGGGGTGATTGCTATGATCAAAATTCAAAACAATCCCAAAAGTTTTTGCCAATTGAATTTCAATCTGGATTTGTGAATGTTCTTACCTAGGTTTAAAAGGTATTATCTAACCCCAAAATCACATCATGGTGAAGGTGAATCATTACCTACCATGGATAAACTGAAAAGAAGGTCAAGCATTAAGATGTTAAATATTAATAAAAATTCAATCATTCTTTTACTTTATGGCCAATATTAATGTCTCTCTCTTTCTCTCTCTCAAAATCAAGAACACTCACACATGTCCAACCCCACAAGCTCCTACGGAATAGTTACTGTTCTTTTCATGCTTAAAGTGAAGTGGGGTTGTGCTTTTTGGTTTCATCTGCTGTTAGATTTTTCTGAAAAACAATGAAATCAGTTGCATCAAAACTCTCATGCCTGCAACCCATATATACCTTTAGTTCTGAAAAATAGAAAAAGGTGGAAACACTGGTGTCTTCCACCAAGATCATTCTTGTGGAATTACCAGGCTGTTTTCATACTTTGCTTCACATTATTGAGGCCATGTTTTGATTGCAGACTTTGTTCTGCTTGTCCTTGGATGTGACAAGCGAGTTTTTGCTTCAGCATATGCTGCTGCTTTCACCAAATTCTCTTCAATTTTACTCTCCATGAAGGGCTGTTGGTGAAAGCTGAGAGATCTTCAGAGTTGTTGATCTGGTTTTCCTTCAGGAGAAAATGGGACTGCCGCTGATTTTCCTGCTAATTCAGCTGCATTTAGTTGTCTGCACTCAGCAGATTCATGAATATGCAGGTATGAACATAATTGAGACGCTCTGAGTTAGTTTCTGCATGTCGGATCAAAACGGGCAGATGAGAAGCAAATCCAAATTTACTGTTTTGAGAGTTGTATCTTGTTATCTATGTGGTTCAAAATTTGTTACAGTTCACATATTCTATGCTTTTGGATTATATAATCTTTGCTCAATTAAGATTCTTTGATGATTCTCTCCTTGGAGTTCGTTCCTGTGGAGTTCATGTGTGTCAAAATTTGGCCTACCTGTAGCTCATTTGCAGTTCATTACTCGCATTGGAAAAAATTTACTGTTGAAATGATGATTAACCCTCTGTTTTTACTGATTTCTACTGTCCAATTCTCTTTAAGAAAAGTAAGATTCAGTTCGGCATGTAATAAAGCAATGCAATAGCTTTGGACAATCATAATGAATTTATCACAAGTTTTCAAATTACATAAAGAAAAATCATTTGATGTGAACTTTTCACATGGGATCTTGATCAATATAGTTAATCGGTTCAATATCTGCTGATTGATATAAAAAACAGGATAAGAACATGGATGGTTAGAAAAAAACCTTAATGTTAATAGTCTTATATTTCAGAATTTTCACCTAAAATTTTAGGGCTATTGTTTTTGGTTAGTATATATGTTAATGAGTGTTCAACCAGTAGGTGGACAGCAAGCTTTGGATTTTACCAGGTTGCACACTTTTAGTGGGGACAGTGTCAATAATTTAGCAATTTTATCATTACTGCAAGTAATGCAGAGAAATTAGCAATGAAATTTACTTTTACTATTACTATGATCACTTTAGACCCAGATCTGTGATACATTACCAGGAGTTTGGACTTGGATACCATTACTTGCTTCTTCATCAAATTTTATGTTCAGTCATCTCATTGATATATCTTGTATTTCTTTAGGATAATCCAAATAATGATTCTGATATCATGTATTAGATATCATCTCACTAAGAAACACAAGCCTTCTCCCCTCTATAGTTTCTTTCTGCCTTGACACTCGCCTCCCCAAAATTTTCCATTAATCTATATACAACTAAATCCAGATATGTACTTTTAAATTAACTTATTATGTAGTTGATGACCTCCTCTTGGAAAGTTCATGCTCATGATTATTCTAAATTGAAAGTTATCTTTCCATCTGTAGCCACCAAACTGCAACATTCCAGTGACAGAAGCCATTTTAGTATTGCAATCCCACCAAAGTCATCTTCTGAAGGTCATTCAAGTATTGCACATTCACCTTCCAAGTCATCTTCTGGGGTACCTACAAGCATTGCACTTTCACCTTCCAAGTCAATTCACAAAGCTCCTACAATCATATGGACACATGGTTCTGTGGATTCCCCAATCTCACATCATAAGCATCAGTATTCTAAAAGAAAGTCCCACAATCCAACTCTAGCACCAATCTATGCAGTCCAGCCTCCAACATACAGCCATCAAGGTTTGATTCCGTGATTGAAAATCTTAAAATTTTTACACTATTTTTTGCATTTATTGATATTAGAATGTTAAAATTAATTTCATTCTGCAAAATTATGCTGAATAGGCCCTTCGGTTTTCAAATCACGACCCCCTTTCTCTTCACCAAATGTTAAGGATATTCATGCCCCAGCCCCTGCACCATCACCAGCTATTGTACCAAGTCACTTCAATGGTATAAAATCTTATTTTTCTCATTGCTTTTAGAGTTTATTTCTGTTCTAATATTTCATCTCCCTGATTGTTTATTATATCTGTTTTGGATCAGTACCCTCTACTTCACCAACAATTTCTCCTCTAGGTTCATCATTGCACAAGAAAAAGACTCCACCACCAGCATATGAATTTGTTCTGCCACCTCCACCTCCTAATAAGGGTAATCTAATCTTGATCCTGCAACTAGCTTAGAATATTGTTAAAATTATGCTAGTTCTTCTTTTTCAATAATCTGAAGAAAGCTAGATGATGTTGATCCTACATGTAGATTGCTTGTCGATGACTTGCTCAGACCCCTTGACGTATACACCTCCTGGGTCACCTTGTGGTTGTGTATGGCCGCTTCAGGTTAAAATCCATATCAACATTGCAATATACAAGTTTTTTCCATTGGTTGCAGAGCTAGCCAAGGAAATTGCAGCAAGTGTTCTGCTGAACCATACCCAGGTTCGCATTGTGGAAGCTGATGCAGCTAGTCAGCAACTGGAGAAAACCACTGTTCTCATAGATTTAGTACCCAAAGGAGTAAAATTTGATGATACCACTGCATTTTTAATATATAAGAAATTCTGGCGCAGAGAGATTCTCATAGATGCTTCAGTCTTTGGTGCTTATGAAGTACTCTATGTTCATTATCCAGGTTATATATTGATTATCATTTGTTAGGCCTTTCTTTTTCATAAAGAGAATATCTATGGTACGTTTGGTTTTATTAGTAGAAATCTTCTTTACATTCATACTTTGGGATAACGAATGCAGGTCTTCCACCATCTCCACCGTCAACTCCCTCGGATGCTTCTGTTATAGATGATGAGCCAAATCCAGGACATGACCACAATGGAATGATGATGAAACCTTTAGGAGTAGATGTCCCAAAGAAGAACAAAGAAGGGAGTAATGGAAGAATGATTGTTATAATTGTGCTGTCATCAGTTACTGCTTTTGTTGTATTCATTGGTCTTGCTTGGATCTGTGCGCTGAAATGCTGTGCCTATGTTCATGAACACAAACCAGTTCCAGATGGTTTAATTTCATCCTCTTCAAAACAATCAAGTAAGTGCAATTAATGGCTCTGTAAAAGTTTTGTTGGCAGTTTAGAGATTGTACAAAGAAAGTTCCTTTTTATAATGATTACTGTTGTGAAACTGTTCTTAGACAATTTTGTTGCATACTATTTCCCTTGATTAAAGTACTTTTACCAATATTTGGATCCTATAAAACATAAGAATTGACTCCATTTATAGATGAATTATTTGATAAAACTTGGTTTGATGATCATATTAATCTAAAAGGTTGATTCATTTATGTGAAATGTTTTATGATTTGTACATTACCACTTTTGGTAGGGCTTCGAAGTAATTTCACATCAAATGAACTCTTTGCAATTCAGAAGCTGAATTGGGATAAACGTTGGGTTGTAACCTATAATGCTAATTCAGTCTTGGTTTCTATCTGTGACTTCTCTTCATATTTTACTTCAAAAGTTGTTTTCTGGGAGATCCACCATCCATCAATTTGCTTTTCTGTCTCATGTTGTATGTAGAACTCAGTGTAATTTTATATCTAAATTTACTCTTAGCAGGGGCTGCTAGGTCATTGCCTCACGGGATCAGGTCAGGTTCTGGATCACAGTCTTTCAATTCTGGAACAATAACATACACAGGGTCTGCTAAGATTTTTACTTTGAATGACTTAGAGAAAGCAACAAATAACTTTGATTCTTCAAGAATATTAGGAGAAGGTGGTTTTGGACTTGTTTACAAAGGTGTTCTAAATGATGGGAGGGATATAGCCGTGAAGGTTCTCAAAAGAGATGATCAGCGTGGTGGTCGGGAATTCTTGGCAGAAGTTGAGATGCTTAGCCGTCTACACCATCGAAATTTAGTTACATTGTTTGGTATATGCATAGAGAAACAGACTCGTTGCTTAGTTTATGAGCTTGTCCCTAATGGAAGTTTGGAATCTCACTTACATGGTAAACAAAAGTGCAGTTTAAAAAAATTGTCATTACTGTTGGAAGTAAAAAAATACCAGTTTTTGGAATCTGACTATTGAATACTCTATTTTTGTAGGAGCTGACAAGGAAACTGGTCCACTGGATTGGAATGCACGGATGAAGATTGCTCTCGGTGCAGCTCGGGGTCTGGCCTATCTGCATGAAGATTCAAATCCATGTGTCATACATCGGGATTTCAAGGCCAGCAACATCTTGTTGGAGTATGATTTTACACCCAAGGTCTCAGATTTTGGACTGGCTAGAACAGCACTGGATGAGAGAAACAAGCACATTTCCACACATGTTATGGGAACATTTGGGTAATAACCCCTTTCTAGCCACTTCATGTTGAGGTTTTGATGAATGGATTGATTAAACATGCATGCAATGTACTCATTTCATTCCAGTATATATAGTGTTTAGCAGACCACTGAATTATATTGTTTAGGTACTTGATCTTATCTATGCATTCCAGTAATAAACCAACTCTCTGAAAATGTAAGCTGTCGGGTGAAGGAACATGGTTTTATTATAGCTCTTGGTGCTTCCCCTCTGACAATATCCCATTGGGCTTGAACAATGTGCAAGCATACCTTTTCTGTTGAAATTCAACTTTTTGGTCATAATTTCATAGACTATATCATGAGTCATGAACCAACTTTTCCCAAACTTCAGTGGTTAGAGGATGGCATGTAAAAACTTTTATTTCATCTCTTAAATAATTTCTTAAGATGAAAACTGAATTTGTCTGCTGACATGTCTTGCAGCTACTTAGCTCCTGAATATGCAATGACTGGCCATCTTCTGGTCAAGAGTGATGTTTACAGTTATGGAGTTGTACTCCTTGAGCTTCTAACTGGAAGAAAGCCCGTGGATTTGTCACAACCACCAGGTCAAGAAAATCTTGTGACATGGGTTCGTCCACTTCTCACCAGTAAGGAGGGTCTGCAGATGATCATAGACCCAGTTGTAAAGCCTAACATTTCCGTTGATATTGTAGTTAAAGTTGCAGCAATTGCATCCATGTGTGTGCAACCAGAAGTCTCACAACGTCCATTCATGGGAGAAGTTGTTCAGGCCTTGAAGCTGGTGTGTAGTGAGGTTGAGGAAACAGACTATTTAAGATCAATGAGTTATCAAGAGGATTTTCTAACTGATGTGGAAGGAAAGTTTTCTGAAGCTTCAGGTGAAAGAGTGGAATTTTCAGAGTATCAAAAAACTCTATCTGGCTATCAATCAGGTGAAGAAAAGGTAGAATTATCAGCATCAGAGTTTCTCGGTGCTTCAGGTCAGGAATTTCAATCATTCAGGAGGTATTCTCGATCAGGGCCTCTAACCATTGGGAAGAAAAGGCAGTTCTGGCAGAAGTTGAGAAGTTTGTCTGGTGGTAGTACCAGTGAACATGGATTTTCAACGAAACTATGGCCGGGATCTCATTAAGCTTTCAGCAATCTTGCGTTTTTGCTTACTAAATTCATGTTCCATGAATCACTTGTCAGATTCACTCTAAAGAAAATGCTGTGATAATAATGCAAAAAGGTCACAAACTAGAACTACTTATCAATGTATAAACTTCGTACCCTTGTTGGTTTCTAGGTAGCTATGTCTGAAGTCTGAACAATCAGTAGTACAAAGAACAGTAACAAGTTGTTCATGTCCGTCATATTAGTCATCTGTCGAAAAATGGACTAAATTTTTTAAATGATTTAAGTGACAGATGCAGATATATATTATGTATATATATCAAACAGGGAAGGAAAGCAACAATTTTGCATTACAAAGATTGCGTTAATAGAACACAAGGGACACTATCGTTTTGTTTCTTTCCCTTTCTTCGTTTGTCTAGTATTTATCAAGTATGTAAACATCCAGAATGATTTTTCCATTTTTCCTGGGAATAGAAAAGGTTAAAATAAGTCATTACAATTGTTTTTTCCTCCCCAAAAAGCCATGACTTTGTTGACTTCTAATAAATCACCCTTTAGAAGAAATTACAATAAACTGCATTCATTTCCAATAATCCTATCACTAGCACTCTATTTCTTGATGTGCAACATTGCTTCTTCATTTAGACCACCCTTCTATTGAAGATTTAACATGATCTTCACACAATAAATTCCTTCTTATATACCTGCCAATTTCCCCAACCTGTCTCTCAAAATCTTCAGTCCCATGTACCTGTTGCAAACATAGATAGATTACTGTCACCACAATGCAAATGTCGGTATCATAACTTTAGAAATCAAGTTATTATATCCAAATATTTAGTGTACATACGTACCTGCCCATCATCATGACAGTGGCTTGAGGATTTGTTCCTGGTGATTCATCAAATGTTGAGCCATCTACCACACGGAGTCTGTCAACACCAAGGACCATGTAATCATGGTTGACTACCTTCCCCACTCGGCACCCTCCATGGTAGTGCCAAATTGTGATCACAGTGTCTTTGCAGAATTGCTTTAGTGACTTTGTGTCTTTGGCATGCTTTGGTATGAAGTTGACATTAGCCTTCACAGTGAGGTTGAGGAGTTCCTCCGCTGTTTTTCTGCCACTTAAAGTGTAGTTTGTGAAATGTTTTGACTGGACAACCTTAATGGCCAAACGGATCCCCTTAACACAGCGCTCAAGATCATATGGATGACTGAAGTAGTTGAAGGCAACAGATGGATTGTCTTTCACGTTGGTGTTGACCAGCTTGAGCTCACCAACTGACCAAGGATTGGCAACTTTTGACAGAATAAAGCCTCCCTTAAATGCTTCAATAGGTAGGTCTTTCTTGTTCTTGATAAATTCTTTGATAGCTTCTGGTGATCTTTGCTTAGGAGGGATTGTGGAAAGCTGCCCAATCTGGTGTCCATCATGTCAAAACGAAAAGTGACTTCTTAGTAGAATTTCTTGCTAGTTAGATACCAACCTGATATACATACCTTAGTATATACCATGATTAACATAGTTCAGTTTCTCTGCTGAGTTTTTTTGTGTTATAGTCTGTTATGTCTTTAAAATACACTACTTTTGGTAGTGTACATCAGTATATTTTAAAGGCTTGACAGAGAGAACAGAAAAAAAACTCGGTATAGAATCCAAATTAATGATTAACATGTTAAATGCTATGTGGAATTTGTACTGTGATGTTTGACAGTTTCGACTCTTGAGATTTAGGAAATCCTATATTATTCATGCTGATCAGCATCCTATTTTTTTGAGTTATCAATATTTTATTCCTTAGAAGAAAAATAGTTATTAAGTGTTAAGTCAGGTGAAGAAGTACAGAGTTAATAAAAGATCATAAATTGTATTATCTGTGGTATTATAAAATTCACTGATAACTTGAAACGAAAGGGGTGTTAAAAGGACACTTGTTTCAAAATGGAGGAAGTAATTGTTAAGGATTCCAATGTTCTGACATGACTTCAGAGAAATACTGCATACCTCTGCTGACACAATACCATGGTGGCAATGAATGCTATCATTAGACTGGCTAAACCCACTGCTAGCCTCAATGTACACGCCCATCTTGGTGATTCCAACAGTTTCTATGAGTGACTGATGAACAGGTCTTTCAGAAGGAACAAACATTGTGTTCATGGGATTGTCTACCATTCCTTTTCCAACAAAGTGGTTGTCAAGGATCACTGGGATGTTCAACTTCTGAAGTTCTTCTTTTGGTCCAATTCCACTAAGCATCAGCAGTTGAGGAGTCCCAATTGCCCCAGAAGACATTATCACTTCACTATGCCTATCATTTGCCAGAACAGCTTCATGCTGTTTCCCATTCTCATCTTGAAAAATAACCCCCACAGCTTTTGGTTTCTTTCCTGCAAAGGTAATTTAACATTGGTTTTGGTCATTATAAGTTACTTCCAAAACCATAAGCTTACTAGTTTAATATTACATGTACCTTTTGTATCAAACACAATCTTCTGGACAGTGGCATAGACCAAAACAGTAAGTTTTTCATGGTTCCCTGAAGCAAGCAGTTCAGCAGCTGTGTGGCGCCGCCCATATTTGTCAAAAATGGTTCCACCAACTTTTGTTCCATAGAGATGATCATAGGTGAAGCCATTGAAAGGTGACACACCAGAGTCTAGAAGACTGTCCCTCACTGCCCTTTGATATGCTGAAAACTTTGGACGATGAACAATTTGGTTTTCAATCCATGGATATGACTGATTCACTAGGTTGATATCCCATCCCACCTTCTTTATAAACCTGCATTCCATGCAAATTTTACCAGATCGGATATAATATAAGTATAAGTCTAAGTTCTACATCGAAACAGAAAAAACTAAATACCATATAATGATCATAAACTTAATGCCTGATTCCTTGTAACAAACACTTTGAAGACATCTAACAGTGTAAGAATATAATTCAAGTATAAGTGTAAATCTTACATCCATATAACAAAAAATTAAATACACATAACGATCATAAACTCAATGCAATGCTTGTTTTCTTGTAACAATGAATGTCTCTCATCTCACACTTTGATGACATCAAACAGTATAAGGGACCACAAGACATTATTTAAGTGTTGAAAATGAAAGATGACCATCAACTATTACCTCTTGGAAGTCAAGACCAGTCAATTCCTAATGGAAGAAGGTTGTAACCATTTTCGTTATGACAGTTTTCTCTTCCAATTTTTGTATGTGTTTTCTGCTTCTAATGTCAGCACAAACCTACTTTTTCTTACTATATTAATATTAAGGAAACAAACAATATCAACATCCAAGTTTCTCATAAAAAGATACACATAGTATAAGTTTATCCATGATTTAATATCAAATTTAATAGACATAGACCAAAAAACAATTGACAGTTACTTTTGTCAAACACATCCAATAATAATAATAATAATATATGTATATATTATATAATCAATGTGTGTGTATATAAAACCTGGAATTTTAAAACAATTGTTTTTTTATAATGAATATAAATATACTCACTGTAAGCCACTAACATATTTTTCTTTTTTTTATGAGATCACTAATATATTCTTAAAAACTAGAAATGATTTTTTTAATCTATTTAATTGTTAAATTAAAATTCATATTTAATGTTGTTAAATCAATATAGTAAAAGACTAGGTAATTTTTATTTTTTAGTTTGTATTTTGTTTTTTATTTTAATTTTTTCCAACTTTGAATACGTGGCAAATGTATGCATTTGATATATTATTTATTATTATTTTACCCAATTTTATTTTCCTTTTTGCCCTTTAAAAATAATATATATATTTTTCTATATACAACTAGAAAGAAGTAGTTGAACTTTATTAACATCACCGCCAAACAAGTTCATTACCAGTGTACTTTCTGCTATGTTTTGGAACATCAAATCACTATTTTTTTCAATAGAAATTACAATTTACATTTGATTTAGTATTTGCTTGGGTTAAAATTTCAAAATCATTTATGAGAATTTTTTGCAAAAATCATAATATTTATTTTATAATAAGATGTTAAATAAAGTTAAAGATCAAATTAGAAAGAAAATACTTTTGTAAATTAATTAATTTAAGTGAAGTGTTTAAATACAGTCACATCACATCATTACATACTGAGAAAATGGGGATATGAATCAGAAATAAATTTGCATGTAATGAGATGTAACATCATACCATAATCTTATTTTCTTTTATAATTTATAAAGTGTGTTTATTGTCTTCCATTAATTATTTATAAGGTGTGTTTTTTATTACCAGACCGCAAAAAGTGGTTGAACTTTATTGCAGAAAATTCATTACTACTACTGTTGGATATGCTGGTCCACACACTACTAAAGTCAACAAATATATATATATATATATATATATTGTGTGTGTAACAATCTTTAAGATAAACAGATCATTATTAAAATCATAAATGGGGAAGACAAAGGATGCCAACATTATAATTTAGGAAATAGAAACAAAAATATATTATGCAGCATTAATATTAGGACAAGATAATTGAAACACTATTTAAAATAGATAAAAGTGTATGCAGTGACTTTCTTATTAAACTCTGATCTAGTAAAAAGACAAAAAGAAATTAATACATAGAGATTATCTAGATCCTACACACCAGAACAAAATGTCATTGACATACTTTGAAAATGAATATGAAATGTTAGAAGTTGAAAATGTGTTTGCATAGGATTGAAGAAAAAGATACCTTGGATCTGCTCTGGTGTAGAAACCAGCATTGATAGAACTGCCACCTCCTAAGACCCTGGCCCTTGAATTGTAGACTCCATCAGATGAAACGAAGAATTGAGAAGCTGAAGTTGGTGAGACATCTGCCAAGGTAATGTGGAAATTCTCAAGATATGAAACATTGGGGTTGGTGAAGGGAACACCTCCTCTTTCAAGCATAAGAACATTGAACTTCTGAGAGAGGGTTGCAGCCAAAGGACACCCTGCTGTGCCACCTCCCACTATTATGTAGTCATACTCATTGTTGGATGTGGTTGTTGAAATTGATGGTGATGAGAATGAGCTTGCATTTCTGATAAAAGGGTAACTTTTTTCATGCCACTGCTTCTCACCTGCAAAGAAATTTTGCTACTTTAATAGCATACACAATTTCAATGTATTATCACTGATATAACTATAATTTGGCAGGATTTAACAAAATTTGGAGAAACAATGTGTATAGAAAGTCCTTTTTAATTAAAAATGCACATACATATGTATAAGAATAATATATCATATGAAGTGTTGCAAATTAAAGCATTTGTCTGTGATCTAATAAAAGTGTGTGTGTATGATCTAGAAATGAGATCCCAAATAAAAGCAGCAGAAACCAGAACCATACCAGATAGATTTCTACCAAAAATTACATTCACAGAATTTTCCATGTCTGTGGGAATTTATCAGTAGAAACCCAGATGGCAGGTGATAAAAAATTCAGATTCAAAATGAAAATCCTTTCCATATCCATATATCTTGAATAGAAAATTCTTCCTAGAAACTGATGTTGGATTTACAAGCTAAATGAAGGAACAAAGATGAGACTGAATAATGTAAGAAATTAAGCTCAAAGATGTGAACTGCAGATAGACAAGAACCTTGACAAGAAGGTAGAAAGTTCCAGAGCCATAGAACTTGGAACAACAAGAATTTGAGTGCACCAACTGAATCCATGGAATCTCACAGACCAGAAAAAACACAATCTCTCTCTCTCTCTCTCTCTCTCTGAAGGAGCTGCTTCTTCCCAACCTAGTGGCTACCTCTCATTGGTCTTGGTTTGTGTGTGTATCATATAAATATGTAAAATACAGGCTTACCCTGTTGAGATTATGGCAACAAAACATCAGTGTTAATGAGAGAAATGAGTAAGAAAAACTAAATTAGAAATATATAAACGCATGAAAGATGTTATTGAGTGAGGCATTTAATGAGGAAATGAATGTAGCAGTTAGAGTCTATAGTCTTTAGCCGTTGGATTTGGCATCCTATTTTCTGATCATCACGTTCATGAGTTTGTACAAAGACAGCTCATTCACCAGCCACACTAAGATTAAAGCTCCATATTTAATATGCCACCAAAAGTTTGTTATATCTTTTCATATTTCTCCCCTTATGATGGTAGATTGAAGGCAAATATTGTCCTTCAACCAACACTGGTACTGTACTTAGCACTCATTAATAATACTAACATTCATTCTCAACATGGAAAAAAATGAAAATTAGAAAAGCAAAAAGTACTTGGAGCAATTAATAGCAGTTTCTGGTTCTTCTTTGCAAGGTTTATTTCTGATTTGACCACAAACTGATTTCTGCATCACTGCTGATATTGTTTGGTGGTTTCATTTATAATGTTAGTTACAAGTCAAATGAAGAACTAATCAACCATTCATGGTTTTGGTTTACTTTTTTGAGTCACCCAAATGAATTTACTAACCCCTTTGATTAAATTTTTAATCTTTATGCAAATGGACCAACCTGAACTAGTACAAATGTTGCAACTGTTACTGCAGTGTGGGAACAAAACCACCATTGTTATAGAAAGCAAAGGCTCCATTAAAGTTACCAAAGAAGCATATTGTGATGGACACAAATCTTCAAAAAGACTTACACATAAGATTGAATAGCAGGATATGCAACTGATATCTAAATAAATGTAAGTATCTGCACATATCATCATTGTGTTATTGTTTTCTGTGCTTCTTTATGGCTTGTAATGTCAACTTTAGAATGAGTCCAAAATTAACCTCTAAAATATTTATAAAATATTTAACAGTTCTGATGTAATGTTGTGTCTGATTTATCAGGAAATCAGAAGAGAAGGAAGTAAAAATGAAAACTAGATCATACATAAGATAGAGTTGGCAATACATGGCAGAATTCATGCACTTGTTTTAATGTTGCAAGCAATGTTTGGTTCCATCTCATTGGATAACCGATCATCATTAATATGCACATGGAAGTTGTATCTCATTCAAATATGCATATCTCTGTTCTTTTTTTCTTTTATTTTTCAGTTTAGAAAATTCTTTTTACCCCTTTAATGTATATTTATTATAGTTATAAAAGAAAGAACATGTCAAATTAACTTCTCTAATATATTTTATCTATAATAATAAAAAAAATCAATCCAAATTGTTTGAAAAGCAGAACAAAATGTCAAGTTTAAACTATGATAGGTTTAAACTCTTAAACAATAAGAACATTAAAAATAAATGATGTAAAAAAATTATGAACTATTATACCAGATTGTTGCTTATAGAGAAACAATTGTGCACACAATATAAAAAACATAATATATGATTAATTATATTTTTTAATACAATTAATAATATAAATTAAATTTATAGAAAATGAAAAATACATAATTAAGCAATTTAATCAACATTTAATTGGAACCTAATCTACTTAAAAGATAATTTTGTTTACTTTTATACGTAATAGATAATTCTCTTAAGAAAATATGTTGTTCTCCTTTTCTTTTCAATACAATGTATATCTTTTATTATAACCAAAAACATAATATTTATTTACACTAAAAACAAAAAAAAAAAACATTATGATAAAAACAATTAAGATTAATATTGAACAAGTGAAATCCTCTACTACTTATGATAATTTAACAATTTTCAATTAATATTTCTTTAACATGACAAGAAAAACTCATACATCACATAACAACTAGTTTGAAAAATAAGAAATAATTAATATGGCCAAAATTAGGTTATTATTGTTTGATGCTACAAACCTATGTTTATGACATGATCCTTTTGTAGGGCAAAAATGAAAGTTGGACCATCCCATGAATGAAAGACACCTAGGTTAGTTGTTCTAGCCTCCCATGCTTTGTTGTCATGCCTATGTCATTTCTTCCAATCTATTTATATATTAATGTAAACATCAATACTAAATTGTGGCTATGCTTCACTCTATTAAATTGGAAGTTAACCATATATATATAGAGAGAGGCTTTAAATCCCCCATGACTATTGGGTAGGTAGGTAGGTAAGAAAATGGAAATTAATTTTAGTTATATTTCCAAAACTTTTTCTCAAATCAAACTCACTTTTCTTCAACTTTATCACAACCATTTCTATCAATTTCATTTCCAAATTGTGGAACCCTAAAGTTGTGGGGAACCATTTGGAAAGGTAGAAGCTTCCATCAAGAATCATCCAAAAATAATAACTTGTTTAAGTCTTTTACTTTTATTTATTAAATAAAAATGTATTGAGTATTAATATTTATGATAATTAAACTTTGATAGAAGAAAAACTAATTTTTTTATATATCCTAATTTTGTGTCTCACTTAAAAAATGAATTAGTCATTACTTTGGAATAAATTGATTGTCTCATCTTGGCTAAATGTTCTTTAATAAATATTAGAAAATATTACAATTTTGGATCTTAAAAACATTGAAAGAAACTTTCAATAAATACTTTAAATGATTTCTTTTAAGTGTTATTTTTAGTTTAAGAAATCTCATTTCAAAATGTATAAGTGTTAAGGTTTGTTATAACGATGTTAACACTTAAATTAATGTATTTGACATATAGTTATATATACCAAAGGATGATAATGATTTATAATAGTACTTATATGGATGTGCAATTGTCATAGTTTAAGGTTGTAGATTTTGTTGTATAGTCACATCATATCATATTTATCATTTATGTTTATTGACTTTTCTTTTATATATTTATTTTTCTACATTTATATTTTCTCAGCTTAAGTCGTACTTCCTTTAAATTATCTTGATTGTTTGAAACACTGTTTAAAATAATTATTTTAGTTATTCTTTGAACTTTTTAAATTATCTTAATTATTTGAATTGCTACATTAAATTATTTGGGGAAGCTGTCAAATATCATTACTTATCATGGATTACAAATCTTTTTCAATTTATTATCTTAAAAGTTCATTTATAAAAAAAATATAAAAGTTAATATAAAAAATAATGTATCCTATGTTTCACCAAATTATTTATATTTAAAATGCATTAAAAGTGGGGAAAAAACATTTTTATCATTTTTAATGATGAATTATTAAATGTCTTTGTTAAACTATTTTGTACATCATAGCTTCATGTTGTCACAGTTAGAAAAGTTTGTCAGATTTATGGTATCACATTCGTCTTCCCCAAATTCACATTAATAACATTAATGGAGATCAAAGTTTCTCAATGTATGAATTAATTTATTAAACAATAATATTCGGGGATTAAAATAATATATTTAAATTAAGTGAAATTTTAATGTTCAATCCTTATATAAAATTATTAGTGTTTATTCTCTACAAGGTTATAAGTAGTCTTAAAGTTTTTTTTTTCTTCCTCTACACATATTACATTACTTTTATCTTACATATAAACAAATATATACAAAATAAGTATATCCTCCTTAATTACTAATAACATTAATAACATTAATAGTAACTTTAATCTTGTTGAAAAAAAATATGAATCTAACTATAAGATGAACTTATTTTATATAGAAATCTATAATCAACATTTTTAGTTTATAACAAAATAGATTCTTAAAGAACTTAAATTATATATTTAGTTTGTCATATTTAACTTTCATCTAATATGTTAGTCAATTTCCAATGCAAAATATAATATATCTATTAACATAACATGTGCTATTTCTTATTGTTAATAATATCTTTTCTGAAAAATGACTTACATAGCTACCGTTTACACATGTAATTTATTGTTTTTATTTAGATTACAAATTAATAATGGATAATATTTAATTTTTTTAAAAAAGTAAATGTACTATTAAATTTTTATGGAGACATGAAATACTCTTGAAAAAAATAAAAAATGAAAATAAGATTTATGTCTAACACTATAATGCATAGATTTGAGGGGAGTGTATTAATAAGAGCAACTTTTTTATATACACCAATCTAACACTAACTAAAAATAGATAATCATCAATGAGAATAGATGGGTAATTAATACTGAAAAATGAAAATAGACAATCAAATACCTAACAGCATATGTTTTTAATAATAATGTCCAAATATGAAGTATTAAATGTGATGAAGCTTGGAATTAATTGCTCTGGAAAGAATGTATAGTGTTAGTAAAATTTAAAGCAAGTAAAATATTATTAAAGCTTTTAAAAAAAATCATTGGCCTTCAATTTAAAGTTATCCTATCTTAACTTAAATGTAAGTAAATTTTAATCATTTTAGTCTTGTTTAATGTTAATATTTAAATATTTCTTTTTGCTTAAGTTTAAGTATGTCCTAGATAATTAGGTCAATGCATGTGATAGTTATATAAATTATATTTGTTTTTTTGAATTTAACATTTATACTTTTACTAATTCAAATTTAAAATTTTCATTTTAACCAAATCTAAAATTCAACCTAAACTTGATAAAATACTATTAATAGTTATTCACAGGTGCAAGGTATAATAATACTGTAAAGACAACTTCTTGGTCTGGAAATTAATATATTTCAAGAAATTATTATCATGGTGACATAAATAATTTATGGATAAAAAACGTAATATATGCAAACAGTCCAAAATTTCACTTCAGAATTAAACGAAACACATTTTATTTTTTTCAAGTGAACAAACCAACAATGAATTGGGATTTTTCAGAATAAAAAAACATTTTGAAATCTGATAAGGTGAAAGTAATTCTTAACAATTTTTATAATAATCTAGTGAAGAAAAACATATTTAATCTTTAAAAATACAATGCATAAACATTGTTAAACATACCAAAAAATAAGAAATGGAAGAAAACAAGTATAGTTTGTGTTTCAACAAGATGTTACAGTTGAAACAATAGTTGGCATTACAAGCAACAGGCAACAAGCACAATGAGCTCTAGTATCTCTTTTAAATGATCTAATATCAACACACGAATCCAATAAATAAATTTTCCAGAAGAAGAAGCACTCAGTAGTGAGCCTGATAAAATTACAAACAAAATTGATTGCAAAAGCAGCATAAGCATCAAAGAAAGAAAGTGTAAAATAAGCTAACTTTTCCAATGACTGAAGCACCTAAATTGGAAAAGAGAACCACTATAAGGGGGAACTAACTCAGCAATAAAACATTGCCCCCAGTATACGGCACTTACACAAAAAAAACCAATGCCTTTCAATGTCTTCAATGCTCACCAGTCAAATTTTGTGGACAACCATCACCACACAAGAATTCAGCTTTCACACAAATGACTTTCTTCACCTACTCATCTTTAACTGGGTCCTCATACTCCCTTCCGTTGTCCAATGCAGTCAGGTTAGATGAGGCGCTTGACGACACGGCGTGACTGTCACTGTAACTGTTTTTTGATGGGGTTCTCTGAGGATTGTTAGCTGCATGATTCTGTCCCTCCTCTGCTAGTTTTTTCATAAGGTTCATGATAGTTGGAACAAACTTGGTAGACAAGGAAATGATTGCCGGAAGCTGAAGAAAGAAAAAAAGGTTAAGAAACAAGGATACTATGAACTTGACAACAGACTCTTGAACACTGTAGAATGTGAAAGGCTAGTAGCTTGTTAGCTGAATTTGTTACTAATGCTCATAGATTGCAAGAAAATTCACGCAGGCAATACAGACAGGTTTATCAATACTGAGATTGAACGATAAATTCTAAAGATCATGAAAGCTTATACTCACGGCTCCATTGCGAAATTCTCCCGAAATGTCAAGTTGCACCCATAGAGCTTTAATAAGAAGATAACCAACAAAGATGACACCCAAATACAAGGGATTTCTGCCATGGAAAATATTAAAATTGGGTGAGATCAATTAATTAGTACACAAGAGTAGATAGTTTTGTTTAGGTTTGTGCTTAAGGTAACACTATGTTATTAAAATGCCCAGAAAATACTTAAAACAAGTTTATCTCCAACACTATTCTCATTTTACAATTAGCCTGTTAGAGGAGTAAGATGCAAGTCAATAGCAAGAGAAAACCAAAGAAGCAATGCTAAACTAAAAAATATAAGCAGAATGAGGTTCACATGCACCTTAGAAGTGTCATAAATTCATTAAATCCTAGGATAACCATAGCAGCTATCGCCCAAGGGGGAGGTAACCAGTTGTTGTTGCGCTTGCTTGCTTCCTGAAAATACAAAAAATATTACATCAATAAGAATAGTAAAACTCAACAAGAAATTCAGATGTACTGATAATCGATGCTTTCACGATAGAACCTAAATATTACCACAAGAAAAAAAAAAAAAATCCTTCGACCGTGCCAACAATTTTACAAAAGACAAAACTTACATTAGGTACAACAAGTGCTGTTGGTGCTATTCTCCAATCAAATTTTGGAGTTTTTGATAATTTGCATCTTTTTAAATGCATAGGGTATCATCAAGGTGAAACTCTAAACATAATTGGAGGATATCACCAACAGTACCTTTAGAACTTACATCTTTTTAAATGTAAGGTTTCACCCTTTAGAAATGCAGGGAATAAACAATGTGAAATATAAGAGCTAAACAGACACAGAATTTACATTAATAATATTAATTTTCTAATAATCACAATAGATTTTCCATTTTCCTATATATAGAGGAACCTTAAAAGTCTTTAATAAATAAGAAACATCATGCCTGTGCAGCAATGGCTTGAGAGACAGTGTACTCTGTCTCTGTCCTGAATTGCCTCCACAAAGACTTGCACTGGACAGGCGTAATCAACGTTTTAGAGGAAGAAACCTGAATGGAAATGTCACACACCACAGGTCAGTGCCCAGGATAGAAAATGCTCTCAAAATGTAACCAGAGAAACCATAATATACACATTTGAAGCCTAAAATATACATCAAGCAATTCACAAATCATCACAGCAAGAGATATATTTATATTTTGTTAGAGCAATCAGATCACAGACCATTCATCTACCGAAATGGGTACACAACTTAATACTTCATCACAAAATTAAAAATACCTCTTCCCAGCTGCTAGAAGCTAGTGGATCAACCACTGTCATGCTCCTTGTACCATTACTGCTTGGCGATGGTTCCACCAAAGCAACGGCTAACACTTTCTCAATATTGTCAGCGTCGTCATCATCCAAACGGATTGCAGCCATGACAGATAGCAACTTCAAAGACTGAAAAGTTTAAATATGATTAAAAGGATTAAACCAAAATCCATAAAAAATCATTAAGAACATAATATTCATAGTCATGTCATACAGCAGATCGAGCAGTCTTGGTGATGGATCGTATATCTTCTTTACCAGTCCAAACACGAGGCATTGAATCAGCATCATGACTAAACAACATTGTAAACCTGCTTTCAAAAGTTAAGGTAAGCGCATCAAAGTACAACTGAAAAGAAAATTTGAAGGTCAACTTGCAGAAGATTCATACCTATCCTTCATACGGATTAGAACTCTTCCTACTTCTTCCTTAGCCTTTCCTTCTACCAGACCTCTTGCATAATCCTCTAAACTTTTAAGCATTTTCTGTCTTGTTTCTTCATCCATATCAAACCCAATAAGTGCAGTAGAGAACCCTGAAACAGCTGATAAAGTCTCACGCCTAAGAAGGTTCCTTATTGATGACCAAGTATCACTATTAGCTCCGTCCAAAAGAGCTTCCACAGGTCCACACAAAGCTTGTTTAAGTTTTTCCTGCAACAGTACTACTATCAGAAATCTTTCCAAGAAATATTCCCTCAAATTAAAAACCAAACCAACTGGAACAGCCTAATAAATTTCAGAAATTACTAGCCTAAAACCACTACCGAGCATGAGAAGTGTCTTGTACTTTTGAATAGTCGCTATTAATTGAAAAAGCTTTCACAACATAAATTGTATCAATCGATCCCTTATTGACAGTGCCTAAGGACGACAATTCTACAAATACCTAAATGCAAAATAATAATCCACATATGGCAGAATAAATACCTGCTTAATAGGAATAGATATACTACACTACCCAACCAACCTCATAACCGTACACATATACTTATGTGTGAGATTAAAAGATTTCATGTATATAGATGCTATTAATCAAGTTTAAGAATTAATTGATTAAAAATTTATATTTAAGAATGATTCTGGCAAGTTTACAATCCTGATATTGTGTGGCCATGTTTGAATGATTTAAGAATTTTCTTCAATTCAACTGCAACAATACTTTAATTAATGTTCTTATTAATCTATTGATTTTACACTTAAGTGACAATGTCAAAGGGTGACATATAAGTGCCATGGTCACCTACAAAAAAAATACTGGGAAACTAAGCATAGACATCACCATCCCAATTGGCACTAGGGGAGAAAACGAGAGACAAGTGTATATCTGATACGAAAAATAATGTGATAGGAACAGAAAGATAGAAATAATAGATGTAATAGACTTATAATTAAACATCTTGGTTTATTTTATGCAAGCAAAAATTTCAAGTTTTCTTTACTAGATTATAATTTTTTTGGTCCTTTGACCTTCCTAATTCCAAATGCATGGCTCCACTCCACTCCTAAAGTGAATTGTGGGTAATGGGAGCAAGTATAGATATAGGTACCCAACAAGTACGAAGCAGCTATCTGCATAGGTACAAAGGCAGGTATGGGTATTTTTTTCAAACATGGGGGCAAAGACGAGTACTGCTCTTGACGTTAATCACTTAAATATTCATAAGACATGAATGGTCAATACCTCATATGATGAAGTGAGTTCAGAAATCTTGGTTGCACGCACAGCTGCAATATGTGCATCAATGTCCCGCAGCAATTTCTCTCGCACTTTAGATGTATCCCAGTTTGCTTGTTCGATAACAATATCTGCAATGACAATAAATAAGTTTCATTTAGTAATTCAGTCTAGATCAAGAAACATGCTTGCAACAAATATTATCAAGTTTGACTTCTTAAAAAGTAGACATTGTAATGAACCAAACCCGAGCAATTATGCACCTAACATCAAATTAATCACTGTAAACCATCCAGTTCTTGTTTATCCTTATTCACGGTTTTCCCTTTCCAAATTTTCATATATATGATTTGGCCTTCAACTTCATTTATTTATTGTTCACAAATAAACAGAATAGAGAAACTTTTTATTACCTGCACATGCTTCGTCAAATTGAACCATACAAAACTCACTGCATTTCCTAGCAGCCTCAGAAAACCCTTCCCCACCATTCAAAGCCTTGTCAAATGCCACCTTGAATTTATCCAAAGTTCCAGATCTTATATGTCCCAACGCAGATTGGAATGCAGGAAGGACAAGCTAACCAATTGAAAAGGAGTTAAGCACCACCATAAATATCGCACTATAATAGCTACTGATAAAAAAGTAAAGGCTAATGTGACCAGTATCTAAAATAGTCATTTTGTTCCAAAAGTCACCAATTTTGTGTTTTTCTTTCAATAATTATCAGAATCATATATTTTCATGAGGGAAAATGGTTGAGCCTAGTTGAGAAGGATTACTTGGAACAATTTTTCTTGTAGTTGCTTTTGTTTGGCAGTTCTCACACCTTCATCAAAAAAGGCAGCTTCAGCATCATACCTAGATTAAAAGAAAATTCAATAGCTCAATATACCTTCACTCTACATCAACTCAATCTTACATGACGCAACACCCAACAGCATGTAACGTTAAGACAACAAACTTGAAAAATTCAATATGAAGCTACAGTAAACTTCGAGATTGCATGTCGCATCACAGAAATAAAACGAAGTCCTTTATAAATAAAACAATGAGTTGGTATTGGAAGAGCAGCCAGAAAACACTATATGGTATTACTGTCTAACACATGTAACTACCAAATTCAAAGACTAGAGTAGAAAATGAGAAACGTCAAACTAAATATGGAATCCTATAAAAATTCCATCCAATTAATGATGGATGCCAATCTTTCCTCTGCCACCTTGAACAATCAAAACCATCCATTCACTTCTGTTGAATTTGGTTGAGGAAACTGTCTAGATTCTTAGGAGCTAGTTTAGGAAGGATAAACCTGAATCAAGTTAATTCAGATATGTTTAGAATGTTCAGTATCTTTATGGTCTTATTTCCTCATTACTCCCTTGACTTGTTGGAAATTTATTTTTCTGATATTTGTCATAGAATCATATAAGAGATGCCATACAAATACCTATGTACCATGATTTTATCATAAATTTCTCTAAACCTACGGTTTCACTCAAGAAGTCATGGCACCTAACTAAAAAATGAAAAAATATTAAAGACAGAGAGCACAGGGTGAGGAAACCCTGCTGCTCCACTAAACAGAACTGGCTGTAATGATTGTAAAAGCTAAAAGAGTTAGACAAAAAGCTTAAAATATAGCATAAAATAATGTGGTATTTCATAACTGAGCCACTAGAAATACAGATTTCTTATAAATTGAACTATACTCACTCTGATAAACAAGTACCAAGGAGTGAACTGAGCTTTCTTCCAAATCCAGGAACAGGGCCAGATTGCACAGCCTCTTCCAATTGACACCAATCCTGAGTGATAATTGAAAGCAATTTCCACATCATTAGTAATTAGGAGGGTCAAAATATGTTGGAGGATTATACCAAACCAAATGTCAATACCTCATTTGCAGAAAAGGAGGCATATTTCTCGTCGGTGATTTCTTCACATCGTACAGTAGCAACCATAACCTACAAGTCGGTAATAAAATTAAGTTTAAATTGAAATACAGTCCATAACCACAAGTTGGTTGACGCTTTCATTGATAAAATCAAGGTTGAATTGAAATATAGTCCCTACAACTGACTTTTTCTTTTCATTTTAGTACCTACATATAATTCTCCACACTCTTATGAAAAAATGTTTACTAAGATGGTCCTTGATGCTTGCTTATCAAGGTTACGACAGTATTAGATTTAGAACCTATACTTGATAAAAGAAATTGATTTTAGTCTCTAAATGAAAAAATCTCCACATTGTGGATCCTACACCAATTAATGTCAACAAACAATGGGGACTAGTTTGTAAGAAAATAAATCATGTACGAATCAAAATTAAGGGTTTTCATGCAGGAACTAAACTGAAAACTAGTGCCAAGTGTAGGGAGAAAATTCTAAATGTAACCTAAACCAATGGACGTGAAAACAAAAACAGGATTGTCACGGCAGTATATTACCTTATGTGCAGGAAGGTCGAGATCTTTGTTCTCCTTAATGACTTTCCATATTTCCTGACAACTAAATGAAAATCCGGAAGCAGGAACTACTCCACGCCGATCCCCTGCAAGCCCACCAGGAGCAATGGAATGATGGAATCGTTGCCGCAAACTGGCAACCTACATTCAAAATAAATCACAACAAAATATCAAGCAAATTAGACAAACAGACATATAACAAACCAAAAAAAGGGTCCATTCCCCACTACATTAATTTATACAACCACAAAACCCTTATAATGGTTTATATTGTACCATCAACAAGATAACAAGAAGGAAACTGGTACAAGATTCATACCTGCTCTCTAAATTGCTCTTCCTTTTCTTCATAACTAGAAAGCGCAACAACTTCAACCTGGTCATTTGTTGCCAAGTGTAAACAATTAATATAAACTTCAAATTAATTCTTGCCGCACAAGAACATCAGTAAAGATTAGCATTATCAAAGGAAAGAAGAACTGACGTTGAAAAATTCACTTAATGGGGTTTCCTTGTGGGCCTGTGGTTTAGGAACAGAATCCCATATCTGCACAGGGAAAAAGTAAAACAAGGTAAGTAAAATTTCTATAAGAATTCCATAACAAAATATGGAGATGAAAGCACTACATTACCTTCTGAATATCTTCTCGCAAAACAGGTTCTAAATTTTCAAGTGGCGTCTGTAGAAGAGAAAGGTTAACCACATCAACAACAAATAGAAGTATTTAAATTTAAAAAATAAAATATAAAAATATATATAACAAGACAGTAAACAGTTATTACAAACCCTTGTTTTATCACGTATGACAAACAACAGTGTTGTTTTTCGTGGACTGAACAATCTCATCATGACCTGAAAGCAAAATTGAGCAACCAGTTAGGTAGAAGGTAAATGACAATTTAACAAGTTTGAAGATTCAAGATAGTTGCTTGAATCAATTGGACAATAACACATACTTGAAAGACAGTTTTTAGAAGTGGCTTATTTGCAGCTTGCTCACGGCCAATGTCATGGCACCACCTTCACAACCATTGCAGAGGAGGGGAATCAGTCGCACAAAGAAAGAAGATTCAAAAGGAAAAAGATTAAAATAAGAACTACACTATAGACTTAAAAGATTCTGAAACTGGTCCGTATTAAAGATGTAACAAGTGTGAGAACTAAAAAGGCGAAGAAAAACTTACATGTTTATTAACACAATATCTGATACAGCAAGAGCAAATAAAGCACTCTGCTTTTCAAAAGCAGTGTCATCCTGAGAAAGAAACAATTTCAGTAAACAAGAAGAACTGATCGCAGGAAGTAAACTGTTCCTAATCCATCACAATGCTAACACGGATTAAACTTTTTTGGAACTCTTTCTCACAATTTAATAACAAATAAAATTCAAAGAGATCAAGAGGTTAGAGAGGTGGAGAAACGACAAGATAACCGAACCTCCTATTTATCATTTTTATCACTTTCCATAAAAAAAGTTTAGAAAAACTGTTGTTCTGCATGTGCATAAAAAGGAAAAGGAATGTTAAAAGTAAATCTTGAATATCAGGAAAAAGTCCCAAACAATTTACAATAAACATCAAATGTTCTACAAGGGGCTAGAAATCCAAATTAAAAGAATATAAATCCAAATGGCAATTGGATGTTGACAATAGAATGAATTTTGAGCACTGCTACAAGCAACATTAGTTAATATATAACCCAAAAAAAACACCTCTCCACGTTCTCTTCCATCGGTACCCTCCAAATCCATAACAAGTGTACAAGGCTCTATGCCATTGCATCTAGCCATCCAGATTCCTTTGGTTGTTTGAGACCTGAAAACAAGAATATTCATCAGGTCACCACCACCTTGTTAGTTGAGCAGGGATTGTGTAACATGTCAAAATTGCAACAACATACCTTCCCTTGAAAGCATCCATCTCTCTGAAGTTGGTACCAAACAAGTTATTTAATAGTGTGCTCTTGCCTGCCCAGCGCCAACAACAAGAAGAGCTAGATAACATTAAGATCCTTTTCTGATTGTTAATGAATTTAAATAAATGCAAAAGAAATACATTTGAGAAAAGGTTATAAGTAAAAGGCCTAGGAGACTGAACCTAGTCTAGCAGGAATCACTATTTAATACGGATGATGAAGCCATAGATATAAGCCACTACAATTGAGCTAGTGATGAGTTGTTGGGTAATTTGCAATGGGCCATTCATAGGTTTCGGTCTCATTGCTACTCATGTAACAGAAAATCGTAAACTTATATCAAACCCAACTAGAATGAGACTATTATTCATTAAACTTTAATTTAACCTTTCCATGGATCTTAAATAACAATTATCTCCATCATGGTGTTAAGTGAAATAAATATGTTAATTACCTGCAGATTATGATCCTCGGGCGTATAGACAGGTTACAGCAATCATAAAATTCAATTATCTAGAGAAGGGAAGGAAAAACAATAAGGCTATGGAAGCAAGAAAGCATACCACTACTTTGTGGACCCATTATAGAAACTACAGCATACGAAAGCCCACATTCAGCCAACTTCACCTCCTTCATAAAGTTTTCAACCCCAGAGACATTGAATACACCATCTCCGTCAATAAGTTGAGTTGAACAACAAGACTCTCTATCCGCTGGATAAGTAGATACTTCATGTTAGTAGAGGTCAAATTTCTGCACATAAACTTGCTCAAATTTAAAGTATAAAACTAATTGAGATCCATAGGCAAAACTGGAATCTTAGGTATGATTTCAGCTTTGCACTGTGATACACAAATTGCTAGAGAAACAGAAATCAGGAAAAAAGGAAATTCAGCTTGATCATCCAGCCCTGGTAAGAACATTGTTATCTGATTCGACACTCCATCCATTCATCAATTCATGACCAATACTCCCACTAGCACTGAAAAAACTGAGCAGGGATACTAATCTCCATACCATAAAATTAAATTAATCAACCCTCTGATAGCCACACAAAAATCTAAACCTTGACCCGGATCCAACCAATTAATTAACCACACAAAAAACAAATTAAGGATCAAATGTCAAAATCAATCACACCCTCGAATTCCCATAAATCCTACAGAAATATTCACTTGAAACTGAAAATATAAATAAAACAGAAGTCGAAATAAAAGGTAAAAACAAAACGCATGCAAGTGTAACTACAGGTTTTCCGTTAACACCCAACAACCCTCGTCTATAAAAGATTTCAACTTTGATGCAAGTTAAAATTGGGAAAGCAAACGGAAATCAAAAGGTGAAGAATAAAGCTGTGATCAGAACAAGATTGAAAAAAAAAATGCAGGAACCAGATCGACGATGAAGAGAATGGGAAAAGCATACCCATTGGCGTGAGATTGGAAACAATAGTTGAGAAATGCGATAAGGAGGATCGAAAGAGAGAAAAGGAAGGAAGCGATCTCAGACTCTATGGCAGAGGCGTTTACATTGCTATGCCATCACCATAACTACACACATATACTTTATTCCAAATTATATTTTTCATTTTCTTCTCTTTTCATTTTTCCTTTTTTACCTTTTTCTTAAAAAATTGGAAATAACTGTTTTTAGTTTTATCTTTTATTTTGATTTGCACGAAAAAATACATCAAAGGGAGTTTTCTTCTGTTTTTCTCAAACAGATTGAGTTGAAAATGAGAGTTCTCCTTTTGAAAAATTCTTTGAACAATCGTATTCGTATTTTTAATTAATTTAAAAATTATATCCGCTAATCTAGAAAACTAATTAGATTAATTAAAATTAAGGAAAATGAGAAATTATCCAAAGATCTCGTATTCGTGACAGTATCTGACCAATCGACGTGTCTTGTTTGTGGCACAATCCATCGTATCGACATGCAACACAACTAAAATATTTTTCGTAGTTTTTTTAAATACTTTTATTATTAAGTCAATATCAAGATAATTTAATTCAATAAAATAGTTAAAAATAATCTAAAATTATTAGTATTAATATGTATTCAACTTGACTAAAAAAATGTATGAAAAAATGTAAAAAAAAAAAGTTCAAAAAAAATTAAGTCACAAAATAATTAATTTATCCAATAAAAATTGTAACATGGGATTGAAATCGTAAAATTATTCATAACTCATGAATTATGAAATTTAAAAAAAAAACGAAAATCATTGCTGAAAATGGAATTAAAAAGTTATATAAAAATGTTGAGTATAATAAACAATAAAAAAAAATAGAATTGAAAAAGGGGCGGTGGAAGAATGGGACCCACATGTGCCGCCCTATGTCTTTCGGCGAACGTGAAAATGTAACTTTTTATAGCGCGTGTAACCCATTTTCTCATCATTTCTCTCTACAATCACTTGCGTTGTACACACGCGCGACCACACTTGTTGCAGCATTTACATCTGATGTCCTTCGTGGGTCCCACCTATTTCTGCTTGTGCTCTGTTCAAAAAACCTACATTCTTCTGATTCATTTTAAAATTCATTGTTAATTTTAAAGAAATAACTATTTAAAAAAAAGTTAAATATGTGTATGTATTTTGTGGTATGAGAAATACTATATATACCAAAAACTATGAGATTAATTACGGTTGAAATAATGTGAATTGGAGGAAAATTACTAAACTAAGAAAATATTTAAATGAATCTGAATTAATAAACTGTTATAAATGAAAAAAGTAGAGGTAAATAAAGAGTACTAGGATGTTAAATTTATGAATTCCTCTGCATATAATAATCTCTATTCAATCTCATTCATTTCCATAGATTTTAATAACAATGTGATAGGTATGTCAATTATCAAATTAAATGATCCTTTGATCATTAATGAAATTTATTAAATTATTCAGTTAATTGATCACTAAGACTATAATATTTGAATGCATTAAAGAAATATGAAAGCTAATTGTTTGAGATAGTGCAGCTTCAAGCTTTTACAAGATATTATTACCTTCTTTTTCTAAGATTGTTTGAAGAGATTAAATTAAAAGTGTCTTTTTCTTCGAGCAAACTTGAAAATGCTAAAAATAATTCCAATAGAAATGAAAGTTGGTGGTGGTCAATGATGGTTTGCATCCATCATTAAAGAAAGGTTGCTAGAGGAAGTGATCAAATCAATGATTATTTGTGCAATAATCTCTATAAACCCATTCATTAGAGTTTAATGTAATCATCATTAAAAGTGAAAGACAAGTTTATGTTGAATAAAGTATATAATGTGTATGATAAAATAAATGGGTAAATATTTTTTATTCTTCAGGTAAAATTATAGTTAGTTATTTCTTAAAATTTTAAACTAATTTAGTATTTCGTTTGTATGGATTTTGTTATTTTAAATAAATTTTATTAAATTTATTTAAAAATTTAAATATATTTTTCAAATTATCTAAATAATTTTAATATTATTATGAAATGCGTTTAAAATATTAAATAAATTTAACAAAAGTTAAAAACTTAAATCAGCATATTTCTAAAATTTGAAAGAATAAATTAAATTAAAGTGAAAGTAATTGTAATTTTAAATAAAAAAAAAACATAAGCTTAAAAGAAATAAAGAAAATGAAATTGTGCATGTGACATATCTCTATTATTCCTTTGGTGGTGATCATGTGCAGCATTGGAAATAGGAGAGAGTAGGTGAGAAATGTGAGAGTTGAGTAATGGGAAACATAAGCATTAATGAATGTTAAGCTTTTCCACACAGAAAATGGAGGAAACTTGTTTCTGTCTTTATGTTTCTATCCTTTCAAAACACCTCCTACTTTCATCTCCTTGATCTTACAAATTATATATATTTATTGTGAATGCTTGTTATTTCTAGATTTTTTTCATAATACAAATTACTTTTTTAATTTCAGATAGCATACTGTTTATTATATAGCACAGTTTTTAAATATATTTAGAGTTTAATTTTTCGAAAACCGAATTTTGAATATATTTCAAAATATTTTTATACAAATTAAAATTTAAAATTCGTATGTCAGAAAAATAATTTTGAGAAGATTTTTAAGTTACAAACATTCACTTTTATTTTTTAAGTTAAAATATTTTTTTTCCATTTTTTCTTTTCTTTCTTTTTTCTTGTTGACCTAATAGTTGCATTCTCTTTTCTTCTTCTATTTCTTTTTTCTGTGTTAAATTCTTCTTTTTTTACATTCAATCACAACAAATCCCATGTATTATTACATATTTGATTAGATTTGCAAGTTTATATTTTGCATAGTTATATATAAATATTGGTTTGGTTTGTGATGTGAGAAAAATAATGATGCATTGATCTGAAAAAGCATGACGTGAAGCTTATTTTTAACTATTGTCGTTTAGTGAGTTTGGAAAACCATAGAAGGTTTCAATAATTAAAAAAATATTAAAATTATTCACTGGGTTTCAAAAATCATTCAATTCTTCGATGGTTTTCCAAACCCATTCAAGTGATTCATGTTTTTTAATAATAAAAAAAAATGTTCACGGATAAAGGTTTTCCAAATCTATATGGTTTTCCAAACCCATTGAAGGACAATGGTTAAAAATAAGCTTCATTGTTTTTCCTTTTCTTTCATGCTTTTCCAGAACAATGCATCATTATTTTTCTCACATCACAAACCAAACCAATATTTATATATAACTATGTAAAATATAAACTTACAAATCTAATCAAATATGTAATAATACATGGGATTTGCGGTGATGGAGTGAAGAGAAAAAGAACTTAACATGACAATAATAAAAGGAGAAGAGGTTGCTAAATCAACAACAAAAAAAAAAAATAAGAAAAAAAGTGAAAAAAAAGTGGAGAACTTTTTAAGTTAAAAAGTAAAAGTGAACATCAATAACTTAAAAATCTTCTCAAAATTCGTTTTCTTATCATACGAATTTTAAATTTTAATTTGTATAAAAAACATTTTGAAACATATTCAAAATTCGATTTCTCAAAAATCGAATTATAAAGGTATTAAAAATTCGTGCTATATAAGTAAGTACATTAATAAGGTAATCTGTATTATCAACGAAAAAAATCGTTATTTCTAACTGTGATGGTTTGATTTTATTATATAACAATCACTTTATTGGTCATGATAATAATGACTACAGATGAATGAATATGGTGATAATAATAATAGTAGTAATAATTAAAAAATTATATTATAACAAACTATAAAGATAATTGTGTAAGTGATAATTATAACGATCTCATGGTGATTATAAAATAGTGTATTATTTCTTTTTTAAGTTTTAATATTTATATTAATTTTAGATTTTGTGAATTTGATAATTAAGTACGGATTTCTTTTAAAATTCACATAACCTTGTTAGGAAACAATGACATTCCTTTTTTCATGAAAAATGTATAGTTGTTATTAATATGACTATATAATAATTTGTTATCCAGCCTACTCAATTAAAACCAGCACATTAGTAACGAACCTTACCTGGGCTTCCATAGGAATTGTGATTGGCCCAAACTCGACAAGCTACTGAAAAGAAAACAAGAAATAGCTGCTGCTTCCTGCACCCCAATTTACTTTCTACAGTCCTATAAAATTTGAAATCTCTGTTTTACCCTATTACTAAAAACCCAAAAAATGCAAAACCTTTACCTACCTACATGATGCACCTTCCTCCTTCATTTTTTTTTCTTCAAATTTATTTCTCTATTATTTCTTTCTCTACATGCCTAAAATGTTTATGTCAACTTCTACGATTCTTTTGCTTTCTCCTTGTGATTCTTTCTCAATCGATCAATCTTTCAAAATAGCTCCATTGTGATCGAATATCGCATTTAGATGAGGCAGTATTAATCTGCATCAACCAAAGTAGAGTTGTACTTGTCAAACTATCTCAATGTACGCAAAACCACAGTGACAAACTCATTAGTGAGAATTTGTAATGTTGAGGGAGAACTATAACCTTATGTGGTTGTTTAGATTGTCACTGAGGAATATTTAAGAGAAGGAAAATTTTGAGGGGTATATGTGGTAAATTGTTGTTAACACATAAAATTATGGTTATTGTGTGGGCTAAGATGAATTTTGAATGAGAAGACAGAGAAACTTGATTATTGTTGGTATAGACAATGAATATAAAAAGAAAAATGTACTTATTTAAATTAGGGTAGAAATTGTTGAGTCAATGAAAATAACACATATTGAAAAGTCACACATCACTTAAGATAAACAATAACATAGGTGTTAATGAGTATATAGTGGACTTTAAGCTTACAATTATAATTATCTCAAGTCAAAGCCACTTTAAGTTTGTATTTTACTTTTTTTTTTTATACTCTTATAGTATAGAACTGTAAGGTTTTGGTTAATATTTTACTTTGTTGAGTTTAAGTGTACTTAGTTAAAAATCACAAAATAAGTTGTCTATATGTTATAAAAAATTTCATATAGTTTTATTTTTTTATTGTCATTGGACAATGATCGTGATTTTTCTATAATTTTAGAGTTTTCATGTTATACCGTTATGTTGATCTTATTTTTTTTATCGAGAAAACAATTATTGAGGGTAAAAAACATCTATGTTCCACAATCGTGATAGACTTTTATTTAAATGATTAATTATAAAATATAACTATTAGATATCTAAAAGATAAGTCACTTTTTATATAAGAGATTTTTTACTTTGTCTTTTTGACCAACAATTTTAACTTATTTATCTCTTTTTTACATTAGTCACCTTATTAATCTTCACATAATGAGATTTCACGGTTAATATTCTTAAATTATTTATATATGTTTGTTTTGTGTTATTAATAAAGTTTTGAACGTCATATATTTTGACAATATTTAATTAAATACTTACTCACTCCTATAAGTTATTTTATTATATTGATAATCATTTCTTTTATAGTTATTCTTAAAATAACATCTTATTTAAGTGTAAATATTTTTTCATTTATTAGAACGAGAATTACAAATTCATTTATACGTGAACAATTATTTAGGAAAAGATTATTGTGAATTACATAATTATACTGTGACAAGTTAGAATAAAATAATTTAATTCCTTTAGGGACAATTGATAAAAGAAAAATTATTGCTTGTAACATCAATTATATTTTTACAATAATTGAATGTATCAAGTTACAGTCAAATCATGTCGTTTTAACTATTACAATCTAAATTAAAAAGAATTATACCTTAACTATCAATTATAACTTTTAAATCAGTGATTTTATTCAGTTGATAATTAATAAATATACATTAATAATCATCTCTTAAAATAATCATTCCTCTTAACTGAGATATATATTGTAAGGCCTCACAATTTTTTTTTATATCCTTCCACTAAAAAATCTACTCAAAATTATCAACAAATTTTAACAAATCCCAAAATATTTTTAGATTCTATTAACTAAAAAAACCATAATAACACCAAATAACTAATTTTGATCATTTTGATTTTATTTTAAACCAAAGGTCTCAATTTTATAAGTTAGTATGTCCAATTTAAGCATATTACAACTATTTAGTTATACACATTATTTTCACTCATGATTTAATTAACTCAAAAAATTACAAACCATTAACCATTCACAAAACAAATCCAGTAACATTTATTCAGTAATATCCATTTAAAATTTTTACTATGAATTTTCAACCTTCAACCTCATATAAAGATTATATTTTAATAACTTTTTCACAATAGAATACATGTTATTATTTTATTGATCTGTTTAAATTTATATTTAAATTTTTTTAAAAGAACTAATCACAAACTATCTTATATACATACGTTATCAAAAAATAATAAAAAAAATGTTAAAATAATATTTTCCGGAAAGTAAAAACAAGTTCAATTTTATAAATTGGACATTTCTTGTGTATCAATGAAACAAAGTGAAGAACTAAAAAATTAAGAAAAATTATCGATCACCTAAATTAGAATTAACATTTTATAATTTTAATAAATAATATGGGTTGATTTTTTTTTATCCATATGATATACGAATATTTATTATTTAATGTTTTTATATTATGTAAAATAAAGAGTTATAAGCAAATTACTAAAGCATGGTAAAATTGATATGATAAATTAATGTGTGGTAGATATTGATTTTGCCATTTAAGCTAATTGAAAATGAAAGATATGGTTTGGTATTCATAACATTCTAAAATTCCACAAAGAGTGATAGAGAGAGATTAACTACTTCATTAGAAAGTGAGAAAAGATTATAATGGCATTAAAGAAATTAAACATTTTTTTAAGTGATAGAGAGAGATTAACTAATTATTAATACATTGGGGGAATATTGATTTCATGAATTTTTATTTATTTATTTTAAGTCACTTTTATTTTATATATTTCCAATGTCTAAATTCACATTCAGACCAACATAATCTTGAGCCAAATTAAGTTAATTCATTTGCTATATATGGTTAATTTTCTTTAAGACAGGAGGAAATTAATCTTTATAACGACACTGTCTCATCTATTATAAATTATTCTTGTTAATTTGTGATTACATGATAATCTAAAGTATCCTTATATCATTACAGTATATTAATTAAAATTATAAAATAATTTTACACATTTATAGGATCTTAATTGCAGTAGTAAATGAAGAATAAATGTGTTTAGCAAAAAGTCATTTAATTATTAATTAATAATTTTTTGCAGTCTATGGATAACCAGACTTAGTAGTAGAGTAACCAGAAACACTGGCACTTCATTGGTTTTATTTTATTTTTGCATATATCTGTTTGTCTATCTTTCTTTCTTCTTTTCTTTTCCCACATCGAAACAAAGGTAGAAAAATGAAGAAGAAGATGAAGGCAAGCACCGCCATATCCGTCGTCTTCGCCGCGCTCTTCCTCTTCTCTTCCGTCAACTCCTTCTACCTTCCCGGCGTTGCTCCTCGCGATTTCCAAATTGTACGTTTTCCATTTCTTCTCTCTCCGTTCCTTCCTTTTCCTTTCTTTCAAATTCCGCGCGATGTGCTTCTTTAATTTATCGATCACCTTTAATTTGTCGCCGCGCTGCTCGGATCTAGGGTTTCGCCTCTGATCTGTGTGGAATTAATCTTAATTTCGTCTCGCGCTGTGTTTAGGATGATGGATTTTGTGTTCGTGAAATAACCGAGTTAGTTTTGGATGATTCCGCTGTTCTGATGTTTTTTTTTGCCTTAATTTAGAATGTTGTGTAATGGAATCGTTAGTTCTGTATAATGACAATCGTGTTGCTGATTCCGAGGACGGAATCTCGGGAGATTTTCGTGTTCGGTTACGAGCTCTTTCGTTGGTGTTTGAGTTCCTCTTTACGCTGTTTTCGAGGAGGTTGACCAATTGCGACGATGAAGTGTGGTTATATTTGTATAGCTGCACTTGGAATCTGTATGTGTAATGTGGCTCGTGATTGACTCGGTCTTAGGAAATATAAAATGTAGTGTGTCATTTGAGAGTTGGTATCTGCTGATTCGGAACTTGGTCGAGATCGGGAGAATTTCATTTCGATTTGTGTTGTCTTTTGGTTTCTAATTTTTTGTGAGGGAAGAATGAAGATGAAGATACTGAGTTGTTGTTTCATGTGTGGCATCAGGGTGACCCCCTTTCTGTCAAAGTGAACAAACTATCATCTACAAAGACTCAACTTCCATATGACTACTACTTCTTGAACTATTGCAAACCCTCCAAGATAGTGAACAACGCAGAGAATTTGGGAGAGGTGCTTAGAGGTGATCGCATTGAGAATTCAGTGTATACGGTGAGCTTCTATTCTCTCATCCTTTGACATTTCTATAAGATGATGGTGTACTTCAGTGGTTACTGTTTTGTTGTTTAGCTTTGTCAATTTAAAAGGTCTGTTGTCTTCTTTTTCCAGTTTGAAATGAGGAAGGAACAGTCTTGCACTGTTGTCTGCCATCATAAGTTAGATGCTGAATCTGCAAAGAGTTTTAAAGAAAAGATTGATGATGAATATCGAGTGAACATGTAAGTGGTAAATGTCTTGGAGCGAGTGCTTAGTTATGCAGTATGAGTTCATTTTAGTAGTTTGCTATGATTCATCTGCCTGTCTACTGCTTGTCTATAGATTTCTGCTTTGAATTCCATTCACCCTTGAAGCTATGAATTTAACATGCAGGATTTTGGATAACCTTCCCGTTGCTGTTCGTAGACAAAGGAGGGATGGAAGTCCCTCAACAACATATGAACATGGATTTCGTGTTGGGTTCAAAGGAAACTATCAAGGGGTATAACTCAGCTTGAATTTTGTTATATATAGTTTAATTCGAAGAATCTTTTTTGTCACTCCATATTGTAACAAATTTACGTTTTTCCTACAGAGCAAGGAGGAGAAGTATTTTATCAATAACCACTTGAGTTTTAGAGTCATGTATCACAAGGATCCAGAAACTGGTTCTGCTCGTATTGTTGGATTTGAGGTCACCCCAAACAGGTATTGCTCTTTTCTTTACGTCTCTCTGTTAAGGGGGTGGTGCATGCTAATGTTGGCATAATATGGATTAACTTGGTTGGGTTTTATAATTTTATATTTGATAAATAAATACACACAAATATATATATATATATATATATATATACACACACACACACACACACACACATATATACATACATACATATATATATATGTATATATATATAGATATATATATATATATATGTATGTATGTACATATGTATGTATATATGTAGGTGTGTGTGTATATATATACACACCTACATATATACATATACATATATATATATGTGTGTGTGTGTATGTATGTATGGATGTATGTATGTATTTGTTTTATGTCCGGAAAAGTATGCTGTTTTTAAGAAATAAGAATGAAACAAATTAGTTAGATTTGTATCTAACAGATCTTAACTTCTACATGATGTCACATTTATTTGAAGATAAATAATATTTTGGCATTAGAGTCTTTTAAATGGGCTCTTAGATAATCCTTTCTTCTTTCGTGGTAAGTATCATAACATAACTTGTGCCTTTCTTTACTTATTGAGTCTATTTCTCCGAAGTAAAGCACTTGTATATTTGATTTCAAATGACGGCTTAATGTGTGTTATGTCTTTCTTGTATGAACTCTGTTGCTGTAAATAGTATAAATCATGAATACAAGGAGTGGAATGACAAGGACCCACAGGTAACAACATGCAATAAAGATACCAAGAATTTGATGCAAGGTAGTACAGTCCCACAAGAAGTTGATACAGGCAAGGATGTCGTATTCACATATGATGTTTCCTTTAAGGTATTGCCAGTTAAAATCTTAGCTACTCAAACTGTCAACTCATTTATTACATGATATGCTAAGCCAAGTTTATTGGTATTTTTCCAGGAAAGTGATATCAAATGGGCATCACGGTGGGACACATATCTTTTAATGAATGATGATCAGATCCACTGGTTCTCCATCATTAACTCTCTGATGATTGTTCTTTTCTTGTCTGGAATGGTAGCAATGATCATGATGAGAACTCTTTACAGAGATATTGCTAACTATAATCAGCTAGAAACCCAAGATGAGGCCCAAGAAGAAACTGGGTGGAAACTTGTTCATGGAGATGTTTTCAGGCCACCAATCAATTCGAATTTGCTGTGTGTTTATGTTGGTACTGGTGTTCAGATCTTTGCAATGACAGTTGTGACAATGGTATTTGCTTTGCTAGGGTTTTTGTCTCCATCTAATCGGGGAGGTCTCATGACTGCGATGGTTCTGTTGTGGGTTTTTATGGGCTTATTTGCTGGGTACTCCTCATCACGTTTGTACAAGATGTTCAAGGGCACAGAATGGAAAAGGAATACCTTGAAAACTGCTTTTATGTTTCCGGGCATTCTTTTTGCTGTCTTCTTTGTACTTAATGCTTTAATCTGGGGGGAGCAGTCCTCTGGAGCAGTCCCTTTCGGAACCATGTTTGCCCTAGTCTGCTTATGGTTTGGTATATCAGTACCCTTGGTCTTTGTGGGCAGTTACCTGGGATTTAAAAAGCCAACTATTGAAGACCCAGTGAAGACTAATAAAATTCCTAGGCAGGTACCTGAGCAGGCATGGTATATGAAACCTGTCTTCTCAATTCTTATTGGAGGCATTCTTCCATTTGGTGCAGTGTTTATCGAACTCTTCTTTATCCTCACATCAATATGGCTGAACCAGTTCTATTACATCTTTGGCTTCCTTTTCATAGTGTTTGTGATTCTATTAATCACGTGTGCCGAGATTACCATTGTGCTTTGCTACTTCCAATTGTGCAGTGAGGATTATAATTGGTGGTGGAGATCGTACCTCACTGCTGGGTCCTCTGCCTTGTACCTTTTCCTCTACTCAATTTTCTACTTCTTTACAAAGTTAGAGATTTCAAAGCTGGTCTCGGGCATCCTCTACTTTGGATACATGATAATTGTTTCATACGCCTTCTTTGTGTTGACGGGAACTATTGGGTTCTATGCTTGCTTCTGGTTTGTTCGCAAGATTTACTCTTCGGTGAAGATTGACTGATTTCAAGGCCATCATATAGTGGATGATTACATCGGGAACCCGGAATCCGAGAGGCTTTAACAATTAGAGGACTCAAAGCAAATATTGCCGGGAGGTTACCTTTTTCCCCTACTCCACCCTTGAAAACCCTTTTTGTTTATTGTTAGAGTAGCAGATGGATTGTTAATTTGTTACAGTGTTTCCAAATATTATTGTGGTAGTTTCTGAAGTAATGATATGTCTGCATATTTCATCATGACACAACGAAGTGATGAACTATTGAATCTTCAGGAAATGTTTGTCATGAGGATGTTTGACTGGTTTATCAGACTTGGATTACGATCAGGGCACTGGGTTAATACGTTCCTTGCGAAACCGAATAAATTAGTATATATTAAAATATACAAATTGTTACATGCAAACTCCTTTCCTAGAATAATTATAAATAAACATTGTATTCTATAAAATGGGGTGTCCAAGGTTTTTATACGATGCAAGAAATTGGACATTAAAATGTGAACTTAGAAACTGACTGCATATACGCATTTTCGTGTTATTATTTCCTAAAATTTAGATAAAAGTAAAGACGATCAATTTGTTAATGTCCTTAAACATGATTCTGTTAAACATGATTACTAATTTGCATAATGTAATCGAATGATTAACTAGATTTAATTGAAACTAATCAGTTTCATTCCTCAGTTTGATATGATATGTTTGATCTATACCCATCAATACATATAAAATTAGAAACTTACCATTTCGATAAGAGGTACTAGATAAAGTCTATAATACTAATTTTATCGAAAAGTATTACTTCTATTAGAAAGTTAGACAAAGTTGAGAAATAATATTTTTATCAATAAATATTAAACAAGACCGAGATATACTAGTCCTGTCGAAAAATACAAAAGAATATGCTACTAGAAAAAGTTAAGAATACCCCAATACAATTATGTCAAACAATGACATATTTTAAAACAATTGTCATGACTAAATAAAAATTAATAACAAAATCCTATTCTCAAGATATTTATCATTGATATTATTAGATCATATGGCTGCATTAATTGATATCCACACATACGAACTTGAGAGCGTCAAAGTAATTTTACAATTACTTTCACCTGAGATTGATACCCTCAAGACCAAGAATCGACGATCAAAAACCGAAGAATATTTCTTGTTTCTTTTCGTTATGCCTTAGACGACGAAAAAGATACAAAAATAATCTTATTAAATTTATCACCGGTAGTCTAGAGTTTAATATATTTTAAATTTTCTTACAAGAAAAATTAAAACCACAAATTCATAACATTGACCCAGTGAAAATATCAGAGTCTCTGCCATAATTGTGCAATTTTCAATATACTTGAACTAAAACTAAAAAAGTGTATTAGTAACACAGAAAACAAAAACAAGCATAAGCAAAACATCATTGAATTAACATGCCTGACCTTAATACATTTCCGGAAGTTTTCTAACAAGAAAGCACCAAATTGCTATCTCCTACAAAATATCAATACATTACAGGAAGCAAGAGACTTCCACACATACAAAAACCAATTTGCACATGGACTAAATCAATGTAGTCTCAATGTGCATAAGGTAACTTTTCACCTTTCTCCACCTCAGTATAACAAGCACAACACCATTATATACACACAAATCCACAATCATCCCAAGAGGCTTTTCAACCACATGGTGTGTTGTCTTCATCTGCAACTTCACCTTGGTAAAGCCAAATCAATGCCTGTGGTGATCTACACGTGTAAACTTAGCTTCAATAAATCAATATGGAACCTTTATTCCACTTATTTTCAGAGATTGAAAATCATCAGGTGCAAATGGCTTCCACTGAGAGCTTCTTCATCACACTTGGACATGGATCTCCTCCAAAAATTTCAGGAGACACTGTCACTGTGCACCAGCTTTGCCCAACACAATTCTGCAACAATAAAGTCATAATCGAATAATCTATTCAGTACCATAAACTTGAAATTCATCACTTGCCCTGCAGGATTTAATTCAAGTTTCAAACCAAAAATGATATTTTTAAAGCTTAGAAAGAAACAATCCCCAGAAAAGCATTGAACAAGTAAAAAACCAGTCCAGATTCTCTATTGGGTTTTGTAATATATTTTAAAACATCAAAATCAATGTCAATGTATTTTGAAGGCATAGTAGAGGAACAACACAGAAAAACAACAGAGAATCCAAATTCGTTTTACCTTCTGAAAAGCATCATATGACTTGTGAGCATGACAACTTCCTTCACGGTAGCTTCCACAAGATCCTACTGGAGTGCCAAAGCTAGCAAACTTGATTGATGAGATTTTTTGTCCAGGACCACATGACAAATGTGCTTTTGGCCTCACAGGACTTTTGACTTTGCCAGAAGCTTGCATCTCATAACTAACAAGATTTGGCTGCCACTCATAGATATCAGCGCATACACTGTCAATATCTCTTCTAACCAAAAAGATCCCATTCGGATCCCCACCCAATTCCTCAAACACAACCAATAAATTTCCGGTTGGCTTCAGCCAAGAATGAGGAACATGGTACCTGACATTATCAGACAGCAATTAGTATGACAATGGTTTCTAACCAACGTTAAACAAAATTCAAGAACAAGCTAGACATTTCTTACCATCTTTGAGAAGGCTCGCCACATTTACTTCCACATTTTTTCTCATTGTAAGTCCCTGCATAGTTACAGTAACCACAAGAACCGGATGCTTTGTAAGCAGGCCAGTAGCGGCCCAGATTCTGTCCATTTATCCACACTTGACCTTTGCCCATGCTGGCCATGTCTAAAGCCAATGGTGCAACTCCAACTGGGGCATCAAAAGTAGTCTGCAAAAGTATAGAAAGGACATTACTTTTACAGCCAAAAAAATGGTCCCTTTTTGTTGCATTTACACTAACTTTTTGGCATATGTTAACACTGTCCACAGAATAATCACATAGTTTTTTTTTTTTCTAGATCATTGTTGATAAATAGTATAAAAGTTTCATGAAGTCCGTGGCTGACCCCAGAATCAATGGAAAGATGAAAACTTTTTGCAGGGTAGTATAGAGGTATCACAATACTCACTTTGTACCATGTCAACGGCTGTCTTCTAGAAACTAAATACCCCTGAAGCCACTCAACAGAGGAGCTTCCACTAAGAGAATGTAGATTCAAGGCTTCACCTTTAAGACCAACCTAAAACAAGCATTCAAATGAATCTCAGGCAAACTAAAGCAATAATGAGAAAGAGAAAGCAAGCAGAACGTTTGAAAAGAACCTTGTATGACCACTTTTGCCAAGTTAAGTCTCTTCTCCCTTCATTGAGACCACTTAATGTTATTGGGCCAAGAACACCAGCATTCCATCTTTCAAAATGTGGACCAACATTCTGTGTGCCAATAAAAGGTAGCAGATGAATAAATATATAGTCATGTTCATAACCAGAGTTTAAAATTCTAAACAATCAGATTTGTTGGAAGTGCAGAGGTGCATCTGATATCATTTAGTCATGGCAGTGTTCACACAAGAGAGAGGGACATAGAGAACAAACCGGAAGCCCAACTGCAACACTTAAAAGGGAGATTTTGTTAACACCAGCTCTGAGCCTCACACTTTCACTGAAGGTTAGTTTGGGGGCCTCCAAGCTTCCATATGCAGTTCCTGACCACAAGAAGATAAATAGTTGGCTCAATGTATCAAAGATGAAGCAAAATAAAATAGTGACCCATGAAACAAAACCCTTAGCAGTAATTCAATGAAACCTACATCAAAGTATTCTTTTTCCTTTTCTTTCTCTGTTTTTCTAACCTTTCTCACTGAAAGCTCAACTTATTTCTGAGAGGTACTTCACAGTGTTTGACCAGTTTTGGAAAGAAAGTTAAGAGAAGAATGGTAACATGATCTATGGTCATGTCCATCAAGTATTGGATAAGCTACCTGATCATGTCATTACATATATATAAAGTGCAGTTGTCCAATCCATTCACTTCTCAAAAGTACTTAAAAGATTCCCTCTTCTTCCTCTTGGATCACATTACGAAATAAAAAGAAAAAATTATAGAAATTGAATATTTGTAGTAATACATCCTTGTAGTTTAAATCATTAGTGTTGCTGAAACAGCGTGAAGTGAACCAGCAGTGTACTGCTCACCTGCCAACTGATTGTTGATAAAAACATGCAAAGCATGCCCAGCAGATAAAACTGTAAGATAGGGATACTTTCCATTCCTCAAAAATTCTTCATTTGGATTGATCACAACACTGCCAAGAAAAGAAACAACATAAGTATTCATAGTCTAGAAACAAAAAGGAGCAAATCTATCAATAATGGTTAAGAGAAATTAAAGTAAGAACATTGCAGAGTTATAGGTCACACTCACTCCGTGGAGTACCACAGGTAGTCAGACAAATCTCTGGTTGCATTTATCTGCTCCAACAGGCCAGTCACAGTGAAGGAACTATCATCAGTAGTGGTTGTCTCTTCATTAAACGCTTTCCAAGACAGTCCTCCATGAATAGGAACACGACTCATCTTCATTGTTGTGCTCTGAGAACCAACCTGTAAAGAGATTTCGAATTAACATTACTGCTGAAATCTTCAGTTCAAGAGTTACTCAAAAGAATACTGTTTCTCATTGAAATTGAAACTAGGTTCAAACAAGAGACAAAGAATGTAAGTAAGACTCCAAAACGAAATATCATTTGTCCCTTTTGTTTGCCTACTTTCACAGAACAAAAAAGTCACAAGAACTACTACTGCACATAACTCATTATTGAACAAATTTACTCAGACCAACTAAATAGTTTATATTTGGTCATGCTTCACAGATATAAAATCTCTATCATAAGAAACATTTATCCCATCTCCAGTAATCTGAACTTTAAGTTAGTTTAATTTGACTCACCCTTGCAGTGTTATAAACAGTGTGCTTGCAGTTAGGAAGAATGCTTATAGACCAAGGAGGCAGATTGTAATGTTGATTTCCAAATGCCACCGTTGCATAAGATTGTGGATTGTAGTTTGCAAGGAATGCAGCACAAGCTCCAGACCTTGATCTAAAGACATGAGCCTGTACATTGGTTATGAACGTTGAAAGTTTAGACTAGTTCCATAGCAGTTTCACAAATAATTCTCAGAAAACTAAATAAAGTTATACCTCTTCATAATTCCCAAGCCGTTGTACAGTAGGATCTCCTGATATTAAAGCAGGTTCACACAGTTTTATTGCTCTATGTAAATCTTTCAGATGACCCCACTTTGGCTGTCTCGCCAATCCTGCATAGAACATAATAAATAACTAAAAAACCATTCATCTTCAACTATTATATATATATATATATATGAGAACTCTGTTTTCATCTTCATGTATACCATATTCATCAAGAGGTGCATCATAATCATAGCTCGTAGCAATGAAGGGACCACCAGCAGTTCGACCAAAATTTGTTCCCCCGTGATACTGGAATGAACAAAACAGAGGGGATTAGTTAACTATTCAAGGGTGAATTAAATTCACACAATGAAATCAAGAAAAGTTCAATTTACCATATAATAGTTGACATATGATCCCCCTTTCTGTATAAACCTTGCAATTGAAAATGCCAAGTCTTCAGCAGGTCTTTGAGGAACTGCACCACCAAACTCAGTAAACCTACATGTTTCAAAGTGTAACACATGAAATGAGCATCTCTAAGAACTAACAACCCACAAAATAAAACCTTCAAATTTATCATACCAGCCAGTCCAAGCCTCTGTCCACATCTTTGGTTTGTAAGCCTTATTTGGAGAGAAATAATCACAATAGAAGCCATTGCAAGTGTTAATCTGCAAAAAAAAAAAAATAGTTTAGAATTAAGATGTGGACTTTGATCCCGATTGGAATTATTGGTTTTAAATGCACTCATGCAAATATAATATATATTGAGGATATAAAACAATATATTTCTCTCTCCATCACTAACAATGAAAATTGACATGAATGTCAGATTTTCAGTTTCCACCGTAAGTAAAAAGGGTAATTTCACTATAGTTATAACGGTTAATAACTAAACAGGCATGATAATGAGAACAATAGTGAAAGGACTGAACAAGGACTGATACCAACTATGTACAAATAGGAATAATCACTCATTTCTTCCATTAGGCAAATGGACAAAACATACTGTCTCTAGTATCCCCACCAAAGACAACAAGCTATAATGATTAGAGAAAATGTGTGTAAAAGGTACAGATAAGCAGAGCTTACAACAGGATCAGGAGCATCATCTTGCTTGCACATGATCCATGGAACCCCAGTGCCAAGGCCTACAGCCATATGAGCTGCCCATTGTGTGTAGGCTCTACCGGGAGCACCAACTTCATACTCCATAGGTCCATATTCATTTTCGATCTGTGCAAAAATTTTGCAGAGGTAAAAATCATTGAATTTTTTCTCTATGTGTGTATCTTCAGTTTATTTTGAGCAACAAGGCTGTAACTATATTTTCAAGCTAAAAAAGCTACATGAAAATATAAACACGCTATTGGATTGAGCAGAAGGGTAGCTGCATATGTAATCTACCTGAGATAGAATTATTGGACCACCCTGAGACTCGAATAACCTTTCTGCTTTCATCATATCCACAATCTTCCTGGTAAATCTTTCCATTTGAAACTTAACCACAGCAACATTTAAAAAGAAAAGTGTATTAGTAGACAATTCAAAACATGAAACATACGGGAAAAAAAAGGAGAATTCTTGTATGATACTTTAGAGTGATTCTTATCTTACCTTAAACGGTCCATTGTCTGTCCTGAAGCTGATACCTGGAATGTACTTGAGCCAAACAGGGAAACCTCTGAAAATTGAATGAGATTAAGCTGTTAAGAAAACTCACAGTTACTATATCAGCAAGGACTCTTTGCCTATGCAAATAGGAAATTCATCTCTTTCATTACCCGAAGTTCCATTCAGCACAAACATAAGGACCAATTCTGAGGTTAACGTAGAGGCCTGCTTGCTGCACCAGCTTTATGAACCTCACCAGATCATAGTTTCCCCCAAAGTAATACTACAGTATCCAAAAGAAAAAATATTGTGATAATTCCCAACAACTAAATTCGTTAAAATAATAACAACATATGCATATTTTCAAACATTGTTTCTTAAGTTCTTACTTTGCCGGGCGAAGGCTCATGGCCATTCCAGAAAACATAAGTTTGAATCACATCCAAACCTCCTTCCTTTGCCTTCTGAATAAGATCTGGCCACATCTGAAAAGGGAGAAACTTTAAGGCACCCATTTGGTAGAAAGTTAAAATGGATGAAACCATGAAACACATTTGAGTAAAGTACCTCAGGTGTGCTTCTGGGGTAGTGAATGGAACCAGAAAGCAGTATCCTTCTTTGGCCATTGATGGTGATAGCTTTATGGTCATAGGACACAGAAGCCGAAGCATGACCGATCAGTGACCATGCAAACACCACCACCAAGAGCAGAGGCACATTCCACACAATGAGCTTGTTGAAGCTCATGACAACAAAAAATTGAAAACAGCAATAAAAAACAACACCCTTGTTGTGCTGTTCCTCAGCTTGGTAAAGCAGTGGCCCTTGAACACTTTATTCTATGCTTCAACGTGTGGAGAGAGGAATGTCAGAAGGAGAGAAGAATGCTTTTTGTCCTGCGTGCAAGTCTCCTCCTTTATGCAGAATGATTGAAGAGAAAACAGTGTGAAAGGAAGAAAAAAAAAAAATGGTAGGTTGCAGCTTGAAAGAGTGAGCAACAGTGATATATTTCTGTTTTTGATTTGTTTTCACCCTTTTGTGAGATTAAGCTACTTTATGTGGAGGTTCTTCGTTGGAGGAAAAGGGTGGTGCTTTGCAGCTGCTTTTATAAACACTCAACACTGAGGAGTAGATGGTCTTTGTGAGAAAGTGGGACCCACTTTCATGGAGCTTTGGGACCCACATCTTGTTCTTCTCCATCCACTCATATTCTTTTTCTCTTTAATTAAACTTTCTTTAATCGTTTTCCTTTTTTTTTTCATAAAAACTAAATGTTTTAGGTTTCTAAAATTCATAGTATATACATCAGACTTGCCCATGCATTACTCATAAACAAAATATTTGCTGCAAAATTAGTTTAAAAAATATTTACAAATTACCTTTTTAATAAAAAATTACAGTAAAATTTAAACTTACATTCTTACAATTACAAGTTTTCACCCACAAAATAATTTAATTGTTTTTATCTGTGTATCTGCATGATATTTTAATTTAAGAAAATCTCTTAAGTGATTTTTTCAATTTAAAAATATGTATTTCTCCCATTATATGCAATTGTAGTTTTAATTTTAGACTATATTGGCATATTTGATGAAGAAAATAGAAAAAAAAAATCAATATTTTTTGTTTAATTAATCGAAAACAGACATAAGCAGGTATTTTTTTGTTTGATTGGTGGAAGCAATGAGATCCTGAATAGAATGTGAAGAGGGTTTTCCCATTGATTACTTCTGACGAATTTTGAAATCAAAGACTGAAACATTTATGTGATTTCAAATTTGCTGCAAGATTTTGGTTGGAAGTTACGAAGTTATATTAAACTATATTTAATGATTAGTATTCAAGTATGAATTTTTTGTTAGTGAATGGATTAGGGACCATAATTACAAGACTAAAAGCAATACAAGTTTAATTTTTTATTTGTTTATTAATATCATTATTTATTACTGTTAACATTAAAAATATATTTAATCCTTTTTTTTAATTCTTCTTTATTTTGAAATCATATGTAACAACCTAGTTTAGTGTTAGAAAAACAGGAAGCAAGGTTTCACTTTGTAACTGAAAAAGGGTTTACTTGGAAGAAGGGGAAAGAGAAAAGAAACAAGAAGAGAGGCGCTTTATGAAGAACATCATCTGATGATTGAGTTTCGGTTAGAACTTGGATGTCGACTTCCAAAGCAAACAAATCCAGAAGAAGATTGATTATGCATGTTGTAATGCATGCATATCATTTTTCTAACACTACTATCTATACATGCATCATCATTGCCAACACCAACCATTTTTCATGTTCCTCAACAACTATAACTGAATCAAATATATTCTCTTTTTTAATGCCATCCATCTCCTATCTCATATATATATATATATATATATATATATATATATATATATATATATATATATATATATATATATATATATATATATATGCATGTCTTTCGATTTCGACATCAATGGTGTCTTTTGTTTATTTGACTTCTCACCTTCTGTATAATAGGAATGAGACGGCATATGATAAGTCATCGAAAACACTCTGCGTGGACGCGATATCCTCCTACCGATAACATGTTAATCTTGTTTATATCGGTCCAATTTTATCGGATGTCTTCAAAAGGACGCTCGTTCACCGTGCACGACGCGATCGCGACATCCTCCCACCGGTAACATGTTAACTTTGTCTGTGTCGTGCCAACCTAACGTCCGCGACAAGTGCAATCAATCACGGGTAGATCGTCCGGCAATGTTTGAAGGACAACATTAAAATGAGATTAAGGTAAAACGTAATTAAGGGTATTGGGCCATGATTACGACTTTCCTAATCACGTCTCATGTCAAAAACTATAAATAGAGGTGAGATCAGAGGTATGAAGTAGTTGGTTCACATTTACTGCACATTTATTACTGTTCTCCTTTTATTTAGTGAAGAGTGCACTGACTTGAGTGTCAGAGGACCTTTGACAGGTACTTGGTCGGACGTAATTCGAAAGAACAATCTAGGACTTGATCGAACGGAGTTGGCAACATAAAGACGGTAAGTGTGATTGGACGTCCAAAAAGACAAATTGTGTAAGTTTCGATAGTAACTCGATTCCACAACCGAGACATCTTCTATTATCAATCATTCATGTGAATTCTTTTTTCTTTTTCCAAAATTTCAGATACACCAAATAAATATATTCTTATTTTCATGTTAGAAAGTGCAAGGAAGCTTTTCACCCAACAAATAAGAAATTAGGAAGGAAATTCTTGGAATATAATGTTGGTTGTTTGCAATAAAACAATGAGTATAAGATTTGCTTCATTTGAAGGAATACAGAACTGGTGTCGACTAAATCCAAAAGATAAAAAAGTTGATTATCGACAATTATTGGAAAATATAAAATGGTTAGGAAAGTTCCGTTGATTTGAAGCAGATCAAAACGAAACATCCCAATGCCTAGACACTGTTTGATCAATTGTCCCACAGAACCAAACAAAACGAAAATTGTTGAAAATATTATAAACAGATAAACAATGGGATTATAATTAAAGAATGAAATTTGTTTTATGTAGAAAAGGTGAAGAAAGCGTGTTCCAAACATCTTCTTAGAGTGATGCATATATTGCAAGGAACTGCTTCTCCCAGTGCCCCCAATAATTCATCATAGCTTGTAAGGAAAAAGCTTCCATATTTGTAGTTGGAGGATCATATACTAAAAACCTTAATATGCTTAAAGTTTTTCAGGTCATTTTGGGTCATAAAATACTAATGTGCCTTCATCAAGGTGCAATTTGTTTATTGTGGTGTATATATGTGTTACTATTATTCATAATATAACACACTTTTATTGATGTAAGTATGTGTATAATTCGACTTATATAACATTAGTAATGTTTAAATAAATTCAATTTTGTTATTTTATTAAACACATTTTTTAATTAATAATAAAGAGAAAATATAAAAATATTACGAAATACGTTTAAAATATTAAATAAATTTAATAAAATTTAATTAAAATGATTAAATTTATATATTTCTAAAATTAGATTAAATTTTTGAAAAAAAAATAAAAAACAAAAACATATTTAATTCTTTAAAATATATCATGTTTTGTGAGTAATTTTTTTATTTTGATATAATTTTAAAGATTCTTATAATTTAGCATAACATTTTTAAAGTTTTGATGTGTAGTATTTTTTAAACAATATTAACATTAATTAGCGAAAATAATTAAATTGACTATATTCAATAATATTAAAATATAAGATCTAAAATAAAAACCATACATGATACATCTAAACATAGGAACAAAATATTAATTAAATTAATTATAAATTTAGAAAAAATAAACTTATGCTTTTAAGTTAAACCCATACTCAATAATTTTTAAGTTGAGTGGGTTTTTGCCGATTTAACTGATTCCCAATTCAAATCATTAAAGTAATTGGTGTGATCCAATTTCCAAGGGTAAAAAACTTATGATTGTGACTTTGGCTCACATTAAATTTACCTTTATGCCCCCATCTTCACTTCCTTAAAACATGTTGGTTCATACTAAAATAATTTAATATACATAAATTTAATGTTATTAATTTAATATACATAAATTAGTTATTTAAATAAACTGCTCAATCGGTTTAAAATACAAAGTTCTGAAACCGGTTAAGCTTTACTTATGAACCGGTGGACCGGGTCCGCTTCTGAACTCTGCATGATAATATCCGGTTCAAAAATTAAAAAGAAGGGAAGTTCCCGCCATGATAATGGGAAAACTCATTCATTGGGGTGCGTGAAGCATCTCAGTGTTTTGCGTTATTTCTTTTTGTCATTAGTCAAAAGTCATTTTTCAGATTTTGAATTTTCCACTGAATAACTTTTCAATTTCAATCCAAATGTTTGTTTGAAAGAAAAAAAAAACATAAAATAATAATGAGGTTTTAAATTTTAATTTTAATTAACTTCAAATCGCTTTTATAAACTTAAGTATTTTTAGTTAAATTATATCAAGTGGCTTAAATATTTTATATTTTTAATTAAGTTTTATATGTATTTTTTGTGTTAGTTAAGTGTCTTGGTTATTTGTTTTTCTATATTAACAAATGTGATTTTCTATGATTAATATAAAAAAAATTATTTTTAGTCAATAATTTTTATACAAAACCGTGATAAAACATAAATTTTAAAATAAATAATACCTTATATGAGAGATAATTAACTCTAACTATGACCATCAACATAACATGAGAACATACATATTTCATAAAATGATAGAAAACTCGTGGAAGACATTAACGTTTAACTAATATGGAAACAACCTTGGTTGCTTTTAATATGAGAAACCAAAGAAGAATGAATGTCTAACATGGGAAAACCAAAACAAAAAGTTTTGTCTTGTGAAGTAATTTAGAAGCCACTCTTTTACTAGATTGGTGTCTCGATAACATTGGTACACCGTAATTAGTTTCGTATACGGCTCAGTATTTTATACCTGTAGGGGCACGAAACTATTATTAGGTGCATCAATTCTGAATTTTATATTAAAATACAAAAAAAAATGTAAATTAATACAAGTATACACACATATTAAGATATTGTCCACTTTGAGCCAAACTTTCACAATTTTGTTTTTGATACTACTCCAAAAGGCCTCTTACCATTGGAGATATCTATGTGTGTATAAACTCTTGACCATCATTCTTTCATTCAATGTGAGACTTTGTTTGCACTCGAACAGTTTACTGATTGTGACTGATTAATCTGATCACAGTCTTACCCTTCTGGTTGTTTATATGCCCTTAACCTTTTACTGTTATTTGTTCTTTATTGGCCGTCTGATTCTACTTGAAGGTGAAATTTGGACCCTCCAATACATTTACAATGAGACAAATAAAAGCAATTTATAAATATATATGAGCATTGAGATATTTGCATGGGTCGTAATTGGATACGACCCTGAGCACCGAAAGGAAATTGAAATTGAAGAGCATTGATCATTGTGACGTGGTTGGTTAATTGAAAATGATGGAATATAAGAGATGGCGTAAAGCAAGTCTCACGAATAAGTGCTTGTGAATGAGGTCGCTTTCCTTTATAATAACCCATTTTTCACATACAAAACTCTAATAATTTTTTTCTACTATTTCTTATATATTAAATTTATTTTCTCATCCAAATATATAATCTTTTTATAATACGCAAATTATATATATATTTTTTAATTTCCCGTATATAACAGCTAAATTTACAATGTATTAGTGACACAGGGACCACCACCCTAATAGTTAGACGCTCCATTCAAATATAAATAAGAAAATGTCATAAAACTACATTGGAAACTACAATTATTATTTAGTGATATAGATTAATTAATTAATTCATTACTTGTTAATTTTAAAATATGTGCTGCATCATCACTCTGACTCCAATATCAATCACAATACGATCTCCTAACTAGATTTTTCCTTTAATTTAAACCAAATATTTTTATTTATTGATTTAAGACTTTCAACAGATAAAATTATACTCTCTCGATCAAACATTAAAATTTTCAGGATTGATTAACATCAAACTCCTCGTGTTCTTCATCTTTTTCTTGGATTAATATATAAAATTCAAATTAAGAAATAAGATAATTGGTAAACGAATTTACAAGATTTTCTTGTGATAAGCTTCACCCAGTTTCACATGAGAGAAAAAAGTCAAAGCAAAAAGTATAAGATTGGATGCTCTGTCTTCCACTTATGATTCATTATTCTTACGTTGGTGCATCCCTTTCATATGGTAGCACCATCTTCAACCGTTAATGTTTTAATTACCCAAATCTAATCGAAAGCAAAAACAAGTCCTAGGTTTAAATTACGTTAAGGATAATGATATTTAAACAATGTTTTTTTGACAACATTTGAATATCATTTACGTATTATTGTGTGATTGGTCTAAAATTAGTGTTTATGATTATTACTATTGATTGTGGAGTAATTTTAGACCAATCACACAATAATACGTAAATAATGTTTAAATATTGTCAAAAAAATATCATCTAAATATCATTATCCTTAAACCTAAACAATTACAAGTCCTATAATAATAGATGTATGTAACCCTAACAATCACCATCTACATAATTGTTGATTAGTTGTAAAAAGCTTTCTACTACACAAAAGTGGACCCCATAACTTAGTTTTTTGCTTCCTCATTTTCTAACCATCAACAACATTTTCTTCACCCTAATAATACACACTCAACCACATTGGATACATATAATTCAACACCAAAATAATAAAAAGAAAATAAAAATACTTGTCATTTCTAACTTTATAATTAAATATGTCTCTCACAGATTTAAATTTTTTTAATTTAATTTCTATTACCTTTTTATTTAATTTATTTACATTTTCTAACCGAGTCTCTATAGTTTAGTTAAATTAGGTAGTCCATTATATTCTTTTATTTTCTCTCTACATATTAAAAACATGTGAAATTTTATAATTGTAATATAAAATGATATTAGAATTAGTATAAAACAATAAATATGTGTTATTATTTAATGCTAATTTATATTAATAAGGAATCACCACCATTTCTATTCCATGAAAAAGAAGTAAACAATATATAACGGAATAAAAGTCACATTACTCAATGAATAACAAAATTTAAATTGTAAAAATTCAATTGAAAAATATAAAAATTTAAATATTCAATGGACAAGAGCTTTGTGGAGAAAAAATTAATTATTTAAAAATGAATCAGTCCTTAAATAAATTAAGATGTAATCGTGCCTATTGTTGGTAACCTAATTAATTGATGCACGTTGCACACTAATTCTTGATGAACTAATTTTGTTAGCAACAATTCCTGGGAAGCAGGTAGTAATGTGGACATTTTTTAAATATTATTATTTATTTATTTATTTTCTATATCTGCATTGTTGACTTTTGCAAATGATGAATGAATGAAGTACATGTTAGTCTGAATCTAAACATCGTGGTACTTGTTTAAATTAATTTATAAACAGCTCAGTTATTTAAAAATGAAAAGCATAGCTGGACAGATAGAAACATGAAAATGGATCCAAGGGTCAACATAAATATAATTAAAAGATTAAATCTTAACTAATATTATTTAATTTGATCCAATACAATCTGAATTTTAGTTCTTTAAAAATATTGGAAAATAATGTTTTATTAAAAGTATGTGGGCAGTTAGTTATTTTAATAAAAATTAGGTAAATTATTAATGAAGGTTATATTCGGATCTCAAATTTATTGCAAAATTAAAATTATATTCAATCATTATATATTATATATTATATATTTGAGCTATTATCTGCTTTGAAACTTTATTTATTATAGTTTTGTTTTTGAAAAACATCTTAAAAGATCGAAAGAAAAAATAAATATATAAATTATATCTAATATCGACCTTTTTAAGTGATATAAAATTATTGAAGATAATGGATTTTTATAATACATTTTAATTTTTAATCGATTATACTCAATAAAAAAAGTGTGTATTTGATTGTGATAATAGCAGTACATAATCATGTTCTATTTGTAACAAGAAAAAAAAAAACTTACGAAAGAATAATGTTTACAATGGAAAACACAAAAAATTGTAAAACCTTTTATGCCAATAGTACGTTTATTTTTTAAAAAATAATTAGATTTACGAATGTAAATTTTGCCATGTAATTTTATTATTAGTATTTTTTATATAAAGAAACTTCTATCAATAAAATAAATAAATTATATAAAATATTTTAGAATGCGAATAATAAAATTAAGTCCATTTTTTGTCTTGTAAGGCTTCCATTCCCTCTTTTCTTTATAATATTCTTTTCGAATAAACATTTATATAAGAGAAATGATTTTTTATACACCTAAATTTTTTACATTCATTTAATATTATTTTTATTTACTTTTTACTTTATTTTTTCTTGAAAAACTATAAAACTTTATATTTTTTAGACTATTTTTCCTTTGTATTATGTATCAAATAAATTTAAAAGTGTGTCATGATATTATTACTTTTTATAATATAAAACCAAACACTAAACATTTAATTTGTTTTGTTTTGGGAATCTTTTACTTAAATGCATCACGTTCAAGTAATCATTGAGGTGTGAAAGTGATTGTAAATTTGAAAATGAAACCAGGGATTATTTTACAATTTCTTTTAATCTTTGTAATTTTATTAAATTATCCTGAAATAGAAAAAAAAAGAGAGTATTTGTATCCAATTGTTTCGTACAGCCTTAGCTTTCAAACCAAGCATAGAATAAAATTTCTCAATCATGTATAATATTAAATTAATTTCTTCATGTCTCTTTAAAAGACAAAGGGGACATGAGAAAATATGAGAAGGAAAGTACGTGACTGTACTTATCAAAAATCAGAAGAAGAGCAACATATCAAAAACCAGAAGAAAGGAACAAGACAATGAAAAATACATACCAAGATGAGAATGCCACATAAACTTGGTAAGAGGATGAGTTTGCCACATAAAACCTTTGTGGCAATGTATCATAATTCTTAGCACTTTGAGCTTTCAATCACCATCAATGGCCATTGAATCTAGTAGGCCCTAATGTCTAATTAATCCATCACAATAGTGTTGCAAAAAATGTGTGGGTGTAAAAGTGCATTAGTGGGTCACATACCAATACCATTTCTTATTCCTCATCAACTCAATTATTGCCTTTCTTGTACAAATTTACAATCCATGTTTTTCACTTTTAAACATGTTATACTTTATACTTGTGTAATTCTTCTTAATGAGTTTTTCAAATGTTGGATTGATGATATAAATTTATATCATACAACAAATTATAAAATTTATTCTACAACTCCATTTTGTAGTTTTAAATTCAACGCTCAAATTAATAAAAAAAGTTGAGTTAAGATTTTTATATGTAAAGTGAATATGAGTAAATATTTCTTGATGAATAATAATTGTATTAATAGAAAGGTAGGTTGGAGATATATGTTCTTAGAATAATATTTATCTCAATTATATAATAACAATATAGTTAATAATAATACAATGATAAATAATAACGATATTATGTAAATATTATTTAAATAGACTTAAATTTAGATGATTTTATATCCAAGATATTTAATGAACTTAATCATGTTTTTTGATATGATTTTTTGGTGTTTGAAGTCCCACATTGATTAAAGATAAGGTCAAATTACAATTACAATATATAGCAGTCGGTTTTGTGGAAATTGAATTAAACTTAAAATCCACTTTCTAATAATTGGACTGAGTAGATATCTAGTATTTTGGATGAGATAAGTAGTTTTATATTATAATAAGAGGAGAGATTGAGTAGTACACGGCATTTACATATAGTAAACATGATGATGTTATAAAGATGCATCAAACGTGGTGTGGTACATACAAAATTGATGACATATTTTTATTAACCGGAAACGTTGTTTAAAGGAAAGAGGGGTCAACAAGGATTTTCTTCTGTTGAAAAGTGGCCATCATGCCTTTCTCTTACTCCATAAGTTTTCTTTAAATATATGCATGCATGCATTTTTTAATCTCTTTCTAAAATGTGCTGCTGCTTTGAATTTGTCTTCATTCATTTCGTTCACATTAATTTCAAAGAAAAGAACAATCCTTTCCCTTTCATTCAGCTCTAGGTAGTTATGATGATCATAAGAGTTTAGTTTAGTTTAGTTGATTTTTGATGTATACTTAACTAAATAATGTTATAAATTTAAGTGTTAGTATGAGTTTTTTCACATAATTAAATGTTAAATAACATTAAATTACCATTAGTTGTTTATGTGAATAGAATAATGAATTTTGGTTTGGTTTGGTTTATGATGAGCATCAAGGGTCCATGCCTCATAATGTGATGTCTCACCAGTTTTCCTTCATTTATGTAAGCTCATAGACTTTTACATAAATATTATTGACTGAATGAAAAAGACATTCACAAAAAACTTAAAACTGTTCAAATTCTTGTGATCATACATTTAATGGTGACGCCATTATTTTATTTGAAGGATGCATCAGTCATTACTCTATGCATATGTGACCTTTGCCTTTATCTTATCCTTATTATTATGCTTTAATTTTTAAATCGTTGCACTAATCTGTGGTTGTTAACTGATTAATTGAGCTGCACCTAACCTGTTTGTCATTTTGACAGAAAGAACATATGTGGCAGAGAATAATGATTTTACATCATTGAAACTTGTTTCTTCCAAAACCTTTCTTGTTGTTTCTGAACATAAGATGAACTTGGTGTTAGGTTTATAGAAGAGGAGGTTCATCAAGAGATACAACACCAACAAGATTTGTGTTCAATTACGTAAAGAATTGCCATCATTCTTTATCTAAATCGTAAGGTAATTTTACTTTCTCATTTCTATCAACATGAGACTTATTAGATTTTCAACACTTGGCTTTGGCCAGAGTCTACTTTTGGTTAAGGTTGTTTCAGACCAAACGATTTTGAAAGTGGTTAGAACCAGTTGGTGTGGTGCAGAGAGATTTGGTTCAACTACCAGTGCCTTTAAATAAGCTTTCCCTCTAAGATTTGAACCTCCAAAGGCAAATTATTTGCTTAGAGATAACTCAAAGTGCCCTGTTTGTTTATTCCAAGGGACTCTTTTTGCCTATTTGAGATGGGGCCAAGCCAATACCATGTGTTCTAAATTCTTAAACTTTTGCATTGTTTCTTTAAATGCCATTCCAATGAACCAAACCAAGCCAACATAAAAGATAACCTTGGCCTAAACAGAATTGGTCTAAAGGGCATTGTTGTTTATTGCAACAGATTTTATGCTTGTTTTGGTGGGAAAGTATGTTACTTAAATCATTGGACCACCTTCCCAATTTCAAATGCCACTCTACACTTTCTTTACCATTTTTTATGAAAAGGAAAAGAACCATTGCACTTTGGAGTAGATACCAAATATATACATATAGTTTTGGTTTATCTCAATTCACTCTGCACAAAATGCAGCAAGTGAGTTAATTAAACTAATGATGGATGATTTTAAACAAATACAACACTAAAAAGGTGTATTAGATTGGAGGATGAGGATGAAGATGAAGAAGCTGAATCTTATCAATACTTGGACCTACTTCTATCACTGTTACTGCACAAAACAAAGACAGCCTTTGGTTTTATCCATTACAGTCAGCAAAGATATGTCATTTAAGTATCAGAGCTTGTTTATATCATTCAATGATGTATGATAGGCCTATCAACTATATACCTAAAATAATTCACTTTACATTTATTTTTCTCTCAAAATCTCTAGTTTCTAAACATTAATATTAACTCAATCTTATAAAATAAGATTTATACAATTCTTTCTTATCTATAAGTCATCTTCAACTACGAGCAACTTGATTAATGGAATAAAGCTTTTAAGTGGAAAAAGACTATCAACATGTATGATACCAAATATGGTCAAATTAAGCAAAGTTCTACTTCTAGAAATAATAATTGATAGAAAAGTAGTTTGTTATGGAACGAAAGATTTTCTGTACTGTGTATACAAAAGTGTTTGAACAGGAAGAAGTAGACACCTTATCTGCATATGTGATGAGAATGGCACTATACTTTTATTTATTTATATTTTTGTGTCGAGAGGAATGTCACATGTTTGGTAATTGGATCATATCCATATTCCAAAAGGGTTGGCCAAGTTGCTCAACCTCATCCAAATCAATAACCATAGCCTTCAAAAATTGCAATGCAACACCAAATTCAGCCTCTCTTTTTCACTCATTAATTCCTTGTTATCCAATTGCCTTATCCTTTATGATACCATCAAAGTGTATCTATGTTTATAACACTTCATAAATCAAATTTTTTATGCTAATTATATTTATAAGATTAACATGAATAGTTTTATAATAAAAAGATTTAAATTTTTTTTATTGAATTGTATTTTTTAACATGTTTATTGGATTGTGTATTTTAATATGTCTATTAGATTAAAGACTCGTTAAAACATATATCAATTATATTTATTTACTAGAACCAAAATCATGTAAAAGTTTAGCTCTTAAATTTTATATTAAAATATTTTTTATTTGCTAAATTTTATTTATTTTGAATTTTTTTATTTTAAAATCATTTTGTTTAACGCCCTTGTCTATCTTTTTTCCCTCTTGGATGGGAAATCAGGCACGTGCCGAAGAAAAAACCGTTAAACAGTTCACAGCCTTTACTACCTGCAACCCAATTTTACTAATGGCACCTTCTATTGACTGAAAAGACTAAAATAATCTTTCTCATTGCATTATGCCACTGTTGCTGTGCCATGGAAGCCCGTTTTAAACAAAAGCTCGTTCCAAAATGATTTTATGTATTTTAATTTTTTTTTCATAAGTTCATTTTCAAAAACTCGTTCCAAATTCTGAAAAACTTATTATAAAATTTCTATTCCAGAAAATTAATTTCAAAAAACATTTCACATTTTCCGGAAATCCTATTATGTAAATTCTGTTCTAAAAATACTATTTCCAAAATCATGTTTCAGAAATACTAGAAAACTTACTCCAGAAGATTTTCGGAATTGATTATCCAGAATTTTTACAAAAATAAAATAGTAATTTTAAAACTTATGGGTGTGCAGGAAGTAAAAGCCCAATTTTATATTTTTTTCGAGTTTTCAGATAGTTGAAATTTCAGCACATCATGAAAGAGCTTTCTGTAGCATGTTACATTCTTAATATTTCCGGAAAATACCTTTTAGAATATTGAAATTTTCAACATTTTTTTTATTAAATATTTTAAAAATTTCAAATATTTAATATTGCCGACAAGTTTTTTCCTACTGTTCTGGAATTTAAACATTTCCAAAAATTGTCAGAAAAAAATATACGAAGGCAACAGCAGCGTGACTTGGGCCAGCTAAGAAAAGCCCAATTACCTGTTAGAGAGAAACTGAAAAACGCTGTTTGAGGAGCTACAAGAGAGGAGGAAAGTGAAGAGTGTATTATCGAAGGACATCATGAGCCGCTACGACAGCCGCTCCGGCGACCCCACTTCTTACCGTGACAGGAGGAGGTAACCACCGCTGTCATTTAATCTGAACCCTAATTTTCTGGAAACAGACATGTCCCTTTTTTCGTTCAAATTCAATTTGTTTTGTTATTCTTAATATTTTTCTACACTCCCTAGTTTTGTAGATTTTGTTCACTAATTTAGTCAGATTGTTAGGTTTTCACACTCTTAGCTCTGGTTGACGTTCACGAGTTCAGTAATCTCCAAATATCATGTTCCCGTACATTTTATTTTTTATTTTGTTTGACTCAATATTCTTTTTAGTTTTACTAGAGTGCCAAATTTTAGGGTTTTTTCATGGTGGAAACATTTACTACTGCTAGTTCAGTTCGCTTTCGGTACATTGGTATTTTAACAACTGTATGAGTCCGTGGTGATAGGCCCAATCCATCAATCAATTGCCTTGTTAATTTCACTTTCATTGTTGTTTTTAAAGGTTTTAGTATATTATATCTTATTTGGATCCAAAGAGACACTCACGGAATGCCTTAAAAGGAGGATGGATTGAGCTTGTGAGCTCACAATTGATGTCCTGCAGCGTAACCATCTCAGTTACTTCTGGGGACAATGGTTTTATTTGTTTATTTATTTTTGTTTTTTCCATTGTGTAAACCAAATTGAATGGTGTCATGTGATTCTCCATGGAGCCAACTTCGTCTAATGAGGTGAGGCTTTCTTATTTTTGTTGTAGTCATTGCCTGCCACCTCTCGTAGTACAAATTTAATGCTCTGTAATCTTTTCTAAAGGAGGAGTATTCGACATGTCTTAATGTCATATCATTATATTGTATGTTAAAAATATTTTAAAATATCTCAGATGAATTTTAAGGACCAGTTTCATATTTCACTAGTCAATAGAGTACTTAGCTGTGTAGCTGGGTGAAGCAACCTCTGGTTGCTATGTGGAACTCAAATAGCAAAATAGCTGTCTCTGCAGTTGGAATAACAGCCAAAACATATTTTTTTCTTGTGCTATGTAGGAAAGTTATCATATTACATAAGCTTCAAAAGTTCATTTTTATCTAAGAAACAACTCTTTTTCGGTGTAAAACTGTGTTTTCAATCCATTTTGTAACGTGTTTATCTATTTTTGCTTTAGAAAGATAATAACTGAATTTGAAATCCTTCTTCTTTGGCCATTTCACCTAACATTACCTCATGGTGACCTTTGTTTCTGTTGTACTCTCCAGAGCTATATTTTTATACGGTCCGTTATTTCTTCTTACATTAAACTTCCCAATAAACATTCTGCTATTATTTGTGTAATTTGTCTGACTGTGTTTTTTCCTATTAATTTCATCATCTTTCATTTTTTGACTGCATTATAATGCTCTTATTCTGCTAGATTGATAGTGATTGTGTGACTAAGCCAAGACAAGTTATTTCTTTCATGAATCTCTTTAATTTTGGGTTCTCTTTAATTCTTCAATACATACAGATATAGAGTAAACTTTTTAGTATTTATGTAATATTTAAAATAGCAGTCATCTCGCTTCCTTCTATTCTATGAAGCACAGATACTTAATATGGAATTAGGACGGTATAGGGACACAACAATGCTTTTGAAATTTAGGATACGTTAGCAAAAAGTTGTTAAATAATTTATATAAATGTAGAATATTGATAAATAAAGAGACATTGATCATTAATTGAAAACTATGATCACAATTTACAAAAGACATATGTGATTATAACAATAAATTATAATTTTTGTAATTACTTAATTATGATTGGAAGTCTAGTAGACTATCAAGTATTAGTATAGTTAAAGGACAGAGCATTGTATTTTCAAAGCATTATTACACAACATATGTTAATATGACATTCTATTATTCAACCATATAGTTTCAACTTTGGTAATCCTCTTTTTATTTTATTACAATGTTTGGCTGAATGACAGTTTACATTTCCTCGATCTTTACCCAGATGTATGTAGTTTCAACTTTGGTAATCCTCTTTTTATTTTATTACAATGTTTGGCTGAATGACAGTTTGTTTTGTTAGTGATTCTGGCCTAGGTGCACCTACAGGGTTTGGTGGTTCTGTACAGCATTCTTCGTCAAACAGGAGGGATCATGATGATGGTGGATCACCAAAGAGGAACCTCAGTTTGGATGGTTTACCTCATTTTGAGAAAAACTTCTACATCGAGTCACCCGCAGTAAGGGCAATGACTGATGCTGAGGTTAATGAGTACCGACAGCAGAGGGAAATAACTGTTGAAGGTCGAGATATCCCCAAGCCTGTCAAGACCTTTCAAGATGCTGGTTTTCCAGGTATTTCTGCTTTTTTTATTTTATTTTTTATTTCTATTTCTTCAGTTTTACTTTCCACCTTCTTCAGGTTAAAGTACATGACTTAACTTCTCATTATTGCTTTATTTCGCATAACACATTGAGAAGAACTTGTAGTTTGGAAGGATTATTAGTTCAATGGGAAATGTTGTCAAGAAAAATAGGGTGCTAAAATTATTTTCCTAATGGTTGAGGAATTGGTTGGCTGATTTTATTCAGAAGATGGCATGTGTTTTGACTAGATTGAAGTGGTCAAAACTTCCTATTTACAGAATATAACTCAAAAGAAAGGAGAAAGAACATTTTTTTATAAATATTGTATCATGATTATCTTGCAAAGTTTATTTTCAGATTATAGGATGACATCTTTAAACAGCATACTAATTCTATGTCTTGATTTCATCCAGAATATGTGATGCAAGAAATTACAAAAGCTGGCTTTACTGAGCCTACACCCATTCAATCTCAAGGTTGGCCCATGGCTTTGAAGGGGCGTGATCTCATAGGAATAGCTGAAACAGGTTCAGGGAAGACACTTGCTTACTTATTACCTGCCATTGTGCATGTTAATGCTCAGCCGATCCTAGGTAAGTAAATAAGGAAACAGCCAAGGTGATAACATTTCATATTGAATGTAAGGGTGCGGTTTTTTGACATTGCTCTCTTTCTTTTTGCTGTCCATTTGTTGACAACATATTTCAGATCCTGGAGATGGACCTATTGTGTTAGTATTGGCTCCAACTCGTGAACTTGCTGTTCAAATACAACAAGAGGCTACTAAATTTGGTGCATCATCTAGGATTAAGAGTACATGCATATATGGTGGGGTTCCAAAGGGACCTCAAGTGCGTGATCTCCAGAAAGGTATGTGTTGAAGTATACAGAGCTACAACTTTTGTAAATTAACTTACGGACTGTTTGTTGCCCCTTGGTGCAATTTTTTGTTCCCTCTTTTCATAATTGTTATGCCTTTGGCAAGTACACCAAAAATATAATTAGCAAGAATAAATATAAGTACCGTTCCAACAGGGATTTGATTGAATGCTTTGCCAATCTAATAATTTCACTAATTGTACGATTGTAGTTTCTTTTTACAAGAACAGATTAAAGAGAAATTAATTGTAAAAACAAAATCTTGAGAAAATAAGTATAAAACAATTAAATTTATAAAAGAATTTTTTATCAAGCAGGTAGTGTGCAAAATAGATATCTCTTTAAATAGAGAAATTTAAGGGTAGACCGTGGAGTGTCTTTTAAGGGAAAATAAAGAGTCACTCAAGCTTGTGGGTGTTGAGTGCTCTGTTTTGGGTGCTCAACGCTTGCTCCCCTGACTGATGGTGTTCAGTCCCTATTTTGGGCGCCCTACCCCCTTCAACTGTGGCTGTAAATCTTTCTCTCTTTTGATTCTTTTCTCCTTATTTTGCAAAATACACTAAAAAGGATAATTTTTCTTATTATATCTTACAAAACTAATAACTTAAATAAAAAAAATCTAAAATCAACAAATTCTCATAAAAATATTTACAAAAGTAAGAAATTAAAACAAACATAAAAAACAATGTAATTTATTTAAAGCTTAATTTACAGGCTAAAAATAATCATGAATTTTTCTTTGCTTCTGTTAATTTTTCGTAACAGGTGTTGAAATTGTAATTGCCACTCCCGGAAGGTTAATTGATATGCTCGAATCAAATCATACCAACTTACAGAGGGTCACATATCTTGTATTGGATGAAGCTGATAGGATGTTGGATATGGGGTTTGATCCTCAGCTGCGGAAGATTGTTTCTCAGGTTGCTTTATTTTATGATGTGGTCAATATTTTGAGATAGTAAAATTTCAAGAAATAGTTTAGTATTGTATTATTTGTCATAGTCAAGTTGATGCTTCATTCACTTATTACGAGCTAGTAGGTATATTACTAGCATGGTAGTTGAATCGGAATACAAATCACGAATTGGAAAACTTATTTTATGAGTCTCTGATTGAATCATGATTTTAAGCAACTCATGTTTGTAGGACTGACATTAAAATAATGCTTTTATTGATATACTACTCTTTCAAGCAATTCCCATTAGAGATGCTTTTACAATTCCTGATCAATAATAAAAATAGCTTGTGTGTGAATAAGACATGTAAAGGCACAAGTTCATGATCAATAACTTTAAAAACATAAAAATTCTAGGGAATTTTGACATAAAGAAAGTGTCATATAAGCTCCAAAATAAACACTGTTACTGCATAATCATAACCACTAGGCAAAAGTAAGTGGCTGCCTGTTACATAAATTTTGCAAACAATAGTTGTTTCGCTGCCGCACAGTTCAGCAACATACACTCCCCGAAAAGCAGCAGCATAAATTAATATAACAGTGACTACTTGCTGGTGCACAAATCAGCAATATAGTCTCCCAAAAAACCCAGTGCCGTTACTGCCTAAAATTACCAAACAGTGGCTGCTACTGCTGCATAAATTCGGAAGTATAGTCTAAAAAAACTTCAATCTGACATCATTTATTATCCCCAAGATCAGCATTAGTCATCTTTATCTTCTTAGACCAGATGTTAAAACAAAAAAAAAGGAATCGGTCATTCTCGTTTTGCATGAACTGATAAGAACAGAAAAAGGAAGAAAAACTGAAGGAGACACTAGAGCGGGTAAAAGTGGTGGAACAATATCGGCTACTTCCTTCCCTTTCTGTCAGGGTTTTGAAACCGTGTCACACATGACCCAACCTCCAGTAGGTGTGACCCTTGTACCAGAAATTGGGCAATATGGCTAGAGACGGATGCTGGCAATATGCTCTGCGATTCAGACCTAGAAAAGATAGAGCTCCTGATTTACATTGCAGGACCTTGGTATGATGCGATACTAACTACACTGTTGGTAGTGCATCGACTAACGGGGATTTGAGCTCAATTTCTTAAATTTAATTTTCAAATTTAGTTTGTTTTTAAAAGCTAAAAGAATCTAATTTGGCCTGCAAACAATGATATTTTCTTCATTTGTCCCCTAACTATTGTACTAGTTGTACCTACCCATTAATCCAACTGGATTTGGAAAATATGATCACTGAAGCTGCATATTTAAAAAGTTTCTTTATTTTTCTGGTCATCTAATTTGGTTTTTTGTTTTACTTAGATCCGACCGGACCGTCAAACTTTGTATTGGAGTGCTACTTGGCCAAAGGAGGTCGAACAATTGGCACGGAAGTTCCTTTACAACCCATATAAAGTAAGATATTAAGATATTTTCATGTTGGGCTATGTAACTGTACTTTTCTCTTTTATATTCCATTCCTCTATGTTGAAATGGTTTTTGGTCTGAAATGAATTGTTTTAAGAAAAATGCATTGTAATTTGTGAGAAGTGTGTATGTATGATGTATGTGTGTTTAGATAACTTCTGAAATCATTGTGCAGGTAATTATAGGGTCTGAAGATTTGAAAGCTAACCATGCAATACGTCAATATGTTGACATTGTTTCGGAAAAGCAGAAATATGATAAGTAGGATGTGTTCTGCCTTATTTTCATTTTCATAAGACTTTATCACATAGGGCGACCTAATCGAGTATGTCTATTTGTCAGATTGGTGAAGTTGCTAGAGGACATCATGGATGGCAGCCGAATACTGATATTCATGGATACCAAAAAAGGATGTGATCAGATCACTAGGCAACTCCGCATGGATGGCTGGCCTGCACTTTCAATTCATGGAGACAAAAGTCAAGCAGAAAGAGATTGGGTGCTCTCAGAATTTAAATCAGGAAAAAGTCCTATTATGACTGCAACAGATGTTGCAGCCCGTGGTTTAGGTACACAAACTTTTGCTTTGCTTAATTATTTGGCAGATATTCTTATAGTTATGGAAATATCAGTGTTTTTTTTTTTATTAATTTTGGACATTTATATTAAATTATTGTTATCCTATCTTCCTTCAATCTTGTATATTGAATTCTGTTTTACGTAATTTTTTTTGCCTATTGGTAACGTGTTATTATTATGCTGGAATTGCATGTCTTTTTAAGTTAGAATTACCTATCTGCTGCTTGAGGTCAATTCCAGAGTAGTCCGTCTTGGCATTTTTGTTGTGGCAAATAGCGAAGAGCTGCTTTTGTGTTTCATCATGACTCTTCCAGTTTACTGTCACTTAATTTATATATCTTAATTCTTCTATTTGATTACTGTCAACAGATGTGAAGGATGTGAAGTATGTAATAAATTATGACTTTCCGGGGTCACTTGAAGACTATGTCCATCGCATTGGACGGACTGGGAGAGCTGGTGCAAAAGGAACTGCCTACACATTCTTCACAGCTGCTAATGCTAGATTTGCAAAGGAACTAATCGCCATACTTGAGGAAGCTGGACAGAAAGTTAGTCCTGAATTAGCAGCAATGGGCCGTGGTGCACCACCTCCGCCTTCAGGTCAGTTAACCCTACTCTAGTATAACCGGGCTTACAAGAGTACATATAATTTGTTGGTCCTCTACTCAAGACGGTAATTGTTGGTTATATCTGTGCAGTGTATGTTTGTTTGGTGTGGACTTCATGCATATGATTCTGATACACTCACCTATAAGAAAAAAATAATAATTCACATATCATATGTTGGTGTTTAATAGTTTTGCCTGGGGTTTTGCTTTGTTACTGTTTTGGTGTATTTGATTCCTCTCTATGGAAGTTTTGTATTGAGCTCTTTTTGGATGGTTTTCTATCATTTTTGTGATGTTCTGCAAACGGTCTTTTAATGGGAGGATCTTTGATATATCTTCAGATATATTGGCTTGACGTGTTGCATGGTTCTTGATCTTTATTTTGATGATATCTTCAGGATTCCTCATCCTTTACACTCGTATCGCTCTCTAAATGAATTCTATATATCAAAAAAGGCTTCGTCCTTCCTAAATATTGATTAAACCTTTAATGTAAAACTGTGGTCAATGTTTATGTTGTCATTTTTATCCAAAAGCATTTACTGTGTTCTCGTTCAACAATTAATGAATCAGGTCCCCGAGGTTTCCAAGACCGTGGGAGGGGTTATGGCAGTTCTCGTCCATGGAGCTGATTCATGAAGGTGCAGACAGACCTTCTTGATCGATGAATCGTGCCATTTGTGTTGCTACTGACGTTATATTGTCTTGATCATTAATGTAAACTTGTAAGTGTAGTAATAGGAATTCAGTATTCCTGTTCTATAATTTTTGTTAAAATGTCCATAGAACATGTATCATCAGATAATTGTTCATAAATCATAGTTCATTCCGGAACGATTCATTTTGCAGTAAACGAGGATAATATATATGGTCTGACTTAAGCACAAAACAAGAACATGATCCAAAGTTCTACTCTATTTGGTGGGGGAGTATCACAGTTTTAAGCATCACATTAAGTATTTATTCACTGTCATGTCTTAAAATATCTCTTGCAAAATCAAAACAATGTCTGGAACGATTTTTATCACTGATATGATGGTACTATTGTTATTGTTATTATTATTATTATTATTATTATTTTTCTTTAGTGACACTGACTTGTTTGGTTTGTACTTTCATCTATTCTAAAGGAAATCCGTTTTATAATCCAATTATTAGGATTTGAATTAAAAGGGTTATTTGATCCAAAAGGCTATATTTGATAAGAAAAAAAAGTCATGGTTTAATTGTCATACTATTTGGCAAGTAATTGAATTCATTTAATATGAATTTTTTAACATATTTGTTGCCTTATAATTACATATTTGTCGTCTTAATAACTTTAACATAGTATTGCCTTTTCACCTCTGGCTTATAGGTAAATATTTTTGTGGTTTTTAATTTTAAACGAAAATACAATGTTTATTTGAATGCTTTTAATCTATATATACAGACTTAGATAAATATAAAGAATTATGTTTTAATTTAGGATTTTAAAGTAAAGCACAATTAAAAAAATTAAAACAAGAAATCAAATACATGCTAATTCTTAGAATAACTTCAGGTATACATTTTCTAAACTGAAATATTTATTATTTATAATTTCTTTTATCAGTAAAATAAAATATCTATTATAAATAATAATTATTTTTGTAGTTCTTCTCAATATCTTTGAAATTAATTAACTTTTATTTTTTTTCACCGTAAAATGTATGAACAAAAATTAAATAAAATATTTAGAAACGTAATATCTATGTAGTAGGAAAAGTAATATTTCAACATCTTACAATAAAATCTTGCATCACTTATCCATTTTTTCCAATTTAAAAAATATATCAATTTTCATATTTTTCTTTTTGAAAAAAAGCCCTTTATGTCAATTTTCCTAAACAAAGAAGTATATGCAAATGATGATTTCCTTAGATGCATGGGAAACAGTGTGACATAACAGTGAAGAAGATTTAAGAGTTGAAAGAGTGAACGGTGCAATAAGTTGAAGAGTGAAAGAGAAGAAAAGAATGAGTGAAGAAGGTCCTCCAAAGCTATATGCAAACAAGCCTCGAAAAGGTTAAATTTTTTATTTCTTTTTTCAAGTTAAGAAAAAAATTCTGGAAAATCAAATCAAACATGTAATTTTGATTCAAGGTTTCTCTGTATACGGTAATAGCGCAACTGAAGCAGTTTCGAGGACAACAGAAATCGAACGAGTTCTCCTCGCCTGCGGCGATGGGGGTCCATGGCCACGTTGCTGCTCCACCGCCGCCGCCGCCGCCGCCGCCAAGGGAACCGTTTGTTCGGCGCTATAAGTTCGTTTGGCCTATACTTTTGGCTGTGAATCTCGGTGTCGGAGGTAACTTTTTCTTGAACCCAATGACAAAAAAATCGTTTTTTTTCGTTTGAATGTTTTGACCCTTGTTGATCATGTGGGAATTTATGAGATGGGGTTTCTTTCTTTGGATTGGATATGGCTTTTATCCTGAATGAATAATGTAAGTTTTTTTTTTTTTTTTTTTTTTTTTTCTGTTTTAATCATTTCCTGAGTTTGGCGAGTGAGAAGATCATGGCATCATAAGGGTGGTGATTTCTCAGGAAGGATGGGTTTAATGATCTTCGTTTTCTGAGGATGAGTGGGGAGCAAGTGAGATCATTACTTGAAAAGCATTGGATCTGGTCATGACCAACAAAATAAATAGAAATCAAGAAATAACATGATTAGAATGGAAAGCTTTGACTATATGTCTGAGGATGGTTATTTTATGAAAGGCCGAAAGAGAGGCTAACTTGTGCCTTTATTGCTACGATGCATGCTTGGTTGTTATATTCTTGATATATGATAGTTGAGGTTGTTAGAAGCATTATTTCTAAGATTAGTGTGCTCCTTTTCTATCATTGTAACTTTTATGTTGCAATTGCAACTTATCACAATTATTATAATTTTCTTTATATGATTCATTGAACCAAGGTTTGACAAACAAAAATAATCAAGGTGATAACTTAATCATTTTTTAGACTGTATATTGGACAACAGCATTCTGTAATCACTTTTATCCTATGTACAGTTTTGCAAAAGATCAATAGCTTTATGTTTTTTAAATATCACTAAAATATTGTGTTCAAACAAACAGTATTTGCCTATGATCTTATTGAAGATGATTGATTGGCATATGCTTATAATCTAAGCTCTGTGAGAAACAAGATGTGCAATCACTTTATCCTATGCATGATTTGGTTAATAAGATAGAGTATAAAAGGTTTAAAAGTCCAAGGCATACAAAATACGCAGTTCTTCTATTCTTTTATCTATATATGAGCTAGCTACTTTCATTTTCGGACAGCTTACTAGTAGAATGCAGATGTTTAAACCATATCCTGCAACATTTCCCTTATCTGCGTAAGTAGAAAAAGGTGTCGATGAATCTTGTAACTAGTTTGATGATAACAATTGGGTTCTCAATAAAGGACTCTACACTGAAAATTTATTTACACGCTTATCTAATACATTTAACATGTGTCATTCAATATATCTTGAGAGTAACTACTCTGCTCTTCTACCATGTCATTTTTTCAGTCTATTATCTTGCTCGTGTTTTTCTTTTGTGATCCTACTCCTACATCTAGTATGCATGAATGAATTTCTACTGTTGAAACATGTCTTGTTCTGGTTGCTAGACTGATGATTGTCTAACTCTGTAGCTTACTTGTTTTTGGGGACTAAGAAGAAAGATATCGGTGAAGAGGTGGAACAAGACGTAAGTCCTGTCTCAACTATAGATACTACTGCTCCTGTTGTTGAGATGTCCGTGTCCACACCACTTATTACAAATCCTGTGGTCAAACGAGAACCAATTCCAGAAAATCAACAACGTGAACTCTTGAAATGGATATTGGAAGAGAAGAGGAAGATAAAGCCAAAAGATGCTGAAGAGAAACAAAAGATTGATGAAGAGAAAGCTCTGATTAAAAAGCTTATTCGATCAAAATCCATCCCAAGTGTCTAATGATGTTCCTGTTATCTCTATCAGCAGGGAAAAAAAGTTATTGACTTCGAATGTACCCGAATTGATTCATCCAATGCTTTTCTTTGGTTTACTTTGTTGATGGGTTTTGGATTATACATATGTTGAGGCTTGAGAGTTCCGGGTCCTGACATCCAAAATTGTCATTTGTACATTTTTTTTATGTGGCTCATTAGTTCCTTTTGTTCTGACAATAGTACAAGTTGATGGCATTTGATGTACAATGGCCTTGTTCTTTTTACTTATAGATGGCAATTGGGTTTTCAATATTTTTATTGGTTGTGTGAATAGAGCCAGCACATGCCTAGTGCAGAGGGCCGTGGGTGGTTTTTGCCAAGGTATTTAAAGCACTAAGATGAGGATACTAATTAAATTTTGCAAAAACAATTATTTTTTCTTACTGAATTTGTCCATGTATTGAATTTGGTTTTATGTATTTAAATCTGGGCATGTAAGACAGTATCAATCAGATTACAAAGTATTTGTTGGAAGAAACAATTTCTATTTGAATCTCAAATAGAAAACTTTTTTTGATAATTTTTTTACAATTATTTATGTGTAGTTTGTGATTGATTTGTTTCAAATATACAGATTAATAAAACAATGATATATAATGTACTGTAAAAAAGTTATTAAAAAGAAATTGATATCATATTATCGTCCTATTATAGAAAGAGTGGCATGTTTTCTGAGAAATATCTATGGTGTGCTGGTTTATAATTTTACGAGGAAAACTTTGAAGTGGTGGATCTTTCTCTATTTCTCTATCATCACATCATCTCCCTTGAATGTATGATTGGTTATTTTCCAATTTCGAAGCCAAGAATGCTTATTCTCCATGTTTGTTTTGGGGTGCTGAATTGCATATTCACCATGTTGAGGTTTGAGAACAGTGAAGAGAGATAGATTCACATGGGCCTAATGTAAACATGCACAATTCCCCAAAAGGATGTGGACACGGATGGCACTGTGCAGACTGGCAGGGTTCCCACAACATGCATGCAAGCAAGCCTCCATCACGAAACCAACCACTAAAATACTATAACTTATTTTCTCAACTACCAGTTTTTCTTTTCTTTTGAGAAAAGAGTTGCTTTTCTTGTAGTTGATGGTCCAAGCTCCTCAAACTCCAAGAGAATATACAATAATATGTATGAATTTCTTTCTGGGATTCTCACTGATTTTGTGTAATAGTTAAATAAAATTCAGAACAGCGCCGAATAATATCTGTTGCCAAAATTAAAGTATGAACGTTGAACTGGTTGCCTAAATCTGATAGGTTGCTTCCCTTTAAACTAAGACAAAAGCTAACTCATGAGTTGAGTTTAAAACCAGGCCATTCTGATAATAATAACAATAATGATAGTATAAAAACAAACACAAAAAGCATAATTGTTGACTACAGTCAAAGGGAAACTTACAAAAGCTTAATCAAAGTTGGGTACACTAGGCATGCATATGAAATAATCAACTTGGAGAAGAGTTGGTTTCTCTTTTTAATACCATCTTTCATGCAATTTTGTCACTCTCATTCTTGCTTGGTCCATTAAAGCAATGTACCTTCACAAGCCAATACATTTAAAAGTCACAGAAATGTGGGGATAGGACAAGTATTTTTATATGGTAGAGAAAGAAAAGGGTATGTGGCCTCTAGCATATAATAAGAGAAAAGGATGGAAATGATGATAACGTGAGAGGTTGGAGAAGAGCATGGATTGAACAAAATGTTGAAGAGAGAGAGAGAGAGAGAGTGGTTTTGATGCAAGGTGATGATGATGGAGGAATGTGGTTGGACTTATTGAGTTTCACATGAAGGCACGAGGTCCTCCAACTGCTACTGCCAAAGGAAAAAGGAAGGGGGGGACGCCATAATCCAATGTGCTACTCCAACAATCATGCCCTTCTGTGGGGACTTCTTTTATTCTATAATGTGAAACCAAATCATAAACTAAGCAAAAACCAGGCATGCATTATCAGTTAATATTTCACCATCTCAGCATATATTATAAGTCCACTTTACTATATTTGACAATTCTTTGAGAGTAAATTTGATGTATATATATATTATCATAGATAGTGTGTACTTCTTGGAATTTGTGATGTAGATAATAAGCCACTGATCTGAGAGGCATTCCCAAGTTGATACCAGCAAAACTGTTGACCCAGTTCATTCAGTCCAAAGTACAAAGTTAGCACTAAAATTCTTTGTGCCTTGAGAATATATAATAATTCTATATTATGCCTTTGTTAATGTATACATGAATATTTATATTCCCCTAACGCAAAAAGTTAGCTAAGACTTCGCACAACCTCTCTCCTTCTCCCTCTTCTTGCACGCGTACACACACATGCACACTGAAATCTTTGATAAAGAAAAACGTGGTTATGGCCGTGGCCACCATATGATTACGCATATTTAAGCCAAAGCTAGAAGTATTATAGAGTGTGTGAGAAAATAATGGACAATATTTTGATCGTGTCTGTGACAGTGTTTCTCTTATGCACTGTGATCCTCCTCTACAGGAACAGGCTCAGCCTCATGCTCAAATCAAAATATAGAAATAAACTTCCATCAGGCACTCTTGGATGGCCTTTTATCGGTGAAACTCTTGAGTTTGTTTCTTGTGCTTACTCTGATCGCCCTGAGAGCTTCATGGACAAGCGAAGCCGCGTGTAAGTTCATTTCTGCAATCATTTTTTAGGCACCACTTATTTAAGCATGCACTTCATTACAAGTTAACATATCAAAGTTGGAGACTTCTAAAGAAAAGCCATCTGGGTTGTAAAAAAGTCTCATCATTCCTTAGTTTTGTACACAAAGTTGAATCTATAAACTCATGTTGTTTTCAATAAGATTTGGCGTGTTGCATCTTGTAGGTATGGCAAGGTGTTTAAGTCACACATATTTGGAAGCCCCACAATTGTTTCCACGGATGCTGATGTGAACAAGTTCATACTGCAAAGTGATGCAAAAGTTTTTGTTCCTTCTTATCCCAAGTCTCTTACTCAGTTGATGGGAGAGTCTTCTATTTTGCTCATCAATGGAAGCCTTCAAAGGAGAATACATGGACTTATTGGAGCTTTCTTCAAGTCTCAACAGCTAAAGGCTCAGATCACCAGAGATATGCAAAAGTATGTCAAAGAATCAATGTCTAGTTGGAAAGAGGACTGCCCCGTATACATACAAGACGAAACAAAAAAGGTTAGCTCTGTAGTTTCCTTCTCTTCTCTCTGACTGAATGGGTGAATGAGTGTTCGTACATTTGCGTGTATGCCAAACCTTGTCTTCTTTCTCTCCCCCACGTGGTGTAGAGGTCAGAATCTAGCTTCAAAGTTTGCTCACGGTGACTTCTTGAGAACAGTTCCATCAGACACAAGATAAAACAAAAGATGCTGCTTCTCTTAAATCTATACTTGGCATTTTGTTACATGTTAAGTTGTTTATATCAAAGCATCAACCCCTCTAAAGTTGTATGATAAAGTGACCACACTTTCTCCTTGCGTTTATGTATGAGTTACTGAAGTAATAATTGGTGATCGAGCTGCTTATGTTTCAAGATCATAAAGTGAAAAACGTAGTTATCTTTATGGGGTTAATAATCATTTTGTAGTAATCATGCTACATTGAAATTGAGATTATTGTAATTTACTCTTTTCAAATATACCAGCAGGTGACAATTACTTCTTTTCTGTCCCCAGATTGCTTTTCATGTACTAGTCAAGGCACTGATTAGTTTGGATCCAGGACAAGAAATGGAACTTCTGAAGAAACATTTTCAGGAATTTATCTCTGGCCTCATGTCTCTACCAATAAATCTACCAGGAACTAAACTTTATCAATCTTTGCAGGTAAATCCGTTAGTTAGATATTGATTTCTTTTTTACCATACATGTCATGTGTCAAGATCACGGGCCTGGTAACACTCACTTCACTTTTTTGGTTTTAGGCAAAGAAGAAAATGGTGAAATTAGTGCGGAGAATTATCCTAGCTAAAAGAAATAGTGGCATTTGCAGAGTTCCAAAAGATGTGGTGGATGTGCTTCTCAATGATGCAAGTGAAAAATTGACAGATGATTTAATAGCAGATAATATTATTGATATGATGATTCCTGGGGAAGACTCAGTTCCAGTTCTTATGACTCTAGCTACAAAATATCTATCAGAATGTCCAGCTGCTTTGCAGCAATTGACGGTATGGTAATTGCTAAATCTCCTCTTCACTAGTTATAATGAAATTCACCTACCACAAATCATTGGCACTTCTGAATTCAAAGTTATCTCATGCTGTTTTGGTGAATTAGTATTTAGTAGTTAAGCACAGGATCCAGCTCTTAGTGGCCTAGACTAAAAGTAGAAAACCATTTAGTTGTTGCTATCATGCTTCTTTCCACCATGTTACCTAACGTTTTGAATTTTTATTAGGGAGAATTGTGGCATATCATATGAGACTGCCACATGTGGCCTTAAGAAAGTCTCTGAACTAATCTTCTGATTAACTTTTAGCAAACTACTTTTATGCTCTCAGGAGGAAAATATGAAGCTTAAGAAAATTCAAGATCAGGTTGGTGAGTCCTTGTGTTGGAGTGATTACCTATCATTGCCATTTACTCAAACAGTAAGGCCACTGTGGATCCTCACCAAAGACAAGTAAAAATGTTCCATACTTTTCACTTAACTCACTGTGTTAAAATCTACTTGTGCAGGTCATCACTGAAACTCTCAGAATGGGAAATATCATAATTGGAGTAATGAGAAAGGCCTTAAGAGATGTTGAAATAAAAGGGAACTTAATACCAAAAGGGTGGTGTGTGTTTGCAAATTTTAGATCAGTTCATCTAGATGACAGAAACTATGACTGTCCATATCAGTTCAATCCATGGAGGTGGCAAGTAAGAGAAATCCCCTTGTAATTAGTTCATTTATGTTTTGTTTGTGTGTTATTTATTTAGCTTAAGTGATGAATTGGTGAACTTCAGGACAAAGATATGAGCAGTTGCAATTTCACTCCTTTTGGAGGGGGACAAAGGCTTTGCCCAGGCCTTGACTTGGCCAGGCTGGAAGCTTCCATCTTCCTACACCACTTTGTCACTCAATTCAGGTAATCATTCTACACTTCACTTCTTTTCTAGTGAGTGAACACAGTGAATAATTGTAAAAAGTCATCATGCCCAAATTTTTGACCTCTCCTTATGACATAGGAGCAAAAGGCAAAATCATAACACCAGACATGCAAATTTCTGTCACTCAGCGGACCAAATGGCTTTGCATGGACCTTTTTCTTTACTTTACATTTTCACTAATGATTTTCTCTTTTGAAACTAAATTTGATTGCTGAAAATTACATATTCCACATATAAATATCCTGGTGGGTCAATGTCATAAATGTCTCTTTCTTGCATATGGACAAAGGAGGAATCCAAGTTGTAAAGTTTCCGGGGCCAGAAAGCCTTACATGCTACATCAGACTTCAGCAAAGCCACTTGATCCTAATCTTTTGTTGTTAACAATAATAATTAATTTGTTAATCAAACTTCTTATAAACCAATCTTGACTGTGAGAAAGCCATGATGTTTCTTGAATGTATCTAAACTGTTAGTACAGTGCCATTCTTGAAGATTTTAAGCATAATCATTCTGCAATTTCACACTGCTTTAGTGACATTTAAAATAGATACAATTTGACTGGCAACAGTGATTCACAATATCACAACAAGTACAAGATTATACCGATGTAGACAGAAATAATGTTATTTCATTAGAGAAATACATTAAACTATTGTCTCTAGGCACTGTTTGCTTATTTAGCTTGAAGCAAAAATAGTACTGAGAACCAAATTATGTGGCATGTCTGTTTTATATTGTTCTTAGGACTATAGGTTTTGACTTCTGATTGCACCATGCTTGTATGAAGATGTATATGGCCTAAAAACTGAAGATGCTAAAATAAGGAGCTATGCTGGTCAAATCATGTTAGGTTGACAAAAGCCATAGTTGATATTACTCAGTCAAGCAGCCTAATGATTTAGGCTTTTGCTAGGTCTGCATTATGTGCAATCCAACAGTGCATTTTATGCTTTTCTTTTTTAACATCTTTGAACTATTAAATATTCTTTGCTTCCTTTTGTTAAAAAGTAGATTTTAAGTCTAATTGAACCTTATAAAACTCTACGTCCAACATATACATAGTGTTGAAGTAGATATTTGATGGATAGTTTTACAATTGTCCGATAATAGATGGTATGATAAGTCAAACAAACAACAAATCTCCTGATGGTAGGTAGCACAATATGTCTAACAAACAATAAATATTGTTAGGATAAGCTCTACCACATTACTCTAATGCTAGGTTAAGCAGTGAATTTTAAACTTAACTCAATTAATCTTATAAAAAGATAAGGTTTACACACACTTATATATTATAAACTCGCATTATCTTTAGTAGTTGTGAGATCTCCACCAAACGTTGATTCAAAAAATTTTAACCAAAGAAAAAAGCATGGCATGCAATGATAATTAGACTTCTAAAATCCAATGTTTTAACATGCAGATGGCATGCTGAAGCAGATGCAATAGTGAACTTTCCCACAGTAAGAATGAAAAGGAGGATGCCTGTGATGGTAAGGAGAGTGGAATCTTAAAGCTTGGTTGGCCAAAAAGTGTGGAGCCACTTCTACCAAAGGATAAAGAGCAACCATTCTATGAAAAAATACAAAATGTTAAATAAGAGAACAAGGGAGAGGGGGGACCAGAAAGATTGGCTAAGGAGGACACACGTGTGGTGAACTGCATAAGCTTTTTTTTTGTCTCCTTGCATTAGTCTTCAACATGAAGACAATGGAAAGTTTCAAATTGAGGGACCCTTAAATTAGGTGTAGTATTTACTTTTCACCTATTTTTCTTTCCCATTTTACCTAGTGTGGTAGGAAAATAAAGGTTGATTGTAAGGGAGACCACTTTTATCTTGTTTTTGAATCAAAGTTTCTTTTGTCTCTTTCAAACTTTTTGGATTGACATGTTAACAACTTTTTTTTAACAGAATACGTGTCATAATTTTATTGTCTGTATAAGTTATTTGAAACAGACCATCACAAGTCACCACTTGTAAAAAAAAGTTGTCAAAGAAAAAATTGTTAAAAAAACTTTGTTCTTTTTTTTCTTTGTTATGCATTACTTCTTTATTCTTTTTCCTTTTTCTCCTTTGTTGGGAAGAAGAAGAGGAGGGAATAATGGAGGATAGGATTGAATAAGGTGAATAATTGGTGAGAAAAGGTAATAGTTTGAGTTTAAGGGTCCCATAAATTAATCTTATTCTTAGAACAACTTGCTGAAGGTCTACTTTTAAATATAGATTTATTCATACTTTAGACAGAGATGATTGAAGAGGGAAGAAAAGTGAGTAATGTACACAAGATCCATCACCCTTTAGTTTGAATAATGATGTGAAGCATCTAAACAACAACAAAAAAGGCACTACAATCATTTTGGATCTAAGATTCTTGATCCTCCATCAACTCCAATTCATTTTTCTGCAAACCTTTTTACTATATATAAAACTAAATCATAAAACCAATGTATATTCATTGAACATTGTTTTTCCTTGAAAATAGCACTTTTTTGTTGTGGAATCTTGTTGTTCATCTTATCTTTATCATAACTCTCATCTCACTAAATATTTCATTGGTTAGAATAATTTGATCACAACACCATTGGGTGATATTAATACTAAAAATAAAGTGCAAGTATTACAAGTAATTGTTATTTTATGACAAAGTATCTAAATATATGATTTAGAGATTAAACATGTTTTCGATCTCTACATAAATTTAATTTTTTTTATATTCTAATTTTTGATACATTTTTATCATAAACTTTAAAATTAAATAGATATAATTATTCTAATCTAATTACATCAAAAAAAAATTATATGTTAAAATGTGTTTTAGATTAAAATTTGGAATGTTTAGATTTTAATCTAAATGTTACTTTGAAACATCACATAACTGTGTAATGTTATTAAATTAAAAATTATACTTGTTCATTTAAAATTTAAAAATTGAAATCTATTAAAATTTGAGAGATAGATGAATTTTAATTTTAAATATAAATTTAAAAACTAAAAACTTATATCTATTACCTTATTATTAATAACCTAAAATTTTCTTATTTCTTTTTACTTTTTGTTCTTTAAACTGATTTTAAAATAATTAACAATTATGATTTAAGTGTTTCGAATTACTTTTTAATTTTTATTAAAACACACACAAGATATATGTCGAATATTATAATAACAACAATTAAAAGTAAAACTAGTCCTTGTCTACTATGCATAATTGAATAAATAATAATATAATAATAACAATAATTATAAGTAAAAAGTGCCTAATCACCTAATATTGTTTTACCCCCTGAATATGTGGAAACAACAACTCCAAATTTATGTGAAAAAAACAACCAAACATTTAACCTTATGTATTTGTTTTATCTATGACATATATTGCACTGCAGCTTTTGAAAAACTCACCTAAATAAATTGGCTTCTCTCATATTAAAAAAATAAGATTCAATATAAATGATATTCTGATTTTTTTTTCTAATAGGTTTCAAATAGTTATATTTAGAGTTTTAATTGTCCGATAAGAAGTTTTTCTTTGTTTTTTTTTATTATTATTGATTGTGGAGTAATTTTTTACCAATCACAGATTGACACGTAATCAATGTTCAAATGTTGTAAAAAAAAATGTTGTCTCAATATCATTATCTATACAAAATTGCTTTGATTTCCATAGTATTTATATTTACTTTCTTTTTTAATAATTTTTTTTCTGTCATAGTAAATGATTGGTGTATTGTGAGATAAATAGTAATATATAACATTATTTTAAAATCTTGATATTATACAGATTATATTGCAATGTCATATGTCCATCATGCCTTAACCATATTACTAACATGGGATTAAAACCATTTTTTTTTCTTTTGAAAACACAAACAGTAACTAGTTTTACATTTGTTGATTTCTTAAACAGTATAGTAAACATAAATTTTAAGGAAACTAATTTTTTTTCATAAAGATACTATATTATAAATAAAATCAACTAGATTTTAGAAAATCATTTTAATTACAATTTAAATATCTAAATACTAAATTTAAAAGACTAAAATAATTTTTTCAGAATTATTTTCAATCCCTAAACAGAAAGTCTGAGAGTAAAACTTCCTTTTTCACATTTAACAATCCAAACTTATGACAAATTTCAAGAAATAAAATTATAATTAAAAGCTTTCTGCACTTTACACTTCAAATATTTTCTCGTACAAATAAATGTTGGTACAACGCATAAACAAATATTTTACCCAGCACAAAAATGAGGTGTACAGGAAACTGATCAGAGCAAACCGTAATTTGGTTCCATGTAATCAGTTTACTCAGATTTTTAACACTCTTTTGTGTTCTCCTTGGAGGGTTGGACTCAACGGAGAGTGGAATCTACACCTACTCCTCAGAACAGCAACAGTGCCATAAAACAAGCTTTCACTTCTCAATGTTAACGATTGCCATTAATGTGCCAGTGAGAATCATCAACTTCGGTGTTGAAAATGAAACTGGTAAACAGTGTGCTGATGTCCCTGGCCAGTGAACAAACAACAATGAAAATACATGAACTCAGTCCCATCCAATGCAATGCACACCTCCTCAATGATTAAAATATGTTTTTCTATTAATTTGAAATAAATGTATGGGTTAAACATTGACATTATAAAGCATCGACTGCATTTGATTTGTTTTTTTTTTCATTTTCAATTTATATGTTTTTATCAATCACAAAAGTCCCAACTTGTTTTCACTTTATTTCCTGTTTTGAAGAACCTACAAAGGGAATGATGAATAGGGAAACCATCATAATGGAAAAAGATACTAGCAAAAGAGATAAAGGAAATTAATTACGCCAGATGAGGAAGAGTCATGTGTTTCAAGAGTGTTGGGTGTCGAGTGACAAATGCCTTCCATTCTTCTTTGCTTATTTTGTCATCTTTATCAGTATCGGCTTCTTCAAATGTCTGACATTTTTTAAAGAAAAAGCCACATAAGGGATCAAAATTAAAATCAACAGAGGGAAAACACTTTGCTCCAAACAATTACCTTATCAATAATGGCATCAAGGGCTTCATCTTTCATATCCATGCCACATTCTGACAAAATGGCAACAACCATTTGCCTAACCTGGAAAGAATAGTAGGTTAACAAAACAGTTCCAACTGTAAACTAAGAGCAATAGAGGGAAAATGTTATAGAAAATAGTACACATCCTGATGGTTATTTTGAGTTTTATATATTAGTTAGTGCACGTTAGATTGCCATAGACTTGACAAACAGAAACCATACCACCCTTTTCTTTGTCGAACTTGTCAAATAAAATTAATATTGCACCAAGGCAATTCCTGTGCTATGATAAAAAATATATATATATATATATTTAAGCCAATAACATAATGATAACCCGGAGATAGTCAAGATACTCACTTCTTCTCGCTCAATATATCCTGTCTGTCTCAAGTCATACATTCTAAAAGAAACTACAAGCACACAAATAAAAAAAAGTTATAACTTTTATCAATATTACAGCAATAAAATAGATGTAGAAACACAAATGCAAAACTCTTGCTGAAGACTTACAGTCAATTTTCTTTTCCAGAGGAGTACAAGGATGAAAGATACTGAGAGCATGCACAAACTCATCAAATTCTATGACACCATTTCTTTTTTCATCGAAAACATCAAATACCTAGAGAATTTTGTAATCATTAGAATGAACTCAAATACACAATTCAAAAAAGAGAAACAGCAGAAAACAACAACCTTTCAGCAAAACAAGTACATATGTGTGCAACCATGACATTTTTTTACGGGAGTGAAATGGGGAGAATGAACATAAAACAACATCTCCTGATACTATAGGGTATATCATAGAAAGTCAACAATGTAAATTTAGATATTTAAACACCAGAAATATGGTTGTCAATCCGTACTATACACCTTTCAATATCTCTATCATACGCACACATCTTTGATCTTTCAAAGAGTTTTAACCGAATGACGATAAAATATAGAAAATAATATAAATTTATCGTACCAATTTCGGACTTCAGTCAGTGTTCACAATCATTTAAAAAAGGAGGAAAGGACTGACGAGTAAGAAACTACAAAAGGAATGACACAAAAACACATTATAGTTTGTTGATCACGCAGCACACAACATAATAGACTAGAAGAAATAAAGAGTGAAAACATCATATGTGGAGCTCTGAATATTGTAATTTATTTTCTAGCAGAAATTTGCATTGAGACAGCAGCATCTGAGTATTGTAATTTATTAAAAAAGGGCATGAACTAGTTTGGTCATCTGAGTAATGTTTTCTTCTCAAATCGAAGTTGGATTTTGACAAAAATTAGATCAGCCTCCCTTCCATCAAAATCCATTGGTTCCTCGCCTCCAAACCAATTAGTCCACACTGGGTCATGAAACAAATCAATAAAGCAGAAAAAAAAAAATCAGTTGCCAAAATGCTTATACCCTGTCAAGGAAAAGATTCTCCTTAGTTGTGGTCTTCAACAGGGCCAATGTGAGTTCTTCCTTCACACAACAAACAAACAAAGAGTTAAAATTCATGATAAACAAAAACGCACAAACTTAAGATCAAAGAGAAATTGATCCCCAAATCCCAATCTAGCTAGCTAGCTACCTTGTGGATGAGACCATCGTCAATGATTGAGCTACTCAACTTCTTGAACAACTCATGCAAAGCCTCAATTTCATTAACAGTAACTGCCACACACACAAATCAGAAACTTTAAACGCCATTTCCTCATCAAGATAAACAGTAAGCAGCTGAAAATGAAACTAAAAAAAAAAACGAACACGGAGAGTCCTTGGAGAGGGCGAGAATGTTGTCGAAGGTAGTAGAAGACGGTTTCTTCTTCGCCGGAAAATGGAAATCGAAGCAACCAGCTAAGCTGAAAACCAAAGCTTCAACAAGTCCTATGAGCGGAATGCACACCGCACACAGCGTCTCTCCAAAAGTCAAGCTCGATCTCTAAAACAAATCAATCGCAAACTCATAATTTCATAATTCGTTTACACAATAACCAAACACAAATCGAAAGAGTTCAAGAAAAAGTGCTACCAGCGATACACCCGTCTGCGGAAACTCCATTTCATCTTCAAAACTTTTCTGCAGAATCAGAAATAGAATTTGAATTTCTATGAATTATCACAGTATTAATAAAAATATTTATTTATCATAAATTTAATTACAATAAAATTTATATATCTAATTACTATTTTTAGATAGACAAATAGCACATTAAAATGTTAATACTAATTATCATAAAATCAACCTAGTACCAAAAGAAATCGTGGTCAAAGGGGATTTGACCATAACTTGAGGCTGAGAATGAAATAAGAATAAAAGAGGCATTTAATTAATTATTAATTATTAATTATTAACTATTAATTAAACTGGTGACTAGGTTTTATCCACGTGGATTAAGTACTTCTTGATAAGAACGGAAAGTGTGACGTGGGGTTGGCCCAGTCATCGTGTTTGGTACAAATCATTGTTTATTCAATAATAGTTTCAATTTTTTACAAGTTTATGTTTTTTATTTATTTAAATAAAAAGCATTGAAAATCTGAACATATATAAAATTTTGTAAAGGTTAACTATCTTTAATTTCTTGAAAAAGCAAAATTAAAATTTATTAATGTTTTAAATTTTAATATATTTGATTCATAAATTTAACAAATAAATAGATATACTTTTTAATTAATAATATAATAAAGTAGCAATGGGCAATGTTTTTTTTTTCTATAATTAGAAGACTTGGTTGATGTAGATGTCAAATAAGCATCTTATAATTTATTTAAATGTCAATGATTGGTGGAGGACCAATTAATTAATGTCGTGCCTAATTCATTAGATTGTTTAAGGTTAATGCTATCTAAGTCGGCTTCGACTTTGACTTTAAGCACTAAAGCAAATAGTGAAAGCTGAAAATATTTTTTAAAGATGATTAATAATTCTCATTTAACACCTTCTTAACGCATAACACTGCTTTAATTGTGTTTTTTTGTTCTTAAAATTGGAAATAAATTTGGTTGTGGTCTATTTTTTTTAAAGTGAAGTATTCTATTAAATTTGAAAAAAAAAATTGGTTCCTAAGGACTAAGATGTTTTTTTTTTTTCAAAATATCTTTTACCATCTAAGTCGTAAATTTGATAAACTAGAAACACTTTATTTTAACAAAATATTAAATATAAATAAATGTAAAAAATAAAATCAATTTAATTTTAAATTAATAAACTAAAAATCAACTAACCCATTAGAGAAAATGTCAAATAATTAATTATACTTTATCAATTTTTTTTTATATAATATTACGTAAAGAAACATGCATATATTTTAAAAATAATAATATTTTAACATCGTTATTTACTTTAATATTTAAAATACACACTTTTAGTCTTAATAACGGTTTTATTGAACTAATCACATTATACTATTTTACAAATTAATAATATGATACCGTGTGAAATGAATGTATTTGACACGTTGACATGTCAAGACATTGATACTCATATTATTTTATTTTAAGTGATTGAAGTAACTTGTCTACTAAATTAAATTAAACAAAAAGTAAAACATGTATGTTTTTTTCTTTTTCCTTCACATTTATTAGAACACTAGTTGATTTGTTTTGATAATTCAACCTTATATCTAAGTGGTAAAGATAGGAGGCAATATTTTAGACCTTTTGCCTTTGACAAGAGAATTTGTATCAGGAAAATGAACTCCGTCAGTGAGGTCTTTCACATACCCTTCTGGTGTTACTCTCACAGGGTAACTCACAAGGTGAACACCTTCCATGTCTCTAACCTCTTCACTGCTGTAGATTTCCCACATTTCATCTCCTATTGATCTCATTCTCTCCACACATTCCAATCTTTCTGGCTCCAAGAACAACTCATCAACACTCACTGTGTGCTCATACCATAGAGACAATCTATATGCTTGAATTTCATCTAGGTTCATTTCCTGATTATCATCTTCATCTTGAGACTGGTAACATCCTATTGCAATCTCAGTGTCCCTTTGCCCGTCCATGGATCTTTGGTTTACATTAGCTGATCCTATCAGTATGTATAGGTCGTCCACTAATGCCACATGCAATGCAACAATGTTAGTAAAACTTACACCACAATTCAGCTAACACTTCAATTACTTAGATGCTTTTCCTTTTATGTATGCAATAAGAACTTGAGCAAACATAGAATGGTTAGAGTCTAACCAGCATGTGACTAGAAAAATTATATCAGAAGCATATGCTGAAAATGGTGTTGCAGTGTAGATGACTTCAAACAAGTTGAGACTTACAAGTCAATTAATAACCCTTGTCATTACTTGTCTAGAAGGAGAAGTATTAAGAAATGAACTTTTAAGTCTAACTTAATCTTATAAAATCAGTTTGTAAGATGAGATTTATGTTCACCTATAGTAAATGAAATAATAGATTAGAAAATAATAAATTTCGTTAGGATAGATGTTCCAACATGACTCTGATATCATGTTAATAATTGAACTTTAAACCTAAATCAAGTTTACAAAACCAGTTTATAAGATGAGGTTTATACTAATTTATATAATTTAAATTAATTTTATTCTAGTCGATATGATTTTAACAAGAAGGAAAAACTTTAGCAATATCATAAAGGTTTTCAGTGTTGTTTCTTCTTCGATCAAAACTAAAGTTTCTTTTCAATTAGTTTGTGTTGATCTTGAATGCAAATTTTAATCATGTGGATTGTCATAGTGAAATTACTCCAATCAAATATATAAGACCCTGTCATGATCAAGAGAAGACCAAAATATGACAGAAAATTATGATTGAAGATTAGTACTATATTACCTATCATGAACTTGGAGTGAACATAAACCATGAATCTCCTATTCTTTTGAGCATTCCAGTATTGAGTTTCAGGTTGGGGTGAATCTAGTGGAAGATACTCTCCTGGTCCCTTCTGCTCCCTGTTTGCAAGACAGAAGAAATTCAAGTAGTCTCTGGGGTGTCCCTGTTGCTCACTTTCTTGTATTGCTTCTCCAATCAACCTATACATCATTGCCATTGTTTCTCTAGTCCAATGCAGTATATCTTGAACAGGTTCACTTTCAGGTTCTCCTTCTGGCCACATTGGTATGACTATGTACACAGCAAATCTCTCCTTTGCCTTAATCTTACTTACCACCTTCAGTGCAATTTCAATGGGAATTAGATTAGTACAACCACAGTGCCTATCTTTCTTCCACCAATGGCATCCTCCAATGAAATACTGGCTTTCAATGTATATAAACCTTTCAGCACGCCTAATTGCTTCAACATAAGCTTCATGGATGCTTCTCTCCACAGTTGACTTTGTAGACAACTCACTAACTGAGATATGATCAATTGACCTGTATATTTGAACTTTCCAATTCCTCTCCCTAGGAATGCTTGAGCTCGTATTTGGCATAAGATTTGCCAAGGTGCTAGAAGGGATTAGAAAAGAAGGATCACACTGCTTTGTCCATCTTTGCTCAAAATTGGCTAGCACATCCCAGGCAGCCTCACCAATAACACAAGCATGAGCATCATGCCAAGGTGCCCTTGGCCCTCCTTTGTTGAGGCTAGCTTCTTCAATGCTTGTTTGGTAGAAATCATAACAATGAGATTCCCTAATGAGTGTTTGAAACAATGAATGCTGCTCTGTGTCATATCTTCCATCACACAAATCCAACCCACCCACAAAGCTCATTAGCTCTCTGTCATCAACAGATTTGGAAGGTTTTGTGTCCACTGTTATAGTCTTCTGATGGTGAGCAAAGAGTGTTGGGAACATGTTGTGTAATCTGGGACACTTTCTGCATATTACTTTTGTGTGGTTGAAAAAAGCAAAAGCTTCCTCATCTTGGTTGTTCAATTCGCCTTTGTTCTTCACAAAGGGTAAAGATGTTTCATCATCCCAAAGCATAACCCTCACAGCCACTCCTTCCTCTGCCTTCTTCTTCAACAGGTCACCTAACTTAATACCTCTGGCATGTGGGATTTCTGTGTGAGGATCTCTAACCTGTCAAAGAGCATATTAGCTTCCAAAACAAAAGTGTATATCAATGTGATAGGGGACTGTATCCTCTCATTAACATGATGTCATGTTCAAATTTTGTGGCTCAAGGAGTTCCTATAAAAACACTTATAAATCCTCTATCAACCAGTGAAATTTGAACTCACATCACTGTTGGATAAGTTCTATCCTTACTAACTTGACCAACTTCTCATATAAGTTTAAAAAGTCATGTGAAAATTCTGCACAATTTCTTACCAGAACCATCATGGGATTGAAGGACCAGCCTGCAATATAAACTAGATACTTTGCACCCTCAATGGCTTTATAGACATCCTCCCATAGCTTCTTTGGAGCTCCACATAGATCAAAGGGAGGTTGAAAAGCTGAAGAATGGTGAGCATCATGATAAAGTTTAACCTGACAATTGGACCTTAGTGGGAAGCTAGCCTCCTTCAGCCCTTGAAATTCCCAGTCATTGCTCAACATCTTTGCCCAACTTGGTTCCAAATCTGCTGGCTTGAACCAAAGCATAAACTTCAACTTAAGTTTTGGGTTTGGTTTTCCATTATCCATGAGGAGAGGGAACAACCCATTGATCAAACCTCCTTTCTTCAACAGCTGCTGAGCCTGAATATGGAACTTCCCCAGTATGGAAGAATGTGATGTTTTCAGTGTAATGGTGATGCATGAATCAGCTGGATGAGCACACTGAACCTGAAAGGTTTGGTTCCACACACGGTTGCTTTCTTCACTGGTTTTTGCAAACTTTTGGTTGTCTATCTTTATAGTCACATAAGCAGGCTTTCCATTTCTACATAAACACTGGAAACAAGAAAAACGATGAAAACAAAAACATAAAATCAAAACATGCCATGATTTATAAGAACAAAGCAGAATTTTCAGTGTAGTGTATTCATAACACCAAACTCTTATATATGTACAAAACTGAAATAACATTTGTGTAAAGGTTAGGAGTTTCAGTGTTAGTGGAACTTACATTGAAGGGAAATAAAGGTGAGTAAGGTGAGGCATTGAAGATGGTAGCTTCAATTGTTCCATGGAGGAGCTTAGGAGTTTCCTCCACAGCTGTAATACTTAAAATATTCATAAGAAAGTGAAAGACAGAGAACTATGCAGTTTGGTTTAACATATGATAGATTTCATACCAATTTTCAATGACTAATTGTTATGTTACACTTTTATAGGTGGCTGAGTTTACTAGTGCAGATGAAGAAGCAAAGGGAACCTTGGAATGTAATTGAAAGTTGGAAAACTTGTGTAACTTTGCATTTATGCAGACACAATCCAAGCTTGAAGTATTTGCCATCACAAGTTTTAGCTTGAAGCTAAGTTTCTTGAACCCAAATCTCAATTTACCGTAATCACAAAGTAGTTAAAGACAAAAACAAAATACAGTTATCCACTGTTCTTAGTACATTGACTGCATCATACACTGCATCATACACTAATCAATCAACAATAATGTAACTTTCTAAGGAGGATAATTACTATTAGGATATAAACAAAGTCCCACATTAGATAACAATAAGAAATGAATATGAATTTATATCACGTAAAGTACCTTTATTTATAACAAGTCTTTTGGAGTGATATCAAAAGCAAAAGTGAAGATTTAATCCAAAGGAGACATTACCACTTTTGCATAATTATGCAAATTTACAAACATTTACTCATGAAATGGATAAGTTAGTGAAAGTCATTGTGGAATTTATACACTTTGTTAACAGAATGATTGTAGAGTGCAAGGAACTTGGAGGAAAAAAAATGAAGTTTTTCCTTATGTCATATCACTAGGCTTTGGCATATATTATCTACCACAGACCAAAGAAATTGAGTTGCATGAATATTACGTATTGTTTGTGGGTTGTTAGAAGGAAACATAACATGGGTTTGTTTAGTATCACCTAACGCATAAGCTACTCAAAAATTGAAAAATTAATCAGCAGAACTTAAAAACTAAGCTCAAAAGTTAGATTGATTCAATTAGAACTTAGGTGTGTGATAATTATTATTATTATTATTATTTTTAATTACTAATCAAAAAGTAGTTTAAAAAATGTTTTATTTTGATCAGTAATTATAATTATTTTTTTTTTCAATTTCTGTTTCACAGATCACTTGACTATGGTGAGAATCAGAATTATTTTTTTTATGAAAGAATTGAAAATTAGTTAGTTGATTTTAAAATTACTTATTGAATCAGATCTTAAATATAAAACGGTAGAGAACAACATATTAACTGCCAAAAACTATTATATACAAATTTTTTTCATGTTTTAATTATATCGAATTATTTATCATCTTAATTAGAATAGCTATTTTTTTTAATTTTATTTCGCTTAGAAATGTTTCTATTAAATGAACCATGATACTAAGAAAATATATTATTATTTTGAATTTTCTATCGTGTACACATTTTTATTGAATTGCTTTCAAGAGATTGGAAATCTATTTATCTTGAAATAATAAATCTTCTAATATTTATTAGCTTTTTCTCCTTTTGTAATGTTTAACCCGACCCAATTTTATCATTATGAACTTGGGCCCATTTATCCAAGGTTTCAATGTTGGCTTTTTCTTTCTACAACTCCCTTTATTACTATTTTCACTCCTTGTTAAAGTAAAAAGACGAAAATATCCTCTCATTGTACCACGTCACCACTATTATGGATGCACCTTTATTCTCCACCTTTATTGTAAGCATGTCTTTTTCCTATCTTTTTGGTTGTCATTGAAATAATCTAAATCCAAGAATAGATATTAGTAATTACTTATTTAGTTTTATTATTCATGATTGTAAATTGCCCTTATATTGACCTGACTTATAAGAGAAGAGAAGAATGAGGGGGACACAAAAGAATTGGAAAAATTATCTCAATCTTTCTTCGGCAGTGCAAAAGATTATTACAACAGCAATTGAAGTTGAATGTCTTTGATTCAAGCTCAATATAAACACTTCAAAATATGGTACTCTAGCCACTCGGTGCAGCACAGAAATATAAAAGTCCTACAAGAAATAAAGAAAAAGTAAGTCTCAGTTCACAACATGAGTTTGGATATTTTTTCAGATTTGGGATATATATTCTGAGCATCAATGCTTCATCAATGCATCATATGGCAGAATATATCTAGGTTATGTTTGGACAAACATTTGGCAGCTAATAAGATCATGTAATCATAGTTGATGCATGACAGAGTCTGTGCTGCTTAAATCTCTAAACTACTACAACTATATTGAACTAGAAAAATAGAGGTAGTGGATCTATTGTGTAATTAAGGCAATAGTGAAAGCAACTTTTACAATGCTTGATTAATCTCTTTCTCATTCCTTTGCTGGAGATCATAGTGAGGGAAGAAATAAAAATGACTTACAAAGTATAGGACATTATGGTGAGGCTTACCATAGATGACTTTGAGCTTGGCATATGAACCAATGGGAGAATCAGTTGAAACTTCCCCTTCAACATAAAGTTGTTGCTTCCAATCCACATGGAGGGGTAGCAAAAGCTTTCTTCCCACTTATAAATAGCCACAATTTAAACACCAACAATGGATAATCTGAACCCTTAATTTGACCCCAAGTGGTACATATTAGCCAATATTGGGATGAACATAGAGACTAATAAGAAAACTCCCGAGTGAACAGCCCAATATTGGGAATACACATTGATCAAATGGGTCACAAGTGAACAGACTAGGATCAATGTGCAGAGTTTAAATAGTATGAAATATAATATGGATATGCAACAAACTTTGTCTTAGGATTTTGTATCATGTCCTTATGGTTTAAGATATTTTTGTTTAAAGTTTCACATTACTTTTCTTTGGTATGTGCACAACAATACCTTTGTCATCTCTTTTGGTGAATAACCAGATAAAAGAGAACATCAATGTACATGCACAAACTAATCTAAATCATAGAAATTGTGCTTTGTTTTATTCAACGGTGTGAAAGTTTTGTTGTTCTTTAAAACTTCAACAAATTAACGGTTATCAAGAACTATATTTTAACAGCACTAGGAAGAGATTGTTGTGAAGCCTAGGATGAATAGAAAAAGAAAAGGAATGAAGCTAGAGGCAATAATAAATATCTTAGACAACCAAAAGAAAAGGCAAAAGATTTTGACAACTTGGAGATGAGATTCCAACATGGACACACTGGCCTGGACCTTTCTTAGGTCGTTAATAGCTTGTCGTGGCGTCATGATTTGCCGTCCCTATTCCCTACAGAGTGGAGTGTGGTCTGAATTATCCACTGTATGGTCCAACTTAAGATTATCCTTTTACATGGTTTGTAAATTGTATCCCACTTTTGGTCTCTGTCATGTGCAATACTACAAATACAAAACAACAAGTTGGTTTTACATGAAAAATGGACTTCAAAAACATGATACATATTGTTTCTCACCTCTACTATCTGTAGTTTGGCTTGATCAACTATTCTGTGTTTTTACATTCACCAACCACCAACTTTCATCACACTTCACCTCTCCAACGTAAGCATCTCCCAATAAAGTAGTAACAATGGAAGTGCAAGATTAGATTTCTCACCTCACGTTTCAGCCAAGGAAGAAACCAACACCAACCTCCTTCCAAATAACAATGTCTTCACTCTTTTGGAGTCAACACCATCTTCCACCATTTTTGTCAATCATAAACTTGGACTCGCCTGCAACCAAATGCAAATCCACTAGCTCAAACCAAACTCACATCAAACGATACACCCAATCATCCCATAATAATTCACCCAATATTAAGAAAAACAGCAACAAAGTCACAAATGAGTAGGACCCAACCCCTCCTATAATTATCAAACCCCAGATCCCATTTCACAGTCTCACTCAAATAACCACATTCCCCTTCTCTTCTCAGAGGTTATTAACAGTAGAAAACCCTAAGAACTAAGAAAAGCAGAAAGCTTGAACTGAAACATGACAACAACCTACGGCACGATTCCGACCACGGGGCCTCCGAACCTGGAATACATATCGCGTGCAAAGCAGCGGATCAAGGCGGGGTTGGGGACGCGGCGGCCGTGGAAGGCCATGCTGAACTTCCGCTCGCTGAAGGTCCCCGGCGGAGGCGCGGCCGAGGCGCTGTCACGCGTGGCGGTGAACGTGTCGTACTTCCGCATGAACTACGCGATGGTGGCGCTGCTGATTCTCTTCCTGAGCCTCCTCTGGCACCCCATCTCGCTCATAGTCTTCCTCCTCCTCATGGCGGCGTGGCTCTTCCTCTACTTCCTCCGCGACGAGCCCCTCGTACTGCTCGGCCACCTCGTCGACGACCGCCTCGTACTCGTCGCCATGGCCATCCTCACGGTGGCGCTGCTGCTGCTCACCGACGCCACCGTCAACATTCTTGTGGCCGTGGCAGTCGCCGTGCTGGTGGTGGTGGCGCATGCCGCGTTCCGGAGGACGGAGGACCTGTTCTTGGGGGAGGAGGAAGAAGCTGCGGCGGCGGCCTTGGTTGGTGCTGCTTGATTCTTTGTTTTCTGTATAATTTTTTTTTTGTTGAATTCGGAGAAAGAAAATGGCTATTTGATTAGATTTGTTCAGTTCTATGGTTTGTTGTTGCATTTTTTCGGAAGATGATGCTAATTCAATCCATTTTATTTTTTTTTCTGTTTTCATATTTTGTTCTAACTTTGTGTTGAGAAGTGTGCCATCTAAATTGGTCTTCGTGTTCTTATCTATATTTAACATTAATTATTATAGTATTTTTCAGTTTAGATAATAATTTATTAGGTTAAAAATTCTTTTTTTTTCCCGTTTTGGTTGAAAAAATTCGAAATGGTCCCTATGTTGATTTTGTGTTCAATTTCGTCCCAAAGAACGAATTTTATGTTCAATTTGGTCCTTTTCAGTAACTCTGTTAAAATTGTTAACGGTAATGTGTCTACATGTGCAACTGGTAAGTGAGGTGTCAGTTTTTTGCTGACTGGGAGTCCTTTTTAGCCGTTAAAATTTTTTAAATTGAATTTTTTAATTAGGGTTTTTCTTTTGAGAATAAATTGAAGAGGATGGATTCTAAATTAGGGTTTTTATTTCTCAATCTTCTTCCCTTAGTTAACGAGCCATGTCTGCATCTTCTGAAAATTAACAATAGTTATATCCCCGTCTCCACAAGCAATTCCAATCCAATGATCATTCCCCTTCCAACCCTTGGCAAACCTTTGAGGATACCCCATAAGCCCAACAACAGAAAGAAGAACCTGCACCCTAGAATCACAATCACCAGGTCTTGACAAAAAAAAAAACTGTTGGAATCTTTATCGTTATCCACCTGAACTCCATTGCCAAACACCGGCATAGGACCCTGAAACAAGTTATTAGTCAAGTTCACAACTTCAAGTGTCTTGAGACCCACCAACGAAGGCAGAACAGGACCTGTAAACCTGTTATCCCTCAAACTCAAAACCTTCAAACTCTTCAACCCGGACAAATCAGGCAACGGACCTGTAAAAGCATTGGAGTGCAACCAAACCTCCGTCAAGAAAGTCATGTTCTGCAAAACAGCAACACTGCCACCGAGCCTGTTAACGCTCTTCTGCCCATTCAACCACAAAGACTGAATCTGAGAGCCAGAAAAGCTCAAAGGCAACGTCCCCTTAAGGTTATTAATGGCCAAGTGCAAAACCGTCAAACCAGGAAACACGTCGGAGCTGAAGAAATCCGACAAAGTGCCTCTGACATTGGGTTGTTGTCGAAGCTGAAGAAGATTGGGAAATAAAAACCCTAATTTAGAATCCACCCTCTTCAATTTATTCCCAAAAGAAAAACCCTAATTAAAAAATTCAATTTAAAAAATTTTAACGGCTAAAAAGGACTCCCAGTCAGGAAAAAACTGACACCTCAGTTAGCAGTTGCACATGTGGACACATTGTCGTTAACAATTTTAACGGAGTTAATTAAAAGGACCAAATTGAACATAAAATTCGTTCTTTGGGACGAAATTGAACACAATCAACACAGGGACCATTTCGAATTTTCCCAACCAAAACTGGGACCGAAAAGAGCTTTTAACCTAATTTATTATGCTTCTTCTACTATGTACCTGGGTAACCGTCTGGACCGTATCCGAGCACGTAAAGGTCCGATCTGGCGAACAATCAGAATCCACAAAGGGTCCCCATCCCGGCAGAAGCGGCAGAACCACAGACCCCGGGTAGGCGGACGGTAACCAAGAAGACCTTATCAGCGTATCTTCGAGTTGCCGCACACGGTACGACGCTGCAAGGAAACTGGCAGCGGCTTGCCGTGTCTGCATGACTGTCGATAATCATAACCGGGCACAACCCTGTCCATAAGAAAAACCTTGAAGAATTCACATGGAGTTCATCATCACAAGACAACTCGACATTCTCCATGCTCACAATGCCCTTGAGACGTCCAGTACAACCACCACATCGAGCCTTCGCGTCGCCGTCGACCCCGCACGGATAAGTCATACAAACTGGACGTCTTTACGTCATTACGTCAAAAATATGTCGCCTAGAACTTGGGGGGCTTGTATACCGTAGGAACCAGACGTCGATGTAAAGCTTTAGCCTAATGGGCAAAACGGACGTCTGGCGGAGGTTGAAGATTGAAATATGGTAAGCATTCAGGGTTAAGGTAAAACTAAATTAACCTTAACGGGCCTGTGATTGGGCCGTGATTAAGGTTTCGCTAATCATTGGCCCATGAAGAAAATTATAAATAAGAGTCAAAGGTAAGAGGTAGGTGGACACATTTAATGCACATTTATTTCACTCTCTTTCTATCTCTACCCTTGGTATTAAAAGACCGAACACTTACATGAGCGTCGGAGTGCTTTTGGCAGGTACCCAACCAGATTCAACAAGAGGCATCTTGACTTAGATCAACGGAAGGAGTACAAGATCGGTCGGCCGGTAACAGGACGACGTGGGAAGACTTGAGACAACAGACTATATAATATTTAATTTTTAACATATTTATTCGATGTGAATCTTAATATTATGTTTACTTAGTTTAATTTAATTTTATGGTCAATTGTAGAATCATGAAAAAAAAAACATTAAAATAAAATTATTGTTACAAATTTATAAAACACAAATATAAGAAACTAATGCCAAAATAGTCATGAAAAAAAAGTATGATTGATATTTATAACTCAAGTTGGAGATTATTAAAATGAGAGTATTTTATTAAATTTGAAACAATAAATACTATTTTAAGAATTTCAATTCATTCTATTGTATTTTTAAATTCTCAAATTTTATTCTAAATAGAATTGCTAACTATATGTATAATTAATAAATCAATTTACTTCAATATTTTAATTAAATAGCAAAGAGCTTAAATATTCTTTTTTTTGTAAGATAATAAACATTGGAGAAAGAGAAGTACACAGAGCAACACACTGATACTTTTCGTTCCCGTTTACCTTCCGCCCGTATACGATACAAGAGCTACCACCGGCGGTTTCTTCCGTCAACATCTTCGCAGATTTTTCCCGGCGTCCACCATTGGTCACCGGATACGACGGTGCGTATGGCTCAGCCGCCGTTCGATCCGTACTACCTGTACCAACAAGATGATCGGAGCAACATCAACACGCTCTTCGTGTCGGGGCTCCCGGACGACGTGAAGGCGCGTGAGATTCACAACCTCTTCCGCCGCCGCCCCGGCTTCGACTCTTGCCAACTCAAGTACACCGGCCGCGCCAACCAGGTACCACCCCTTCTCCCTTTCTTTCTTCTATATTTTGCCTATCTACTCATAACTGATACATTAAAATTGGCACTCGCGTGAATTTTTTTCTGAATGGAATCAAAGTTGGCTTTCTTTTTCAGGTCGTGGCGTTTGCTACGTTTTTCAACCACCAATCGGCAATGGCAGCGCTGCACGCCTTGAATGTGAGTACCTGGTGGCGTGATCTTTATGAACGCTAGGGTTTGGAATTTATCTCGTGTTTGGATAAACCTATAAGAGAAATAAAAATCAAATTCGTGTATCATATTAACCGAAAAAATTATATGTAAAAGTTAGTTTGTAGAAGCTCTTTATTTTTAACCTATGCACAAACTATGGGAGAAACTAAATTTATTTTTAATTTCCTGGAAGTGCTTATGGAAAAATTTTAATCAGTGATGATAGCCTGAATTGATGATGATAAAGTTATTTATTTAAATTTTGTTCCTTGGAGTGAACATTTTGGTATGAGCTTCTACTATTCGGACTAAATGTAAATTGCAGTGTAGTGTGAGCGCATGCATGTAAGGTAGTGGGATTTTGATGGAATGTGAAAAGAAATTGAGTGTATTTTATTGGGGGATGTTTTCAGTTTATAGAAATTGTTCTTCTATTGAGTTCTCTTTTGGTTGATGATTCTCACCAGGGTGTGAAATTTGATCCTCAAACTGGATCTGTTTTACATATTGAACTTGCCAGGTCAAACTCTAGGAGAAAGCGAAAACCAGGTATGTATGTGTGTATATTATGCATGCATAACCAGGGATAAATAAAAAAGAAGGAATAAAAAAAATGAAAGTATCCTCAAGCTATAATGAACATGTAGCCTATTTATCTAGATATCTACTCATTTTTTCACTTTCATTCTGTGTAGCAACTTTTCCTCAATTTCCCCCCAATATGCATATTTATGTATCTCTTTTGAATTCTGGAGGAATTCAGTTTGTTGTACTTTTCTGGTTTAAACTTCATGCATTTTACTGGTCTTTTACTTTTCATAGGCGGTGGAGCCTACGTGGTTATAGATAAAAGGACCAAAGGGGAGCGTGATGTTCAGGGATCATCAAGTGATGATGGTAATGTTACTTTATTGAGTTCAAGGCAAAGTGTGTGTACTATTTTCTAAAATGTAATCTAGATTGCTGCTATCGTCTTGTTTGCACCCATTATTAAGTGTCCTCTTCATTTAATTAGAATGGGGCGAGTGAGATTAGAAAGGGAAAAAGGGAGAGGTGCAGCACAATGAACTTAGGTTTCATATTCTTGCACATCTTGTTTCTGTGTCTCATTCTCATATGCACATCTTTAACATTTAGGTGACAGTGACCCTGACGAACCATCAGAGAGTGACGGCAACCATGGTGATTTATCAATGATACCAAGGTTGAGAGTACAATAAATTTGAACAACTGTTTACCTCAGTTTAAAATTTTGAAAATTTTCTTTGTGCAATCAGATTAAAATATAGTAGTACTTGTGAATATTGTAGTGCGATGCCGAGTCTATAATATTCTCTTATTGTATGCAGTGATGATGCAGCTGTTGGTTCTGGCCATGCTATACACGTGGTAAGTTCTAGTGAAAAACGGAAATAAGTTGGAACCCTTCTAGACTTTAGTGGAAACCATTCAATATTGTTTTCTGCTTTAAATGCAACACATAGAATTCATATAATTTTCTTTTGTCTCAACAAATAGATTAAAAATTTGTGTAGTTTGTAAAAGTTGTTCCTTGCTTTTTCCCATAAAGAATTTTTTACTATGCAATCTTTTCAAATTGGCTGTAGGAGCAACATGAAAAGGGCAGTGCCGGAGGACTGTGCTCCACTCTCTTTATCGCAAATCTTGGCCCAAACTGCACTGAAGATGAATTAAAGCAAGCCTTTTCTGCGTGAGTTGCTCCTTGCTCCTTCTCTCCTGTTGATGAACCTGCTTAGGGCCTCTGGTGTTGTTATTCAGATTGGACCAGTGCTGAGCAAGCTGATTCTTTTTATATCTAGACCGTGCAATGTTTTCCATGTACTTGGTGTTTATCATCAAACTTAATGTCTTCAATCCATGTTTTCCAGATATGCTGGATTCAACATGGTCAAAATGCGCTCTAGAGGAGGAATGCCAGTTGCATTTGCTGATTTTGAGGTTAGTTACGGTTCTGGCAGGAAATCGGTGGTGTCATTGTTAAAATGCGCTCTTCATTGCTTTGCCAACGAAGTATATTTAAGCATATCATATCTGTCAAGAGAAATGCTGGCTACACTTGTTATTTGATAGACAGATATTATTGGAAATAACAAATTTTTGTGGGCTTCACTTGTTATTTAATTATTATTTCTCTTAATTTTGTAATTTTAAATAATCTTAACCAATAATAGTGTGTGGTAGAAAATATCTGTTAAATAGTGTGTCTCTAGCACACTTTATCTTTGAGATAACCTTTCTCCCTTTAATTTACTCGTCATAGATTTATCTTGTCGACCTTCCATATTTTGACAGGAACTTGATCAAGCTGCTAAGGTCGTGGAGGAGCTTCAGGGAAGCTTGCTTCCATCATCAGATCGGGGTGGCATGCACATAGAGTAATCTCTAACCTAACGACTTCTATTAATTGTTATTCTGCTTTGATTGGATGCTTCATCTTTCTAATTTACTCTTTTCTTTTTTTTATCTGTGCTCTCTAGATACGCAAGGTCTAAAATGAGGAAGCATTAGGAAAAAAAGTTGGAGGTAAAACAGCTACCGGATAATTTGGCTTTTTAGATCTAAAGTAGTGTTTAAGGGAACATTATGAATGGACATTCCTTTAGTTATGCCTCCAATCATGTAATGGGTTGGAATTAAAGTTTTGCCAGTTAGTATAGAAGCTTGTAAAACATGTTAATCACTATGTATATTGTTTCAATTTCAAATTCGTTGAAATAGTATAACTACGGTCAATCATCACATGTGAAGATTATCTGATTTGGAGCTCGAATTGAAACTTTTATCACAATTTTATCTTTAAAAGATGTCTTTGGACGTGGGTTGGACAATGAGAAAGAGCCAGAAAATTAGTGATATAGATAGTTTTAGGAGGAAGATATACTTTAATTATGAAAAATGTAAACCACATTAGTGGTAATGCTAACAAACTGCCCCTTCATGTTCTGTGTAGTTGCTTAATTATGTTCCGTGTTAGATCAATACAATAATTTTCAATTCATTTTTCATCTGAAGGGAATGCTAACTATTAAAGAAAATAACTTTACAATGCTGTCGTACAGTATTGAATTTCGACTGCACGCATAATAAATTCCATTCGACCTGCAGGTGATCGTGTTCGTATTATCTACTCATGAAAAATCCAATTTCAGAAATACTAAATTATATTATGATACAAGTTTTAAACAGGTGTTAATTAAAAAACACTTCAGAAAAAAAAAAAAAAGAAACAAAAAAAATAATATTATCTGATGATGTGAAAATGTTCAAGAACATATCCAAAGTGAACTTATCAGAGTAGATCAATTTTGCCGCTCTCCACAAGTGGTTTTATTGATCTGTAACATATGAAATGGAGGACACCTGGCTCCATCTCAAACAGCTTCGACCTGCCAGATCAAGTGAACTATTTTTTAACCTCTTAAAAACGAGAAAAATAAATTATTCCAAGAATACGAAAATTGCCTGTCATCAGCAGGTCCATCTTCGAGTTGAATGCCCGTTAGATACTCTTTACTTCTACATAAAACAAATGTGTCCAGTTGTGGTTCTGGGACTGAAATACACAAATATTTTGTCACGGTCATTTATGTCAGGGGACAAGCTTCAAGGAAATAACATATGGTAAACTAAAAACCAAAGTATGAATTGATGTAATCCGGACCCAAAACAATCAAAGACACAGTTAGCAGAAGGAAAAAACATAAGTGGGGAATATGAGGTAGAAACCCCTCTAAATCTAACTTCGTTCTTCCCGGAACAGAATCCACAAGGGATAGAAAATTAAACATGTGACTTGACTTTCAAGTCACAAGGTTGGTCGTCATCAACCTTACCTCAGCACCATCCAATATGATACTAAATCATGTGTGCGATTTTGTGAGTAAGAGAAAAAAATATAATAGTTATCTATAATGAAGTACCACTCAATATTGATAAGATGGCTAACTAGACAAAATGATCAAAGCATAACTGAAAGAATGATAATTTTATCCAAAAAATAAAAACATAAGAAAGGTTAAGCTACCGTCAGGTCCTCAATAAAAATAAAATATGTGAAATCAAGGGCTGTTGTTATAAGGTAGTCAAGTTTTACTTGGCTATAAAGAATATCAAGAATATCATTATAGCCTTCAATACAGTGTTACTGCACAATTATTTTAATTGTTCAAATTACGCTTTCTAGATATAGAGGAAGGAAAAGAGAAAAAAAATGAAAACTAGTTGATGTTAGCTAAGATATGTACAATGTGTTGATAAAACCTAGATCACTGACCCTTATTATACTTACTCATAATCCTAACTATTTAAGGAAAGTCTGAAAACCTGATAATCTAACACTAGAAAGGTTGGAAACTACAGCAATCAATCCGAAGAGACAATGGGGAATCACGGAATTAATCCTGAACGATAGTCTAAAATACGGTAAGTATTTTTAGATATTTCATACTCTAACACCAATGATGGAAGGGTGCACAATACAAGGGTTTCAAGAACTTCAAAAACTAATTTTCCGTAAAAAATGCGAAGATTAGTGCCCAAAATCTTATTTTAGAAAGCTGGATTCTGCAAGAAAAAGCTACAAGCATGAAGGCCAAATTAATCAGAAAACTACTACAGAACTCATCGTCAGACTTTTCAATCAAGAAATGTAAATTATTTCATGCTACTAACAAGATATGAAACTTGATCTCATTACAGACTGGTGAGTTTTAGGCAGAGACAATTTGATTACTCAAAAAGACACACAATGGAGAATGAAGTAACGAAATAAAATAACCTAAATTGTCTTCTAACTTATAAGAATGAAAAATTACCCATGTCGTCTTCTTCACTTGTTATAGATTGCTTTAGAACAGACTGATAATTTTCTGGCAGCTTTGACAGAACAGTCAACTCCAGATGTTGGTTTAGGTCACTTGTACACCTGCAACAAGAAAATCATATTCAAAACCCGCAATAAAGATGCTTTAATGCTGTAACACATTGCTAGCCAAAACAATTCATTAAAAAAAAAGTAAGCCTTACGTTCTGGCGAAATCTTTCTCGTCTTTGGATAGCCTGGACCAAAGTTCTTCGGTTTTTAGGATGTGGAACATGTACTTCTCAATCTACAATAGACACATGGTTGTAAAAATAAAATAAAACAAAAAACTCAATGAACAGAGAAATTGGTGAAGTCAATTCCCAGTTTGGCTAGTATTCAAATAGTTCAGCAACTAACGCCCACCCTAATTGTTTTAACCCATTATAGAGGTACGCAGGTAGTAAAAATGAAAGCCGCAAAACTATTATTAGGGAAAAAATATCCGGCAAAAGAGAGTCCAATTAAAAAAATTAATTTTCATCTGGAATATGTTTGGGTTAACTTTTCATAAATATATTAAGAGAAGAAAAAAGTGAAACAATTTTCTTCATAAGCTAAAACTAAGTTAAAAAAAAAAAAGTTAAAAATCTAATTGTAGAGAAAATAATAAGAATTTCTATAAAAACTTAATTTTAATGTATAGAGAAATTTAATTCTTTTTTCCTTCTAAAGGTGTTTATATAGAAGTCAATTCAAACATTTCTCTAGTGCAGTAGTCCTGCTGCCATTGCTAATACTTAAGGTAAATTAAGACAGTCCACTCGGAGTTTTTTCACCTGTTCAAAAAACTGCTATTTCTGTTGCCACGATCACAGTTCGACCCCAGACGAATCAGTCTCATTCAAAGTTTTAAATTGCACCGACTGAAAGTTGCATTTGAAATTTCGTTGCCTTGATATTACAAGGAAATCGCAAACAAAATATGATGGATGCTGTCACAATTGCATAAACTTACAAAACCTTAGCATTACCTTCAAAAGTTCTTAGCAAACTTCACAAATGACTTGTAAGATGAAATTTGTAGTTAATTATACCCTAAAATTTGAGTTTATCTCAATCTAGTAAGTTCAACTGCAGAAACTTGGAAAAAATTACAGCCAAAATTAAGAGCACTGTTAAAAACCTTTTGATGAATTTGTCCATAATTTTCCACAACTTAAAGGAATTGAGAATTAACAGGCATAACAACACGGAAGGTGGCTACCTTCTGTATGCGGATGCGGAGATAGGATCTCAACAGAAATTGCGTTCTGTCCAAGTCCATCTGATACAGAGACACTGAGAGAGGATCATTACCGACACTGGATTTCTCCTCCACGGTTTCCTCCTGCACAAACAGAAACAAACAAACGAATTAAAATTGGGAGCAAGAGAAGATTGGTTAGGGTTTGAGGTATGAGAAGTTGCGTACCATGAGTTGAATCTGTTCCTTGACGCGGGAAATCAAACGATATTCGTAGCGGAGAATCTCCGGCGCCGCCTTCTCGTTGCGCCATGCTCGCTTCAGAAGCTCCACATCGGTGGTTGCAATCAAGGAAGCGTAATCGTCCAGTGACGCTTCTTCTGCACCAGAGCTTGAAGCCATTGATTATTCGATTCAAGGGTTTGCTTTTCTTTTGCTTTAGCCTTCCAACAATAAATTGGCGCCAAACCCCAAATGAGGGATAGAGTGTGGGAGTGTCTATCTTAAAGCACGTGCATGTCAATCATGCACAGTTCAATTTTTTCATTCTTTTACTCTTTTTATTTATGTAATTTTTACGTTTGATTACTTTTTCCATCTAAAAAGATTCCAATTAAGTTTTATTTTAGTACGTAGTTTACATGACGAATATTTCCTTACAATTATTAATTATGATAGAATGTTTTAGAATATAAAATAATAATAATTTTAATTTATTTAAAAGTAATAACTAATTAATAAAAATACTAATCTTCTTAATTAAGATGTTAAAATAAATTTAAATTCCTTTGTCAATATAACCTAGTGTAATTTTAATTGAAAAAGTTATATGCTCTTTTAGATGTAGACTAAATTGAATTTAATTAATTTAACATGTACGATAAATAAATTTAAGTTAATGCAGATATAAGTTGATCTTGAATCCACCGATAATCACTTTATATAATTACTTTTTATATTTTCTATTTTAATTATTCACTGGTTTTAATTATAGACACTTTATTTGTTAAGATTATAATATTATTAAATAACATTAAATGTTTAATTAAATAAGTTATTAATTTGATTTTCATGTTACTATATGAACTTAAAAAAAAGTCACTTATTGAGAGATATTTTTTTCATGTTACTATATCAATCATAATACTCAATAATTTATAACATACATGGTATCTTACATTACATTGAGAGATATTTTTTTCTTTTAAGTGCAAATTGTCACTTCCATTAAATTCTCCAGCAAGAAGTGGAATCCATGTGGCAGTTATAGGAATGTGAAATTTCAAAAAGTGAAAGGCAGGTGACGGCATGAGAGTGGACCGTCTAGTTTTTTATGATAGTATTTAAAGTGGACTTTTCAAATCACACTCAACTTCCTGCATGCAAACCTTCTTCTCCAAAATTTTCTGAAACTTCATTTTCTCCTCCTTCTCTTTAGATTTCTTCAACTTCTCTCTTCAAATTCTCATCCCTCTATTGTTTTGATCATCGTTCAGGCAACACCTGAAAGTTCATGGTGTCCAACTCTTCGTTGTAACCGATCGGTTTTCTGTTTGGGTATTTTCTTTTCGTTTCCATGCATGCAAGTATCTTGCAGCTTGCATGTGTTCATCAACTCACTCTCTGAATCAGTTTTTATGTATTTGATTCTATGGTGGATATTTTTCACCGATCACACGGTTGGTTGTAAGCCATAGGAGTAAATTAAGGTGTAAAGCAATCGGGAAAGCTTAGTTTTTGGATTTAGAGATAAGGGAAGCTTGTAATTTAATTATGATTTTTGCTGTATTGAATATTTTATGTTTGAATGAGGATGAATTGGTTGATATTGTGAGCTTGCAAGGATGTTTAAACGTGTTTGTGATTGATACATTGACGGGAACTGGGTAGTAATAGGGTTAGTCGTAACTCTGCTTAATTCTGCAGAATATTGTAACTTGATTGAGGGTCATGTATGACTGTTCGATTTTCCCTAGTACATTCGATCTTGACTGAATTCTCTTTTGTAGGGAATTTCAGTTAATGACCGATCGGTTTTCTAATGTCTAAGTATGAGTATTCGGTTAGTTAAAGTTTAAGGGGTTTCTTATTGGTTAGTCTAGTCACTAGATTTCAAAATTTGTTAAGATAAAATTTAATCAATTTTACACATGCTTGATAGTCATATTGAGTGTTCGGTTTATACCAACACTCAATCTTTGAAGTGATCGGTCATAGACTAGCACTTAATCTTTGAAGTGTTCGATTTTAAACTAATAATATCTCTTTTAAAGAGTGTTTGGTTTCGTACTAACACCCGGTCTCTTAAAGAGTGTTCGGTCTTGTACTGGCACTAGGTTTCCTGAAGAGAACTTTATCCTATGATAAAGTGTTCGGCTAAAGTTCTAAAGTATTCGGCCTAAGCTCTAAGCATTCGGCCAAAGCTATAGTAGTATGGTTAAGTCTTTAATTTTAATTCAGAGTGATGTGTTTTCAGTCTTAGACAGTATTAGGCTCGAGTTAGGACCAACATGTTTCCTGACCGTTCGGTCATTGAATTTGAATAAGGTTGTTCTTACCGTTCGGTCATATTCATAAGTTTACAGTATTATTTTCTTAAATTCTTGATCTTGATTGAGATTGTTAATATATGATTCTGATTGTATTTGGAGTACATAAGTATGATGTGAAATTATGATAAAAAGAGTGATATGGATATTAAAGAGAATTCCAAGGAGGAATTTCTCATAAATTGTGGTGGTTGGTAAAGTATGACCGTGGGTCTGACTTCGTTTTTTATCCTGATATTCCGTGATTACTCCTCCTCATATAGAAGAGGGTAACTCATGCGTGAGAATGGCAGAAGGTGCGCGACCATAAGACCAGATGGTCGTTTTAGGACTAACCTCGGGTGGCAGCTATTGAGTGTATCCCAATTACTACACCAAGTCGGGTGTTAGAAACGACGAGCTACATGGTTCATACAATCCGGACAATGTCAAAAGTGGTTAGTTACAATGTTTATTATGTTCGTCTTTGATTGTGATACTTGTATGATGAATGAATGATTGAATATGTTGATTGATTATTCAATTGTTTTGTTTAAATGTTAGGTTGGATTTGATTAATGAAATTACATAAGCTTACCCTTATTTTATTGTCATGTCTTTTATTGTCCGTTCGGTTCTCTTCACTACAATGACCATTCCATGAATATGAGCAGAAGATGTTGAAGATTCTTTGGAGGAAGCTCTGCAGAATTAATAGCCTGAAGATAGTGTAGGACCGTCCAGTCAATAGATGTTAAGTAAATAGTAGGTTGTGTAAATAGTTTCCTTTGAAACCGTTAGGTTAAATTTGTCTTTTGTACAAGGGCTCGGTAGAAACTTTCCTTTCCTAAGACTGTTCGGTCTAAGTTGTATTTAGAACCATTCGGTTGAAATTGTATTCTCTTATTTAAAACGTCCAACTTGTGTTCGATTTTAAATCCTTGGGATATTATTTATATTCATATTCTGTAATCAACCTTATTCCATTGTTTTATCATATTATTATTGTTAACTTCTGGATATAATTATAGTTTTTAATCTATATTTAGTGGAATGTTACCCAAATCAACTTAAATAATATACATGTAAGGATTTTTGTCATAAGCAAGCAATATTATATCACGTATTACAGTAATAAATTTCACTAACTTAAAAAACTACCTTTATAAATAATCATCTTGAAATATTGGAAAGGGAAAAATGAATTGGATATGACGTTAGTTTGTTATATATTTGTTAATGAATAGAAAGTGATATCATGTTTTAATAATTATTAATCCTGTTCTTAAATTATTTTACAATGAAGTTAAAAATAAATAAATTCTAACATCTTTATTCTCTTTATTATACTTTTAGTAGCTAAGATGTAATATCCACTGACCCACTCCCAACTCTCATCTCTCTTTATCTTTTCAATTTGTTTTACTACATAATGGAATTTTGACATATTTAGATCCCTGAGTTTTAATTAGCCCTACTACTTAAACTTTGAAATTTTGTCTTATAAAAGTCATGGTAGATAAATGAAACTATTATTGTTTTTCATAGATTCTTAGGATATTAAACAATATGAATGTGAATTTTTCTTTTGTATATTTCATAACACATAATATATGTTAGTGTTTCAAATGAGTGAATGCTAACAATAACATAGAATGTGAATTTAATATAATATTGTAGAAAAAAAGTTCTTTTAATAATTATTTTTTTTTATAATTTTTTCACAACATATATGTGATATTGATTCATTTTAAATATAATCAATAAAATAATAACATTTGTCCTGTTATTAGCTATAGTAACTCACCTACATATGTGTCCACCCACCTACTACTCCGAACAAGAAAATAATGTAACTGCGAGAGAGGTAGATATAATTTTACACGTCACTTTGCTTTTGATCAGAAGTTCTGAAAGTGAAAACTATGTTTTGGTGAAAACTTTCTTACAGAGGTAATTTTGTCATTATTTATACTCTGCCTAATCCAACTACCATACGTTGCTTAGAAAAGACAGCTAATGGAATCTCAAATCACATTGCTTAACTTGTGCAACTTTCTTTCTCTCAAGCAAAATACTTTGCATCAAACGATGAATCATAATTATTTCAGTAAATTTGCCCATTTATACTCAATAAGAAAGCTATCATAATTATAAGAAATTGAAATTTAAAAAGCTTGAATTAATCTTCTTTCCCACAAAGCATGAATGAGTGTTTCATTTACTATTAAATGTTCAAAGCACAGAAGAATAAAATATATTAAAATTCTAAGTATGAGTTTAAGTCATACATTAGTTAAAAATGAGAAATAAAACACTATATAAAGTTAAAGATTCATTAATCTATTATTTTAAAATTTTGAATAGAGAATGATGTCAATTTCTTATTTAATTTGGTTCAAGTCTTATTAATGTTGTATTTTTTGAATAACTTCTTATTCGATAATCCTAAGAAGTGTTATCAAAGTAAGATGTATATGTGAGAATAAAAACTCACATTCTAAAGGGTACTTTTATAACAACTTATAATTTTTTAATAAAGTAAGATAACGTTAAATAAATCTAAAAAAGTTTGTGTGAATATTTTTTATGTCTACTCAAGAACTTTTGTTATGTTGTCAGAGGTGTGTTGGATTTCTGGGCCTAATGGAGTATTGGATAGGTGTCTAGATTTGTAGGAACGGCCCAGATGATTGAGGATCCATGAGCATCTTATAAACTTGACTGATATGATGTACCATAGAAATGTACCAAATTGAAAATAATACATTTTTGTTGGTACTGATAGTTTCCAGGATTTTTGTGTAGAAATTTACAAAACATTGCATTGATCTATCGGAAGAATCAAAGGTGTGGGTTCTGTAAAGTTTTTGGTGATGTTGATATACACGGACAAGACTGAGACAGAGTCACCCTCGGGATAAGGTGTGGAGTCCCTTTGTTTGTAACTTGCCTATACAAAACCGGAAAACAGGACACTTGACATGTCTCTTGATCCTACAATGTCTGCACCACACAGCCCTGTCCCCATCAGCCAACCAATATATTTTGCTTTATATGTTACAAAAGTCAGGAATTCAACAAAAAAATAAAAAAATTGTCATAATCAACCAACCAAGGTGTTTCATTTTGCATCCTTCGGTGTTGAAAATCATCACAAATCCCATTTCACCCTTCTGTTAGGCTTAAAAAGTTAACTGATGTGACTACCATTATCATGATTGCTGCTTCACATGACAGTCTCAGACTACCAAGTTTGTTCATTTCTCAATGCATGCAAGTCCATGCAAAAACATTGGAACAAGAGAGAAAGTAATCATGTGGGAGAGATTATTAAATGGTCCATGACTTCCATATTAGTTCAGATATTTCTCATCAGTTTTTACTTCACATTCACATTATCAAGATTTTTAATTTACTATTTTGTTACACTGAGATTAGTTGAAACTGTAATAATTTTTGGATCATATAATATAATAGATGAAAGATCAGAGAGAGAGATTTCAAGAGTGATGAAGATAGTAGACAGCAGCACTAATTCTATCAAGGTCACTGAGGCACTAACTTAAAGGATTTCCTGAAAATTCTTCAAAAGCTTCTATATTTACCTATCCTACTTTCACTCTGCTATACAAATGCAAAATTAGATCCCATTGCACAAGAAAAAAGGAATAAAAAACTAACAAAATAGGTGGGGAACAAGCATGTTCTATATATTTAGCATAACAAGAACGCAATCTTCATCATCAATCAATTCAAATATCATCTTCACATGAGGCCCTCCTAGCCTTGTCCCTATCACCCCAGTAGGAAGGCTTGTACTTGTCAAGGGATAGCTTCCCGCTGAAGGACTCCAGAGTCTCTTCTAAAAGGGGACCACTATAATGGTGCTGCCTTTGCAATGGCTCTGACCACAGTCTCCCACTTCGGTTTCCTGCATCATAGCCTGGAGTGGAGATGTAATTTGTGTCCATCACCATGTCACCCTCTAGTATTCGGAGAACCTTCAATAAGCAACCACAGGTGTGACAAAACTTGCCTTTTAGTATCTCAGTAATGACCATATTATTATATAACTAAAAGAATTGAAACTAAAGCCATTAAACTGGCTTCTACTAGCAATTGCAACAAATGATTAAGTATCACACAATACCAAAGTGAAGAATGGATCAATTTTAGGAACATAGGGCAGTTGACAAGAAGTGCATTGCATGCATATGAGGAATTACTATACAAGCTTCCTGATATTTTGGAAAACATGTTCTAATTCTTTTGAACAAGACATGCAGTTAGCCTTTTCCTTCAGAGTTCTGCTTAACTTGATTAAGTTCTAGGAATTATATGCCACTGTGAGTTTTTCTCATCAAGCAAAGTTTGGTAAAAAGAACAAAAGGGCTTAAAACTTCCTTTACCTGTGACATGCGTGGCCTACATTGAGGATCTCTCTGTATGCATAATGAGGCAGCATGAAGCATGCAATACACCTCATTTTCAGAATAGTGGTTACCAAGTCTTGGATCAATCAGTTCCTCTGTTGCATATTCTTCTAAGAGAGGTCTTGCCTGTTTAATATCCAAAAGTTCACACAATTAGGCAAAGGCTCGCATAAACAACAACAGAAATTCAAACTTTTCTATTTGAGAATTGGAGTGTCATGTTTCAAACGAGAGTTACTATGTACGCTTTTGAAATGGTGCCAACATACAACGATCCAAAAGTTAATGAAGTTAGACAGTCTCATACTGTAAACTTACCCACTCGGTAAGGCACTGCTGTCCCTTTGGCCTAGTGAGATCCACAGCTTTTCTCCCAGTAACAAGCTCAACTAATACCACCCCAAAGGAATAAACATCAGCTTTTTCAGTGATTTGACCACTTTGAGCATATTCAGGAGCCAAATACCTAGACAAAAACGGCATAGTTCAGTTGCAAATTCAGTGATATATAGATATATACAAATTTAATTATGAGACTAAGTCAAGATCAATACAAAACACTTACCCAAATGTTCCAATCACTCTAGTTTCCACACCTGTGTCTCCATCAGGCTGCCACCTTGCCAGTCCAAAATCACCAACCTTTTCATAACATTATTTAGCCCAATTAATACTCTTTGAAATTGAAGGATACATTTGATGCACCTCAACACACACTATGATATTTAGGAAACTGAAAAATATATTTTTAAGCAGTTCACAATTATTTTAATGAACCGAAGAGAGACACAGAGAGAGAAAACTGTAGACAGATGAATATTCAATAATAAAGTATATGTGTCTTTCAATATGTAAAGTATGACACGGCATTGTACAGAGGAAGCAAAGCAGTACCCTACCAGGGGTTCAAAATCGTGAGTTATGAGAATGTTGTTTGGCCTCATGTCACGGTGGATAATACAACCCACTCTGCACTCTTCATGAAGATATCGTAATCCACGAGCTGCACCAACAGCAATTTTTTGCCGTGCAGACCACTCTAATGGATCCTTTTGTCGCCCTGAAATATTCTTAAGCATTATTAAATCAATTTATAATCAAGTCACCATGTTCATATAACTGACTGTAGCATGAAAATATCATGATGTTAACATATACGATGCATAAATTAGCCCTCTTAAAGACAAAAGAAAATGATAGTTGGCTATCCATTTATATAAACCAAAAATATGATTTTTATATTAACTAATACCATTTTAAAGTTGTTAATGATACTTAATTGACAGTTTATGAACCACACTGCATGCAGAATGTTTTCTTCGCCAAGTTCAAGCCAATTCAAAATATATTCCTATCATTAGAAAATTTGGTATAGGAGCAAGAGAAATCACCATATAAATGAGAATCCAATGATCCATTGCATATGTACTCATAAACCAGTAGCCTTCTCTTATCCTCTATACAGAACCCAATGAGCATAACAACATTCCGGTGTTGAGCACAGCTCAGGACTTCCACCTCTGAACAAAATTCAAGATCACCTTGAGAACTAGCTAATTTATGTTGCTTGACAGCAATGACTTGTCCTTCTGGTAGAACCCCTCTGTGAACAGATCCAAACCCTCCTTCAGCCAGGAAGTTGGCCTGCGAAAAACCGCCTGTAGCAAGTTCTAACTCAGCATAGCTGAACCATCTTGGAGGTTTTCCAAAAACAGGTGCCTTGTGTTGACATATTGAGCACAGTGGAGGGGGACCAGGTGGGGCATTTCCAGATAATGCTATTGCTTCTCTTAAATTTCCACTGAAATCCAAGTCATTCCTATAGGTTGATATTTCAAATCCAGCTCCTCTGTCAAGCCTAGAATATTTATCAAGGAAAGCTCTGGTTGTAGATGCTTGAGGCATACCATGAGTTGTCTCTGATCTCTCTTCATTGCGTTGTGATGATTGTTGATGCAAAAGCAATTCTGTGATCCACGGTTGGTATCTCATGCTTGCTGAAGATGTGGACAGACTTTCACTTTCAGTGTCTGAATTAGTATCACAAAGCTCTTGACTTTCTTGGATAGTTTCCTCTTTTTTGGACTCACCATTCGTCTCTGAGATGAAGAATGGTGAAGTTCCCGGATCAGAGCTTGAAACTGATGAAGTACCAGCTTCGGTTGCAGTGAATGGTGTCCCTAGCTCAGGGCTGCTAGATGGAGTTACAGCAGGTCCTTTGATAGAATTTAAGGAATCAAGCTTTATTTTGCTTCGCTTTTCAGACATGTCATCTTGCTCGGGAGGTGATGGACCTGCTTCTTCAACATCCTTCTTCGGAGGTCCAATCAAATTCAACCGCAGTACTTTTGGTTGAGAACGCTTCATAACCACGATGTTACACTGTAGTTCTTCCATGCATCGCTTTTCTTCATGTTTGAGCTGTCTGCAAAGAAGGCAACACCACAAACAAACAACACAAACTCAATTACAATCACCGAATAAACAATAAACCAAAAATGTAGATATCATCAGGATTAATGGTTACAATAGCATGCTTCTCAACGAGGAAAAGATAAGAGAGAGTACTTGTCTAACACGACCCAATTGGCTTGTGCTTTTTTGGCTTCTGCTGCCACTGCTCCACAAGGTGATCCAGAAACAATTTTAATCCTGACATTAATCTGCAGAGAAAAGAGTGGATGAGAATTTGACCACAACTTTCAATTTGCATGAACCTTGCATACACCAAGGCTACTAACCTTGTTTGGATCATAGACGTTATGGAGTTGAAGGATCATCTGAGAGCAAGAATCAGTGATATCACTCTTCTGCTCTGATATTGTTCCTGGAGGGTACTTCTTAATACCACTGGCACAGTCACCAGCAAATCTTGGAAAACCCCATAATCTTCTGCCTGCATATGAGTAGAATAACAGTCATTTACACATAATAGCATGGTCAAGGATCAAAGTCCTACAAAAGGAACACCAACATAGTTTAAGAATGCACTCATTATTTCCTGTCACACACTGCCGTGACATAATTTCAAAATGAAAAACCACAGAAACCACTTGCCATGTCACATACTCGCATCTGAATCAATGGAATCACATCCCCTTTTTCCAATTTGCCAGAAAAACAATGCCCAGCAGGAAAAAGAAGCACAAAAGTAGATCAAATTCAGGCGAAAAAGGAATCACAATCACCTGAACTTTGTGAAGGCACAACCACTAGCAGTGTAATGCAATCCCCAGGTTGAACAACATGGGTCAGGGACCAAACAAGAGCAGTCTTTGGAATTTCTTTAGATGCCTTAACGGCAACAATGACCTTCTCAGCACCATCAGAACCTTTCTCTTGCTTCCCCCGTTTCTGTTGCTCTCGACTCATCAGTACCAACAACAATGCTTCAAGAACTTCCTTGCTCAAAATATTCAACTCTCAACAAACATCCAAAGCATATGTGTTGGCAATTTCTACATAGGAGAAAGTGAAACACGAGAAGACGTTCAGTGTCATATATATCAATCATTAGTCTGCCCCACCACAGCAATTATAATTTATCTTATCACCAACATGCTTGTACATTCCACGGGGTAATAAAAGAGACAAATTCTTATAACCAAATTCAAAACATTTGTATTTTTGTAGCAGTATCACACACTCAAAAGTAAAAACCTTCCCCAACGTTCACAGAATCTTGTTTTTTTTTTTCAAGTACGTTCCTAAAGTAGTATAAAATCCGGGAAGAATCAGATACCCTTTTATGTAACAGAAAGCAAGAAGCAAGAGGTTGAGGGTGCAGCAGCCTCCAGTTCAAAATACAAAATGCACTTCAAGCTTTCTAAACTCCAACAAGATTCAAAACAGTGAAAGATAGCTTAGCATAGCACACTGCTTGATGAGAGATTTGAAAGGAGGCCCTTCACTCCACTAGCTGTTGTGCTTTTTGTACCTTCAAATAACCTATCAAGTCAAAATAGTCGAAAAGAAGCTGCTTCAGAAAAGGTAAAGGGGTGTGTGATTTGGATCCAACTATTTGGCTCTACTATCGAAAACATTTAGAAGGAAGCCTCCACAAAAGATTCCTCTGCATAAATAGTATATTGTCCTTCCATCTTCATCAGAAAACAAAACAATTCAATCCAATCTCCCTGAACCTCAGAGACACATAAATATGACTTGAGAGATATAGGTCTTTCAGCTCTCTTCCTCTGTGAAATCTCACCCTCAGTTTTCACCCTGCATAGTCCCAGATTCAATGTACATCAGACAAATAATAATAATAATAATATTGCAGAATTAGGTGTGTGAAGAAGAAACACAAATAAATAAATATATAAAATATATAACTACATGTATGTACAAAAATCCTATATGATTTACTAATAACTTGCAACCGCCATTTTGTTGGTTTAGAAGGTCAAAAGCATCATTGGAGACAAGGAAAAGGGAAAGCCGGAATAAGATCCGGTCCAAAACTTCATTTTTTTTAATACATTTATTTATATTATATCTTTCCATCAAACAACCCTTATGGACAATAGAACATCCAGCGATAAAACAAGAAGAAGGAATATCACACTTCTTTTTTCAAAAAAAAAAATGTTTTTTTTTTCTTACAATTATTGTCTTCAGATTCTCTTAAAATCTATTTCCAGCGCAAACACTTGCCTGAACAACCAAGTTCAATCAAAATTACTCTTCTCCGATAAAATATGAAAATGAGTCACTCACAGAGAAACACCAAAACGAAACAAAGCCCGAGACTTTATCAACAGTTAAGTCAACCCAGAAAGAGAAACCAGTGTTGGTTGAGACTTCAAAGATAGAATGAGTAAAAACATTGCGAAATGGTTTCTGGGTAAGAAAAAAGATATCATCAGCCTTGTTGCAAGAGACCAATGGAATTCTAGACAGAAAAAATATATATTAATATAATAAAGGTTATTTATTGTAATTGTTTTACTCACTGTAGTAATTTTTTTGAATTTTTTTTAACAGCTATTGATTTGAAGTTTCGCCCTTTAAAAAATTGAAAAAATCATGTCACAGTAATTTTACTGTACCTCTAAATAGTATATTTTTGTCATAACAGAAATAATGACCACAACTTAATTTCCATGACCAAAATTTATAATTATTTTTGTGTATAGACTAAAACTTAAACCACATGCACTCATTCTCACTGTTATAATCACACATTTTCATGTACAGAAAATTGAATGGTAACTATTTAAGATTAAGGATGATGATATTGTTTTCCTTTTGAGGAAAAATATAAATTTGAAGATAAAAGGCAAAGGTGTTCCTCCTTGGTATGGTATGGTCTACTACATAGTACACAGTAAGGAGAAATGCAGAAAGACCAGATGACTTATTTTCTATCAGTTTTGATTTTTGCAGTAAAATCACCTTAGAGGGGTGGTCTGGTTTGGATATAAAAAAGCCTCTTTTTTTCTCTTAATTTCATGTATACCCCTAACTTTTGTTCATATGTAGCATTGAAGTTGTGAATGTGAATGTAAATGTGGGAACTTTAATTTTGAATGGTGATTCATGAGCGGGAGGTTACAGAAAATGGCATGAAAATCTGTAAGGGTTGCTCTGTTCTGAGAGATGCTGCATTGATGTTTTCATGACTTATATGTCATTAATAAAGGGACAGTGTCGTGTTATGGTTGTGGTTATTATGACAAACTCACTGACTTTGGTCACTGACAAATGAAGCAATTTGTTACTTGGAGTAATGGGAAGATGGCTTAGATAAGAGTGTGTGGAGGGACCTACATGATCTCTTCTTGTAGTAACAGCATTTGTTTTTTCTCTTCTTGAATTTCAAATTAAAGGGTGCTTGTTTTGTTTTGGTTTGTGGTGATTCGAATGTGCTAAAGTTTGCTTCCTTCCTCCTAAAGTTGTGTGCCATTTGGGACCAAAACATCTTGGGAGGGAAAACTAGGTTGTGACATCACTCAACTAAAATGGAGACTTGTGTTGTGTTTTTGTGTATGCTTTTTAAGGTTGATGATCATAATAATTGCAAATTTTAGATCCATTGGTCTCATCATCATTATGTAGACTCCAAAGTTGTTATTATTGTTCCTTTACTTTACAATATCTTCCTTCATGATTTGGCTTATGATTGGTTTAGTGCTTGAGTAGTTCAAAAACTTTTAAAATATTGAATTCAATGGGAGGAGAGAAAAAGAAAATGAGCAAAAACACTAAAATTATGCAATTTTTCAAAATTTTTAAAATGAACAATTTTGAAAAAAATTATAAAATAATAAATTGTGCTAATTTAGTATAATTTCATCATGAGAATATTATTTAAAGAAAGGTGAAGCATTTTAAAGGGTAATAAAATATTTACATTGATTGAGAAGGGTGTGTGGGAGCAGAAATAGAGGAGAGTGGCATGATGGTAAATTTAAGAAGGTAGTTGTCCTATTCTCTGAGCGCATTGAATGTGTTTTGGATTTGGTCATAAATGGCACAGCGGTTAAACTTTTAAAATGCACCGTCATGTCACCGTTACATTTCATGATTCGATACTAAATATGTCATGGGATCCACTCATTTTTTCAATATAACAATGCTAATAATAATAGCACGAAATAATTTCTATTTAATAGTTCCTTTAAAAATGGGTAATTGTATGAAAATGTCAATGGTTTGTAATGTCGTGAGATCGTGTATACTTATTTTTTAACATTTTGATAGTTTATATATATATATATATATTAATTCTAAATTGTAATATGAGATAAAATAACATAAAAAAATGTGTTTTTTTATGAAATTATTTTCTCTTCAAAATTTTATTAAATTTAGTTTTTTTATTTTAGAAATACATTTTAATTTTGTTAAATTTATTTAGCGTTTTGAATATATTTCATGTAACATCCTATAAAATATAGTTTAAAACTATATAAATGAGTTAACATATTAAAAGAATTAAAGTAAAGTTTACATAAGCCTTAAAATATCCAAATATTTAAAACTGGACGAGTTCCTTAAGTTTGACACAAAATATATAGAAATAAAATCAAATGGTTCTATAAAATACGTCTAATCCGAACGGTGGTACAAAAAGTATGCTCAGTTTGACGACCAAATGGTCCTAACTAGACTTCAAAACTTTCGTCGTCCAATGCTTGCTTCAACGAACACTCGTAACCTTCTGCTCACATCCACAGGATGATCATTGCAACAAGAAGGATGACCGAATGGACAACACAGACAAGATAGGAGAGTAGGGTAAACTTATGTAATTTAATTAATCATAATAATATAAACAATTTCATACTCAATTATAGCATACTATTATCATACACATATTTCAAGTAAAGACTGAACATATACAGACAATGACCGACCACGTGATATGACCATCCGGACTAGTATGTAATGTCAAGTTCCAGGGGTTTGTGCACTGGTGTGGTGAAGTAACTGGAACACCCTCAACTGTCGCATCAGGTTAGTCCGATAAAATTCATATAAACCAACAAACAAGGACCTCTTGTTATTCTCACCACATAATTCATCACTCTCTACTTGAGCATGGATGATCATTAAAATGTTAGGATAAACCCCATTGGACACTCTGACCATTCATATGGTCAATCACAACAAAAAACACCATCATGTATCCTCTCTGTGAGGATCATGTAATTACGTTCACCAATCATGCTATTCATCATTATAATAATACATACATGAACCCTCAAATAACTGGAATCATCAATAGCATACCGAATTAAATATCCATACAAATAAAATAGAAACATTAACACTTATAAATTATATCAAACATCCTGTAAAATTAGAGGTCGAACGGTCTCTCGCTACCCAAAGAACAGGACCGAACGGTCTATACTAGGTACGACTGAAGAGATAGTCGAACACTATTTAAAACCGACCACAATAAGATATTGAGTACAACAACATGACCGAATACTAAAACTAGGCCAAGAACTAAGTTAGATCAAACACTTATGGCCTAGACCAAACATCTATAACTTAGGCTGAACACTTATAGTTTAAGCCAAACACCTATAGCTCAGGTCGAACACTAAAATATAACCGAACAGTCATTAACGGTTAAGACCTGTAAGAGGTCGAAACACAGTTAAGACCAAATACAAGTACGAGACCGGGTATTACAAAGATCGAGTGTTAATACAAGACCGAGCACTACCAAGACCGAGTGTTTGTACAAGACTAAGCACTACTGAACTTATACGAAAATGAATAAGTATGTCTGACCACTAAAATATTAAACACTTACTTACAACTGAGAGTAAATATAGTGTTGAAGACTTAAATTATATTGAGTATCTTAGCTAGGCTTACTACTGAGTAGAAATAGAAAACTATACTTAAACTGAACACTTATTTTGAAATATAACCAATAGAAGACCAATCGCTCATTAGCTGAAATTCTCTACAGAAGGAGAACCCAACCAAGATCGAACGCACCAGGGGAAAACCGAACGGTCATGAATGACTCTTGGCGACAAATCACAAAATTCTGCAGAATACTGCAAAATTATGATCAAACCCTATTCCTACCCAGTTCATGCCATTTATCAATCATCAACACATGCAAACAAACATGCAATATTCCAATATCAACCAAAAACCACCAAACATAACATCATTCAAGCATGCAACCATTCATAACAGAGAATCATAATTAAATTACAAGCTTCGCTTACCTCGAAACCCAAAAAACTTCTATGCTTCTACAGTATTACCGAGACCGCAAGTAACTTCTAAGACTTCCTACAACTTCAGTTTCAAAATAGCAACTTGGGAAGAAGGAGGAGAAAACTGAAATCCAGAAAACTTGGGGAAGAATGTGCATGCAGGAAAAATGGCTTGAGGTTTTAAAAATCTCATTATATACTACTGTCAAACTCTCTCGGTCCACTCTGCATGGCACACCTGGATTTCACTTTCTGAATTTCTAATTCCCTTCCGTCTACACCTGGTTTCTACTCTCCTCGAAATTTAATGGTCCTGACATTTCATGATAATATTTAAATTATTTATATTTTTTTAATATTAATTGAAAAATATATTTAAAAATTTAAATAAGTTTAATATAATTTAGATAAAATAACTAAATTCATCCAAAATTTTGAGAAAAAAAATTAATTCTAATTTTAATTTAAGTTAAGAAACAAAAAGGGATATTTAATCTTCTTTTATATATTATTATTAAATATTTTAATGAATTTACTAAAAGGACACAAAAATATTTTGTTTTTTTAAATAAGTTATATCATTTAATAAAATATGCTAGATATTTTTTAAATATACTTTTTTTTTTTAATTTTAAGAGGTTTCTTAAAAGATTTGGTATTCTTTAAAATTTACAATCTAAGGATATAACTTGGAATAATTTCTTTTGTTATAAAAGCAAATTTTGATTTGTTTTTGTGTATTTTTTGAAAATGCTCACACTTTACATAATGTAAATTATATGAAAATTAACTTTATTATATTAATTTAGGATGAATTGTGGAGAAAAACAATATAAATTATTTGAAAATGTAATTGATTATAAATAATTTATGATAAATTGATTATACTTAAATAAGAATATAATTGATTATATATAATCTATGATAAAATATGGATAAACAAATAACTCAAATGCTCTTTGTATTCTGACAAGAGAAAAAGAATAACACCACTAATGACATACTTAAATGAAAATAACCATCATTCAATCACTTTAAAAAAAAAAACATAAGTAAAACTATATAAACTAAACACAAAAAATAATTAATTTTATTAATAAAAGATAATCAATAATAACGAAAACTTACATCATCATTATCTCCACCTAATTGTTTTTTAAAGGACTTAACCATAATTTTTATTGGTTAACGGTAATGCCATGCAAACCGACGTCGTTTCAGTGTTTTTCGATTTTGATGCCACTTATCCCGGATCGTGTCCCATAGCTTTCGAACCTACTAAATCTTTCTTTATTAAGCTTTGATTAAAATAAATAGTAATTTTTCTCTAATAAAACAAATAATCAATAACCTAAACGACAAAGGAAATAATAAAAAAAAAATCAAAATGGTACCAATCTCTTTGCTTTTTTATGGGGACAGACATTAGGAAAAAAAATATTTTTTTATATTACCATGATAATTAAAATGTTAGCAAACAATAAATAATTATTTGTCAATTTTGTAAAGGGTTATTTTTTACAGAAATTTTATTATTCAGTGTTCTTTTGATATTAACTAAGGAAAGTTATAAAGAAAATAAATCATATTCTGGGATCGGGAATTATTGTACAAGAAAATAATTTTTTCTTAATCATAAATTGTAATAACTTTTAAAAATTGATCGAAAATGCAAAATAATTTGACATTGTAATATATGCCAAATTGTTAGCTAGTCTGTGTTAGTCAACAATTTCATGCTATTAAAAAAACCTTACCATTTTTATATTAATATAAATAATTAGCATCTTCACTACATTTAATATTACTGTTTAGCACATGATATTTGTGTCATGCTCAATTATTTTTTTTATTATTTAATTTGATGGGAACAGTAAATTAATGACACACATTGATTAATTAATTGCTAACATTTTTATAGACACTTAAAAGTTTTTTATATTTTATTTTAAAATAAATCATAATATAATAAGTTAACTTGACAAATCCATGAAAAAAATGGAAAGAAAAATCATTGTCTGCTCTTGATTTTGTCTTTTGCTTTTACTAGGAAACAGAAAATGATGCAATTCTATACTTCTTTTTTGGTTTATTAAGGAAGCGTGTTCCAGACTCAATGCATTTCACACTATTCAAAAATTCAAATACAACGAACGTTAATTAATTAATTAATTAATCTTACTCGAGCACTCCATTATGCAATATATTAAAAACAAAACAGTGTTGCACACAACCCTAAACTGATATTATAAAGTTCTCACATATCTTAAACACGAAAGTTTAATTAATTAATTCCATTGGATTATGAGACGTAAAAGTTACTATGAATTTTCTTTTACCAAAATAATCTGTTATATTTAATTAAATTTAAAATTTGTTTTTTAAAATATTATTTAGTTATCATTTGTAAGATCCCAATAAATATAATTTTAAAATTATAGTTTATTTTTAGGAGTTAACAAAAACAATAAGATAGAACAGTAGAGAAGGAACTAGTAAAGAGAAGGGAATATGAAATTTCATATATAATGTAAAACTGTACAGAAACAACAATTATAATAGAATATACACATTTAGACCGAACGGTCAAGGTTCTAGCTTAAGACTGAATGGTCAAGGTTCTAGCTTAAGACCGAATGATACTACAAAATAAGTTTATATCGAACGACTTTACAAAAGGTTATATACACCGAACGGTTTTACAGGCAATAAAGCTATCTACAATTCTACTGACTAGACGGTCCTACGTTATCCTTAGGCTGTACGGTCTGCAAGACTTCTTCTAAAGAATCTTCGAAATCACCTTCTACTCACACTCATTGGATGATCATTACAGTGAAGAAAATAACTGAACGACAATTACCGAACGACAACATAGACATGACAGAAAAATAAGGGTAAGCTTATGTAATTTAATTAATCAATTCCAACATACATTAAAACATAACAACAGAATGCTCCAAATCAATATTTCAATCATACACTCATTATACAATAATATCAATCAAAACTGAACGCATAAATCATAATAACCGACCACTTCGACACTGTCCGGACTGTATGAACTATAGTTACGACGCTTGTGCACCCGGGTGGACCTGGCTGGGATACACTCAACAGACCGCCACTCGAGGTTAGTCTAGTGGAGCTACCTCGGTATTGAAATATCCTGAGGCTAAAGGACCTCCTGCCATTCCCACGCATGAGTTACCCTCCTCTACATGAGAAGGAATAATCACGGAGTATCAGGATAAGCGATAACTTAACTTAGCCATGTTCGTACTTTACCATTCAATTTCAATCATAAGACATTCCTCCTTGGAATTCTCTTAAAACGATCATAATATTCTTCATCTTACTCATTCCACATAATCCAATTCAAATAGTACAATGCCCAATCTCCTTATTAAATAATTCTTAGATATATACAAAGGTACTTTAGGAAGTGACCGAACGGTCAAACACTGAAGGGAACCGAATACTATTTAAGATCGAGCAAATCTTATAAGATATAAATAATTTATGGGAATGACCGAACGATCAACAACTGGTTGAACTTTAGTGAAACCGAAAACTATACGGCTTTGGCCGAGTAATTTAAAATAAAGAAGTTCTCTTCAATAAGCCAAGTGCCAGTACAAGACCGAACACTCTATGGGAAATCAAGTATCAGTGTAAGACCGAACACTCTTCCAGAGAAATAGTATTAATATAAAACTCAGTACTTCAAAGACTAAGTTTCAGTCTAAGACCGAGCACTTAAATAACCGAAATGCTAGTCTATGACCGAGCACTTTCAAGATCGAGCACTCAATGTATGACCGAGTACTTTAAATGACCAAACGCTCCGTGTATGACCGAACGTTTTAAAACAGATGATGATATATATAGATATTAAAACTGAGAGGGAAACTTTCTTAACTTGTTTGGAAGGGCTAAACTAAGCAAAGTAGTAAGAAAATCAATATAAGCTTTTATAATACCGATCAATCATCAACTGATTCCCTACAGAAGAGGATTCAGTCAAGACCAAACGTTTTGGGGAAAACCGAACGGTCCTAATGACCCTTGGTTACAGTTACAAAATTTTACAAGATTTCAGCAAGGTTACTAATAACTCTATCACTATCCAATTTCCATATCAGACATCAAACATACTATACATACCAACAACATACAATATTTTCAACAGTCAATTAAAATCATCAATCATATACTCACTAAATCATGCATCAATTCATAAGAAATAGTCATAATTAAATTCTATAAGCTTCCATTACCTCTAATTCCAACTAGCTTCTAAGTCTTGTACAACAACTACTTCTATGGCTCCAAATTCAAAGTCTGATCGGTGAAAGGCATTCCCCATAGAATCAAACACACAAAAACGGGTTCAGAGAATGAATTAACCAACACATGCAAGCTAAAACGGTTCTTGCATGCAAGGAAGGTGAAGAACTTCAAATAAAAAGGGAGATTTGATCTTACCGATCCAAATGAAAAATTGATCGGTGCAAATGAAAGATCTTGTCACCGGGAAGATTTAATCTGAAAGTGGTTTGATGATCAAAGAAGGAAAAGGGTGAGAAAACTTAGAGAGAAGTTGCAGTAGTTCTAAAGAGAAGGAGGAGAAATGAAGGTTCTGGAATATGAAGAGGAAGTGTTGCATGCAGAAAGTGACACCAAATTTAAAATCCCACTTTAAATACAGCCTCCAATAAAAACGATTGGTCCACTCCCTACCTGCACCTGTCTTCCACTTTCTCGAAACTCACATTCTCCCTACTGCCACACGGTTCTCGATGGACGGGGAAATAAATGAGAAAGACACATTGTCTCCCACTAACATGGGGAATCTAAAGGGGCATGACACTTGTCTTCCACTATAATGGGAAAATTAATGGGGCGTGACATTCCCCCCAACAAATTAAAATTTTCGTCCTCGAAAATTAAGACTTACACGAAAATAAGTGAGGGTAAGACTCCTTCATGTCTTCTTCCTTCTCTCAAGTAGCGTCACCCGTTCGGTCATCCCATATGACTTTGATGAGGCTCGTAGCTTTCCCACTTGGTCGTTTCATCCTTTTATCAACTCTGACTAGTTGCATCTCTACCGAACAGTCTTCTTTGATTTGGACGTCATCAGCTTCTAACACGTGAGACCGATCGGTTATGTACTTCCTGAGTTGAGATACGTGGAAGACTGGATGAAGGTTGGATAGTTGAGGCGACAAAGTTATTTCGTAAGCGACCGATCCTATATGTCTTAAAATTTGATATGGACCAAAGAATCTGGAAGACAACTTCTTCGGTCTTAAAAAAATAATCAAAAGATGACATAATATTATATTATTTATAATAAATTTTATTTTTGATAATAAGAAAGTCAAAATATTTGTATAATAATTTCTTTTTTCTAAAAGTATGATTTATTCTTTCACGATTTTTTTTCATTTATCTCTAAAAGTCAGAAAAACAAATTGAGAATAAAATACATAAATATCTTTCTTATCAAACACGTTTAAAATAGTATCTTAAGAATATTTGATAATAAATTTACCAATAACTTATTTTAGTAAGATTAATTGAATTTATTATATCACCACGAAAACTTTTTATTTTATTTTTACACTCAACATTATTGACCTGATTTTTTTTTTTTGTTTATTCATGAGTTTTGTTTAGGGGATGTAAAAAAAATAGGACAACATACACGAATTCGCGATTTTTCTTTTCTTTTTAAATCTAAATTTATATATATATATATATATATATATATATATATATATATATATATATATATATATTGTTTCGGATGTAGGACTCAAGACCGAACACAATCCCAGTTATTCAAGCTGTGTACTTTGGAAGATCCTCTTACGTCTATCGTTGATCGGTTGTGATCTGCACGTTAGCATTCTTACGTTCAAGTCAGTAAAATCACAATGAAATCAGCGCAAATGTAATTAGATCAAAAGGTAAAATACATGGTTAACATTCTTATATTTATAGGCATCAGACTCAAGTAATGCGTATTAACTACCTGGAACCGCTGATCCATAATCCCGCAAGATTCGCCCATTAATTATAACCGTTGCTAACGTGTCCGCGATATTCGTCCCACTAGTCCAGTAATACTGTTACACTATACTCACACCTCTTCTTTACTCACCCGGCCGGCCTACCAGTGCTCCCGATCAACTCCCAAACTTTCCCGATCAACCCTTATTATTCCTCTCACCTACTTATCTTATTTATTCATCTTCACCGACCCACGGCTCCCTTACACTACATATATTAATTATTTGAAAAGTTGAATTTTTATTAACTTTAACATCAATATATTTTCTTTTTAATGGTAATTTTCAAACATAACAAAAGGATAAACACTTGAACTATTAATCAATAACCTAGCACCAACACACAAAATAGAGTAATTTCTACAAGTATATCCTCTGTAAATATACTGAAAAAAAATATTATTTAAGTAAAATAAATATTTGGGCAATTTTTTTAACCTACTCGAAGGAAAATCACTACAAGAATTTGATTACAATGTTTGTTATAAAAAAGAAGTAAAGGTATGTTTGGAAGAAATTATATAAAATTTATTTTCGGTTATGAAAGTGACTTATAACCATTTTATGAAGACCAAATATACACTATCTCTACCATACAATGGTAAATCAATAATAAAAATAAAAATTTAAACCTTATTATTAGTATGGTTACATTAGAGTTCAAAACTGAACCTTAAAAATGGTGTTCAAAATTATAAATATTAATCACTAAATTTTTCTTCCACATTTCAATTTTTTTATTTATCACTTCTTTTGTATTGCATAATTTTTTTTTTCCTTTATAACATTATGTTTTGTATTGGTGATGTATTTGACAAGCATGATAAGAGTTGATTCAGAAACCAACCTCCATTTAAAGGAGTATGGAATTAAAATATGAAAGGGAAAAAAAGTCCCCACCAAAGTGTATATCTCAAACTCAATAATGCAATAATGCATCATGGGTGGACCACTTGTGCCACATGAAATTTCTCCCAAGTAAGGTGGACATGTTACATCTTCATATGTTCCACCTTCTGTCTGTCGAATTATGAAATCAATGCCTCACTCCCCCACCAAAACTGCACATAACTACTTTATCTATGTCTCTCTTCTCAATCTCCTTCTAAAGGAAATCTTTTATCACTATCATTTTCACACCAACATTACCCTACTTTGCTTAAGGGAGTGCTCACAAATTACACAAATCAAATACTACAGCGTTGTAATACTTAAATTTTAAGTATGAGTCTAAGTTTCCCGTTATCTAAAAATACTTCTATGTTTTTATTGTTAGAATTTTAATAATGAATCTAAATCTCATTAGATAAAAATGAGAAAATACAATAATATACAAAAGTGAAGACCTATTAACCTATTATGTTAAAGTATTTGATAGAAAATAATGTTAATTTTTTATGTTATTCGGTTCAAATCTTATTGGTGTTGTATTTTCAAACTGAAACTCATATTCGATATAACCAACACTTATCATTTTTCTTTGTTAAATTTTCCCTATTCTTCTGTGTTTTCTTTTGATCCATTTCACTATTATATACTGTTACAGACTCTGTTAGCAAGACAAATTCAGGTCCATCAGTAAAGTCACAAAAACATTAAATATACTGAACAATGGCTACTGTCTCTTAACCAAATTATTGCTTCTTCCACCCTCCAGTTTTTGGTGCCAATTTTTTTGTCTATCAGTTACACTCTTTTCCATAAAGTACTTAGTTTTGTTGTTCAACTTTTAACATTCTTCAGTATGATTCAGCAAAATCAAAAGAACAGATATTTTCCAAATTGGCAGACACTTTTGACAATATGTCTGATTGGTATTGCATAATTGTTTTAGGTTAGTTTAGTCTTGAGAATTCATCAGAAGCTGAAAAAATATCATGACTTAAGAACACTCAGAGACTAGTTATCTATGAAATTCTTGCATTAATAGCAAGATTTGTATAATATAAATCTTATTTTTAGCAATTAGACCATACTTAATTGACTTGGTTGTATTGCATTTTATGTCTTTTGGAAGGTTGGCTAAAGGAGAATCAATAAATTACTATGTTGGTATGAACTTGTTGTTGGGAATGCAAGTGTGAGTCCAAGTCCCACATTGGATGAGAATGAGAAAGTAGAGCACTATATAATAATGAAAGATCCATTAATTCATTGCCTTAAGGTTTTGGGTAGAGAGTGATGTCAATTTCTTGTATGGTTGGGTTCATATCTCATTGGTGTTTGTATCTCCCCGGTGAACCTCCTTCTTGATAGACCCAACACAAAAATGGTGTAATTTTTGAAGTAAAAAAGCTGTAGAAGCTAAACTGCATACTGAACTGTGTATAGAGTGTTTTATATGCCAATTGCATTGATGTGGGGAGCTTCTTTATGTACTCTTCTTTTGATTTTAATAACACCAGTATACCAATATCAACACCCAATCACTAAAGGATTTTACTTCTTGCACCCCCACAACTTCTTCTAGCACTCCCAAATTTTCAAAATGATTATTTTCTCCCTTCAAAAAGTGACTTTCAGATTACATGTTTAGGAAACTCTGTAAGTATGAATTGATATCTATTAGAGAAATTGATTAAATTATCTTGTAGTATTCATATCTAAGAAAGATCTTACAATTTCTGACCTTTAAAAAGATGAATAGTTGGTAAAATATTTTAGAACAAAGAAAAAGAATTTAAAAAAAATTCTAAAAAAATATTTAAAATAATAAAACTCATCTATAAAAAAATATATCTGTATTTTAAATTTTTAACATTCAAATAATGAAATTTCATAAGCTAAATCGAAATTTCACATACCACTAGACAATGCATTTCTTTCTTAAATATAAAGATATAATAAACAATTAATCTTTGAAAAGATAAATACGTTAAAAAAATAAAAAATAACAAACATTGACAATAAAGTGTATAATGGGTCATGTAATAGTTGGATTTTGATTAGAAAGTTGATCAACTTTTCACTAATTTTGGTTTGTTTTTAGAGTTAAGACAATTTTTATAGTTTATATTAACATCCACCATTTATTTATGAAAAATGACATTTTAACACTATTTTTTTACATCATTTTGACACTGTATACGTGTCAAAACGTGATTGGACGATTTTAAATTAAAAAAGTTGAGATAGGAGTATATTTTGAAGAGAAAAACCAAAATTTATTTTTTTAATTTGAAATCGTCCAACCACATTTTGACACGTGTGCAGTGTTAAAATGGTGTCAAAAAATGGTGTTAAATATCATTTTCCTTTATTTATTTCCAAATTATATTTAATTAAACATTTATTTCTTTTCAATTTTTGTTTAGAGATTGTATATATTTAAATTAAACAACACTATTGGATTTATTGTCAAAATAAAATTATCCAAATAAATAATATTTTTAATTCCCCTGCAGGAAATATAATTTATCATCATTTGAGTGAGAAAGTAAAAGTTCTTTATCCATAACTATTATCTTGTATAATTATTAGAGAGAGAGAGAGAGAGAAAATTGTAATAGCTGAATGAAACAATGCAGAACATTCTATAATAATTGTTTTTTCAGAAACACTTTTCCAAGTTATAATCTCAATTGCATCAACATTCTACAACAATTGCATGATGATAAAAATAATTTCTTAAATTCTGTAGGTTTGCGTTTGGATTTCTGCTTTGTGGAATTTTTATTTGAAAAAATCTTTCACATCATTTTAAGAATTGCTTGGTTGTCATATTCCAATTAGGTCTATAATATATTAAAATATATATAATTTTATATTATTTTAATATATATAATTTGTTAACGTTTGTTTTTTAGTTAGTGTATATATATAGGTTTGTTAATGTGTGTATACTTGTTTTTTCAGTTGGTATTTTAGCAATGTGTACATATATATACACACGTTAATAAATCTATATATAGTTTAGAATACGTCACAATAAATAAATAATAAATTAATAAAAAACTAATACATATGTTATGTTAAAATATTATAAAAAAATTTGTGTCAAAATATTTTTTTATTTAAAGCATGAAAAACATGTGAAATAACTATTTTGAATATAATTAAACTAATAATATATTCACACATTTTTTTACAATATTTTTATACAGTAAGTAACATGTATTTTTCTTATTAAATAAATAAAGAATTAAATTAATGAAAAAAATAACACATGTTAAAATGTTATAAAAAAGAGTTGCCATATTTTTTTATTTTGGTTTCTATTGCAACATTATAATTATATATATATATATATATATATATATATATATATATATATATATATATATATATATAAATGAAAAGAGAAATTAATTCAACTTTTTCCAAAATATCTTTTTTAAAATTTGTTTGATATTAAAATTTATTTAAAACATTTATTTCTGTATTTGTTATATATACCATAAGAAAATTATTTACGATAAAATATTAGATTATAATTTTAATAAAAAAATTAATTTTGTTAGTTTTTTTAAATTATAATCTGACACCATGTCATTATCTTGTATAATTATTCTGTCTAGATATAGTTGAATGAGACAATGCAGCTCATTGTCAAGAATTCCTTCTTCAAGATACTTTTTCAACTTTTGGTCTCACTTACTTCCATTCACGAGGGATGCATGATCATATAACAAATATTAAAATTTGTAACTTTGCGTATGGAATTGAAGTGTCTTCTCCAAAAAGTTCAAAATCTCTATCACTCAAATCCGTTCTTCAACATTTTTTAAGTGCTGCCATGCTCCAACCACTCAGATCAAACCTCAAAGTGTTTTTCTTTGCCATTTATGAGTAACATCTATCTAACATTTCATTTCTTTCTTCTCTGTACCATTAATGTCACACAACAACACTAAGTTTTCAATCCAAGGAAACTGTGCAAGCTACCTTTTCATGCAAATGATGTCTTTTGTCTAGTTTTGACTTTGTTGATTTGCATGAAGAGTTTCTTCTAAAGTTTTCTATTGCTGAGTCTAAAAGTGTTGATCATTCTTTGATGACGATGATGGAGATTTTTAATGGATACGCTCATGATTTTTCAAAGATCTGTCTGAAGAATTTTGAGTTCACTTCTTTCTGTTCACAAAGGAGCATAATAGACACTATAAATCTAATTTTCATCTGTGTCTTCTACGCTTCCACCATTGTCAGTTTAATCAGAAGAAATTTTATAAATGGAAGTCATACCAAAAGCAGGTTTTTCCTTTTTGTCTCTATTTGTTGTGCGATCACTAGCGTTGTGTTTTATAGTATTGCCCTGTGGAGTCTCATAGCCAAAACTGGGAACTCCATGGCAAACCACCTTAGTTGGTTAGCATGCATTGTACGAGGTTTTGTTTGGACTTCTTTGGCAGTTTCTTTGCATGTTCAGGGACACAAATGGATCAAAATTCTAAACTCTGTCTGGTGGGCATGTTCCTTTGCACTAGCTTCGGCTTTCCATATTGAAATTCTGTTTAGAAAGCATGCAATAGAAATTTTCGATGTCCTACTATGGCTCTTACACACGCTTCTTCTCTTCTGTGCCTTCCAAAACCTTGGTTACTTTGTCAATCAAAATGAGCTAAAAAGTTTATCTGAACCATTGTTATCTCGGGACGTTGACACAGAAGAAACAGGACTAGGTCGTGCTTCCTTTCTGAGCAAGTTAACTTTCTCTTGGGTTAACTCCTTACTCAGTTTGGGTTACTCAAAGCCACTATCTCTTGAAGACATCCCTTCCCTTCTTTCTGAAGATAAGGCAGCACTATCCCACCAAAACTTCATGCATGCATGGCAATCCCTTGTGAAGGAGACAAGCAAGAACAACACGAAGAACTTGGTGTTTTGGTCCATTGTTAGAACTCACTTAAAAGAGAACATATTAATATCTGTTTACGCATTGGTCAGAACCATTGCTGTGACTGTTTCTCCTTTAATACTCTATGCTTTTGTCAACTTTTCAAACAGTAGGAATTCCGGGAAGAGAAATCTCAGAGAAGGTCTTACCATAGTGGGTTTTCTTATTCTCTCCAAAGTGGTTGATTCTGTGTCCCAAAGACACTGGTTTTTTTGTTCTAGGAGGTCAGGGTTGAAGATGAGATCAGCTCTGATGGTTTCAGTGTATGAAAAACAACTAAAGCTTTCAAACTCAGCAAGGACACGACACTCAACAGGTGAAATTGTGAATTACATTGCTGTTGATGCGTATCGCATGGGCGAATTTCCATGGTGGTTTCATCTAACATGGGCATGTACATTGCAAGTTCTTCTTTGTATCGGTATCCTGTATGGAGTTCTGGGAGTAGGTGCACTTCTTGTTTTAATCCCTCTTCTTATATGTGGACTTATCAATGTACCATTTGTCAAGACCATGCAAAAGTGCACGACACAATTCATGATTTCACAGGACGAGCGTCTTAGAGCAACTTCAGAAATTCTAAATAGCATGAAAATCATCAAGTTACAGTCCTGGGAAGACATATTCAAGAGTTTGGTTGAGAACCTACGTGCGAAAGAGTTCATTTGGCTATCTAAGGCACAAGTGTTGAAAGCTTTTGGGTCATTTTTATTTTGGGTGTCTCCTTCCATCGTTTCTGCTGTTATTTTCCTTGGTTGTGTTGTTTTCAATAGTGCTCCATTAAATGCTGGGACCATATTTACAGTTCTTTCAATGTTGAGGATCTTGGGAGAACCTGTTCGAATGATTCCTGAGGCTCTATCTATTTTGATCCAAGTTAAGGTATCTTTTGACCGTCTCAATACCTTTTTGTTTGACGAAGAACTAGATACCAGTGATGGAAGCAGAAGTTATACAAACCGAAGTTCAATTAATGCGGTAGAAATCCAAGCTGGCAACTTCATTTGGAACCATGAATCAGTGTCCCCAACTTTAAGAGATGTGAATTTAGAAATCAAATGGGGACAAAAAGTTGCAATTTGTGGGCCAGTTGGAGCTGGAAAATCATCTCTTTTGTATGCAGTATTAGGAGAGATTCCTAAGATATCAGGAACTGTGAGTTAAGCAAAACAAGTTTAGCTTTATGTTCTCATGTCATTCATGCTGATATTCTTTGTATTTAATTCTCTTTCTTTTCTCTATGAAATTTTTGAATGATCGAAAATAGGTTAATGTGTTCGGAAACATAGCATATGTTTCTCAATCTTCTTGGATACAAAGTGGGACGGTTCGAGAGAATATACTATTCGGCAAGCCAATGGAGAAAACAAGATACGAGAGTGCCATTAGAGTTTGTGCCTTGGATAAGGATATCAATGATTTTAGCCATGGTGATCTTACAGAAATAGGTCAGCGAGGGATTAACATGAGTGGAGGACAAAAGCAAAGGATTCAACTAGCTCGTGCTGTCTACAATGATGCTGACATTTATCTCCTCGATGATCCTTTCAGTGCAGTTGATGCTCACACTGCTGCTATCCTCTTCAAAGTAAGAAACTATGACTATTAGATTCTTAACTTCGGTGGAACTGCTATTGCCACTTCAGTGAATCAAACCACTTGTATTTATATGGTTACAGGACTGTGTAATGACGGCTCTAAGAGAAAAAACAGTCATTCTAGTGACACATCAAGTGGAGTTTCTCTCAGAAGTTGATACAATCCTGGTAAAGTACATCATTTGCATACCTATTACATTTCATTTGTGTATAATTAACACGAGATTTTATGACTCAAATTCTAGGTAATGGAAGGTGGAAAAGTTACTGAATCAGGAAAGTATGAGAATCTCTTAACCGCTGGGACTGCATTTGAACAACTTGTGAGCGCTCATAAGGAAGCAATTAAAGAGTTGGATCAGAATAATGAGAACAAAACTAGTAGAGAAGAGTCTCAAGGTGTTTATAATAATCAAAGTGAGGGGGAGATTTCTACAGATGGTCAACTTGGGATGCAACTTACACAAGAAGAAGAAAAACAAATTGGTGACGTCGGCTTCAAGACATTATGGGATTATATTTCCTTTTCCAGGGGTCCATTGATGCTGTTTTATATAATTTTGACACAATTTGCTTTTATTGCTTTGCAGACTGCATCAACGTTTTGGCTTGCTTTTGCCATTGAAATTCCAAAAATAACTAGTGCTATCTTGATTGGTGTGTACGCATTAATTTCATTTTCTGGTGCTGCGTTTATATACATAAGGTGTCTCTTGACCTCTTACCTTGGATTAAATGCTTCCAAAGCTTTCTTCACAAGTTTCAATACTGCTATCTTCAATGCTCCTATGCTGTTCTTTGACTCAACCCCCATAGGAAGGATTTTAACAAGAGTAAGATTAAGATTTCATTTCCCAATGAAAAAAAAAAATCTAAATAATTTCCCTTTGTTTGATCGTTACAATTTAGTCATAGTCAAAATTTTGATCTACTTTTTCTCTCTTGCAGGCTTCATCAGATTTAAGTATTTTGGATTTTGACATACCTTTTTCCATCACCTTTGTAACATGTGTACCAATTGAAATTTTGGTAATGATTGGCGTAATGGTTTTAGTGACATGGCCAGTTCTCATTGTTGCCATTCCTGCAATAATTGCATCAAAATATGTTCAGGTTTTAAAAAAAAATTAGTTTTCTATTTCTCGACCTGTCTTATCTCACAAAGCTAATTTTTTCCAAATCTTCTCCTCCATGAAAGGAATATTATCAAGCCTCGTCAAGGGAATTAATGAGGATCAATGGAACCACGAAAGCTCCTGTGATGAATTTTGCAGCTGAGACATCAATTGGTGTTGTTACTGTGAGAGCATTCAATATGGTAGAAAGATTTTTTAAAAACTACTTAAAGCTTGTGGACACAGACGCAACACTGTTTTTCCATTGTAATGTGGCCACAGAATGGTTAGTTTTGAGGATTGAAGCACTTCAAAATTTGATAATCATCACTTCCGCTTTGCTACTTGTTCTATTTCCTCAAGGATACGTGTCCTCAGGTAATATTACTTCACAGGTTAATTACCAAGATAAAGCTTTATGAATGCTATTAACAAGCTTTTAACAGTTCAAAATTCTCTTGGAATGTGCAGGTCTTGTGGGACTATCTCTCTCTTACGCATTATCCTTGACATCAACACAAATATTTTGGACTCGATGGTATTGCAACTTATTAAACTATCTTATATCTGTTGAAAGAATCAAGCAATTCATTCACCTACCATCACAACCTCCTGCTATTGTGAAGGATCACCAACCTCCATCTTCATGGCCTTCCAAAGGCAGGATTGATCTTCAAGCCTTAGAAGTAAAGTTTCATCCTTGTCTTTCAATTTTTTTTCTTTATTTTAATACTATCAAATGGATAAACCTTCTTCTGTGTGATGACTTTTTTCCTTCGCTGGTCTCAGATTAGATACCGTCCTAATGCTCCATTAGTGCTTAAGGGTATCACTTGCACGTTCAAAGAAGGGAGTAGAGTGGGAGTTGTAGGAAGAACAGGAAGTGGAAAGAGTACACTCATAAGTGCTTTGTTTCGCTTAGTTGAGCCAGCAAACGGTGAGATTCTCATAGATGGGATTAACATATGCTCAATGGGGTTGAAGGATTTGAGAATGAAACTAAGCATCATCCCTCAGGAACCAACTCTCTTCAAGGGCAGCATCAGAACCAACTTGGACCCTTTAGGCCTGTATTCAGATCATGAGATATGGAAGGTAAATGGACTAGTTCTACTGTTAAAAATTGTTTTTTTTAACACCTTTATGTTTTGCTTGAGCTTATACTAAGCACATGTTTGATTATGTTTAATTTGTATATAGGCTTTAGAGAAATGTCAGCTTAAGGAAACTATCANCCATCTTCCAAATCTCTTAGACTCTCAGGGTGAGTAAACTTAACATACTATTGCTGCTTTACTCTTTTCAGGTTTAAAATCATGAGGGATACACATAATATTTGAACTTGCAAGTTGTTTTTCCAATCTAAAGTATTTGATCCATAAATTAGGCCTTGAAATCTGATTGAGAATGGTTATACAGTGAGTGATGAAGGTGGAAATTGGAGCTTGGGACAACGGCAACTGTTTTGTCTTGGAAGAGTACTGCTTAAGAGGAACAGAATTCTTGTTCTGGATGAAGCCACTGCCTCCATTGACTCTGCCACAGATGCAATTCTACAAAGAATTATCAGACAAGAGTTTGAAGCATGCACAGTTATTACAGTTGCTCATAGGGTTCCAACTGTAATAGACAGTGATATGGTTATGGTCCTCTCCTATGGTATNTTCTTTCATTCTNTTTTCCTCCTTTTTTCATACACTGCTTACTCAGTTAGTTGTCTAATATTTTTTCTATGGTTTGTTAGGGAAAATGGTGGAATATGATGAGCCTTCGAAACTAATGGATACCAACTCTTCATTCTCTAAACTGGTAGCTGAATATTGGGCCAGCTGCAGCAAGAATTCCTCCTAAAATCTTTGTTTGCAGTAAGATTAAAAAAATAAAAGATTGGACGATGCTACGGGACAATAAAATAAAATAAAAGATTGTGGAAACATTTATTAAGTGGTTCTTCATATACTTTATGTATCAGTTTGGAAGGGTGTGGAAGTTTTCATCATATTGTTTTGAATGATGTTGAATATATATAAGCAAAATAAACTCAGTCATATAAGGAAAATAAGTTGATGCTGCATTGTATCAACTATTCACTGAACTAGCAATGATTTCCAAATCCATTCTTTTGCCCAGGTTGACTTAGTTTCAAGTTTCTTACACTGACCGAAAAAGTAACCCATTCATTTACCAAACTCCTAGATAATGAAGTTCGAATATAGCTAGACAGATAAATTAAATAAATTTCTCCAGGCTAAGCACACTTAACATGGAGTTCTTATGGGTTAGACTATCGAAAAACAAATGCATTTGTTGATATAAGTTGCCAAATCAATTCTTTTAAGTCATTCTTCAACTGTATAGTCCCTTACGTATACAGTCTCTAGATCCCTCTCATTCCGGTGTATGTTTGATTCTTCCATGTGCCCCTCCCATGGTTCGTCCTTGAATCATACCGTACTAGAAGAGGCCAGACTCTAATACCAAAAATGTAACATCCCATTTTAGAATGTCACGAGTCAAATTGTGTTTTTTTTTATTGAGGAATTAAATAACAATCCTTTAAAATCCAACTAAAAAGAATTTTATTACAAACTTGTAACTTTTAAGTCAACTTCCAAAAACAAATAAATCAAATTAACTGAAATTATTTGAAGGTAAAAAAAGAAATCCTTCCCAGTTTCTCTCCGATTTCTTGCCGCTCTAAACATCAACTAGACCATTGTATTAACATCTGCTCCCGTATAACAACACGAGTTACACGATCATCGCATTCACACACAGAAACAATAAGGGTAAGCTATCATATTCAACATCTAATAAAACATCAACACATCAATTGTTAGTCAACAAAGTAATATTGCTAACATGCACCTCTAATCAAGTATACCATAACCAAATAAATCCAAGAAGACACACGTTGTCCTTTTGTACTCTACCAGATGAAACATTTTCACTAAAACCGGACAGTTCGAGTCATCCTTCACCGTAGCTTCAAATCTATCCTCCTTTGCTCCTCAAGACTTATGAGTAAAAACTCTCCCATTTCACAACAACACTATACTCAGCTCGACTGAAAACCTATAGCGAGACATCCTACCCTTTCTACCCCCTCGAAAGAGGAAAGAGTGATACTCGAACCTTGTCTCTTCTACTGTCTCTTATAGACGAAGAGACCTACCTTTCTACTCTCTTGTAGGAGGAAATATGTACTACCTCGATTTTTATACCGATATTGTGAGAGTACATGTTTCAAATATATCAGTATTTGTGATACTACTCGAATATTATTAGCATACGTTTTTAATCACCCTAATCATACATTTGTGCCAAACCCATAGTATTTTATCATAGCCAAAATCATATAAAAAAAAATAAACAATACTTGTACTGAACTAAAAACCAATACCATGCAACTCGATCATGTGAAAAATTCATGCAAGTATACAAGCATCAACCCACAAAATTATCAATTTAGCCACATCTTTAATCTCTCATATGCATACAACCTTAAATATTTTCGTCCCTGAAAATTGTACTCATCAAGTGCCATACACTATGCAAACATTTATAACTTCCCAAAAACTTAATGCACCAGAGCTGATGATCACATCACTATACATAATACATTTCTTTTACTACTCCCATTATTTAATAACCCCAAATTATTTATAACTTTTAAACTAAAAATCATATTATTTAATATGACATGTGATATAATTTTCTGAAACCTAGGTACATTACCACTTATTATAAAATAAAGTAAGTAACATATTCCACTTTTAATAACTATCCATAACTACTTTGATATCAAACTTTACCACATAAAGTTTTATTTCCATAAAATAACATTTAATGAGATTAAACATCTAAATGGAGTCAAAAAATGACTTTTTAATTTCTGGATTTAGAGTTTAGATGTCGGTTTCTCCAATAACATATCTTTAAAGGGTTTTAGAAGTCGGTTCCCCGTAGCACACGCCTAAATAAAATAAAAAATTATTTTTTATTAACTTTTTCGTTTAGTTTGGCGTCTATTTTGGGGAGCCGACGTATATAGGGGCTTATAGACATCGGTTATGAGGATCCTGATGTCTATAACTGACGTCTATATTGGAAACTTATTTACGAAAGTGTCACCGATCATTAATTTATGTCGAACCCCTGCTTAACTAACGTCTAAAGGATGACGTTAAAAGTCAATTTTACAGTAGTGTATGACGAGCCTTCTATACTAATGGATACCAACTCTTCATTCTCTAAGCTGGTAGCTTAATATTGGGCCAGCTACAGCAAGAATTCCTCATAAAATCTTTGTTTGCAGCAACTTTTAAGAAAAAGACAGACAAATCTTACTGTACAATTACAATACGTTTATGGATAGGAAAAAGAGAAGAAATAAAGGAAAGAAAATTATGTAATTGAGATTTTAGAAGGTTGTGGGAACTTTGACAGTGGTCCTTCCTACACTTTGTGTATCTGTATGGAAGGGTTTGGATGTTTTCATGATATTGCATGGAGTGATGTTAAATTTATATCATGAAAATAAATTGATGGTGTGTTGTAGCAATTATTCACTGAAGTAGCAATAACTTCCAAATCCATTCTTGTGCCAAAGTTGATTTAGTTTCAAGTTTCTTGCACTAAGGAAAAAGTAAACCATTTGTTTACAATATTCCAAGAATCACAGAAGATTTTGCATGATCGTAAAACATTGTAAGTTTGCATTTGGAACATTGCTTCAATCGAATTTTTATTTAAAACATTCTCTTTTCCTAGATAAATTGACAAAGAATTATAAAATTACAAAATTATGAAATTACAAAAATTTATAATAAAATGATTATATTATAAAATTATAAAATTAAAATATTATAAAAGTATAAAATTATAAGATTAAAAATTAAAATATTATAAATTTACATTTGATATAATATATTTATTAATAAAAAATTAATATATTTATTTTATTTTTTAAGTTTATTAATAATGAATATAATTAAATTAGAATTTAAATAAAATTAATAAAGTTAAATTTTATTTATGTTATTATAATAATGAATTATTTCAATATTTATTTTATTAAATTAACTATTTATCTTAAAAAAGATATACAACATTAAAAATCAAAGACATTTTCCATTAGCATACCATAAGAAAACTATTTACGATAAAATATTATATTATAATTTTAATAAAAAAATTAATTCCGTTAGTTTTATTAAATTATTATCTGAGACCTTGTCATCATCTTTTTTACTTCATTCTCATGCAAGAACATACACACTGCATTTCTTTCTTAAAAATAATGAAAATTTTATAAACATGTTCTTTCGAAAGAGAAATAAGTTAAATAAAAGAAAATAATAAACATTAACAATAAAGTGTATAATAATGGGTCATGTAATAGTTGGATTTTGATTAGAAAGTTGATCAACTTTTCACTAATTTTTGTTTGTTTTTAGAGCTAAGACAATTTTTATAATACATATTAAGATCCATCATTTATTTATTTCCAAATTATTTTACATTAACTCTGAAAAAAAATTTCAACAACAATATTGTATATATTTAAATTAAACAACAATATTGTATATTTATTGTCAAAATAAAATTATCCAAATAAATAATATATTTTTAATTCCCCTGCAGAAACTATAATTTATCATCATTTCACTTAGAAAGTAAAAGTATTTTTTTTTTCCATAACCATTATCTTGTATAATTATTCTTTCTAGATATAGCTACAAATTCCTTTTTCAAAGATACTTTTCCAACTATTAGTCTCACCTATTTCCATTCACGAGGAAATGCATGATCATATAATAAATATTAAAATTTGTAACTTTGTGCATGGAATTTTTTTTTTGTGGAATTTTTCTTTGAAAAAATCTTCAGTAGATAAATTGACAAATTTTATCATTTTGAGAAGTGGTGGAATGACATATTACAATCAAAACATGACAGCAATGACATGATGTAGCTATCTTGCATGAAAATGTTTTTTTATTTTTATTTCTTCTCCAACTTTATAATGTATTGGTTTAATCATTCCAGCGTTTAAAAATTACAAATTTTCATAAAAGTATTTCAAAAATTGCCTGAATTGAGTAACGTAATTCAATTGTATTAATAATCAATTATAAAACCATATAAACTTTACTTCAACCTTTTTATTGGATTGAATAATGATTTTCTCTAAATTTTATTAGCCAATCATCTACATGTGTAAACGAAATCTCACTAAAACATAATAATTTGACCTGTATTTCAACGTGATCTTTTTATTATATCATAATAACATGACATGGTTGCGTAAAAGATTTTGATATTACTGACAAATCAAAGCAAGGGTTCCTTAATCTTTAAATTGTATAAAAAATTACATAATTATTCAATTATTAAATCAAAATATTAAAATCAATTCATGTTACTAAAGTTTACTTTGTCTGTTTCTAACCTGTTGAACACGTTATATTATGCAATCCTTCTGACCTTAACACTTCAGGCATATATTATAATTGAAGTGTCTTCTCCAAAAAGATAAAAATCTCTACCACTCAAATCCGATCTTCAACATTTTTTAAGTGCAATGTTTGCCATGCTCCAACCACTCAAATCAAACGTGAATGTGTTTCTCTTTGCAAGGGTTTATACAAGAAGGTGGGGCACACTGATAATGTCAATTATTCCCTTTTCAGTATATGTATCCAAAATTTCTTTCTTCTCTGCCCCATTCATGCCACACAACAACACTAAGTTCTTTGAAGGAGATTCTGGAAGCTTCCTTTTCCTGCAAATGATGTCTTTTGTCTAGTTCTATGACCATGTTCATTTGCATGAAGAGCTTCTTCTAAGGTTTCCTATTGCTGAGTCTAAAAGTGTTGATCATTCTTTGATGATGATGGAGATTTTTAATGGATACGCTGATGATTTCTCAAGGATTTGTCTGAAGAATTTTGACTTCACTTCTTTCTGTTCACAAAGGAGCATAATAGACACTATAAATCTAATTTTCGTATGTGTCTTCTACGCTCCCACCATTGTCAGTTTAATCAGAAGAAATTTTATAAATGGAAGTCATACCAAAAGCAGGTTTTTCCTTTTTGTCTCTATCTGTTGTGCTATCACTAGCGTTGTGTTTTACAGTATTGCTCTGTGGAGTCTCATAGCCAAAACTGCAAACTCCATGGCTAACCACCTCAACTGGTTAGCATGCATTGTACGAGGTTTTGTTTGGACTTCTTTGGCAGTTTCTTTGCATGTTCAGGGACACAAATGGATCAAAATTCTAAACTCTGTCTGGTGGGCATGTTCCTTTGCACTAGTTTCGGCTCTCCAAATAGAAATTCTATCTACAAAGCATCCAATAGAAATTTTTGATGTCCTACTATGGCTCTTACACACGCTTCTTCTCTTCTGTGCCTTCCAAAACCTTGGTTTCTTTGTCAATCAAAATGAGCTAAAAAGTTTATCAGAACCATTGTTAGCTTGGGAAGTTGACACAGAAGAAACAGGACTAGGTCGTGCTTCCTTTCTGAGCAAGTTTACTTTCTCTTGGGTTAACTCCTTACTCAGTTTGGGTTACTCAAGGCCACTATCTCTTGAAGACATCCCTTCCCTTCTTTCTGAAGATAAGGCAGACTTATCCCACAAAAACTTCATGCATGCATGGCAATCCCTTGCGAGGGAGAGAAGCAAGAACAACACCAAGAACTTGGTGTTTTGGTCCATTGTTAGAACTCACTTAAAAGAGAACATATTAATATCTGTTTATGCATTGCTCAGAACCATTGCTGTGACTGTTTCTCCTTTAATACTCTATGCTTTTGTCAACTTTTCGAATAGTAGGGATTCCGGGGAGACAGATCTCAGAGAAGGTCTTACCATAGTGGGTTTTCTTATTCTCTCCAAAGTGGTTGATTCTGTGTCNCAGAGACACTGGTTTTTTTGTACCAGGAGGTCGGGGTTGAAAATGAGATCAGCTCTGATGGTTGCAGTGTATGAAAAACAACTAAAGCTTTCAAACTCAGCAAGGACACGACACTCAACAGGTGAAATTGTGAATTACATTGCTGTTGATGCGTATCGCATGGGAGAATT